>NW_023276807.1:184514921-184824644 GCF_003668045.3 Cricetulus griseus | reverse complement strand
TCCTTGTGCAAGCACAAGGTCTCACCTGCGCCTGACACTACCCCATCCTCCTTCTGCAAGCTACTTCCTGTGTGTCCAGTCGGCACCTGGGAGTTTTTTTCTGTCTCCTACATAGATTTGTACCGACCCCCTTCCAAAATGCCACTTCAGTCTGTGGCGTTTTTGACCTCCGAACTTTCCGTAGCCGAGAAGTGACAGACATCAGACACCAGACATCAAGCTGGAGACATTTCATCTGTAGAGACCCCTCCTATCTTACTCAAATGAGAAAGTTAAGGTCTCAGAGATGAGTAGTTTGCCTATTACTTATGGCAGGCTGGGTGTTTCTCCCAAGCTAAAATAAGTCCTGTCCACACAATTCTGTCGGTGAGTGAGCTTTATACATCAGGGGGCTGATTATGTCACTTCTGCCCCACTCAACAAGTGTGTACTTCCCCAAGCAAGATCCCCCAGAGAAATACTTCCTAGGGTCTTACTCCTTAACAGGACAGTGCTGTATTTTACCACAAGGCTGCTTGGCCAGTCCACACTTCTAGAACACAAGTCCTTCTTCCTTGAAATGACCCATGTCTTTCCTAAACATGTCTGTTACTCCCTTCATCAGTATACTGTAAATGGTATGTGCATTGGAAAAGGGGGGCTGTGTGCATGGTGAGGGGAACAGATATTTGGGAAATGACACCTTCCCTTCAATTTTGCTGTGAACTGAAAACTGTTCTTTAAAAAGTCTATAAAAACCTGGGTGTGGTGGCACATGTTTATAATCCCAGTACTTGGGAGGTCCAGGCAGGAGGATCAACAGCCAGCCTGGGCTACATGAGCCACCCTGCCAACAAACAAACACACAAAACATCTGTTAAAATTTTTATGTGTGCTGGGCGGTGGTGGCACATGCCTTTAAACCCACTACTTGGGAGGCAGAGGCAGGTGGATATCTGAGTTTGAGGCCAGCCTGGTCTACAAAGCTAGTTCCAGGACAGCCAGGGCTACATAGAGAGACCCTGTCTCAAAAGCAAAGCAAATTATATGTGTATAATAATTTTGAGGAGAGAAAAACATTTGTATTATAATAGTAAATGCAAAATCATCATTGCTTTCTATAAGTTCATGATGACAATAATTATTTGCCGAAGGCATAATGTTTTATTCTTTTTTTGCTTTTGTTTTTCAAGACAGGGTCTGTTTGTGTAGCTCTAGCTGTCCCAGAACTCATTCTGTAGACCCACTGACCTTGAACTGACAGGGATCCACCTGCCTCTGCTTCCTGAGTGCTGGGATTAAAGGTGTGTACCACCACTGCCTGGCTATGAAGGTATAATGTTTAAGTGGAAATCATATGCCCACCTACAATCCTATGTTATCCACCCATGGAATGGACACCAAGTGATCATTATAAGAATACTTAAGGCTCATTCACTGTGTGTTCACAGCTGCCAGAGTACAGAATGCAAGCTCATGGCCTCTCTGTGACTCTGTAATGTGTTCCCCACCAGCCTGCCTGCCTGCCTGCCTGTTGTGTGTGTGTGTGTGTGTGTGTGTGTGTGTGTGTGTGTGTGTGTGTGTGTTGCTAGGAATTAAACTCAGAGGCCTCACATATGCTAGGCACACACTCTACTACCAAGAATATGCCTCTAGCCCTTGTTTATTTTTCTACACCTTTGTTGGATGTCTACTCATGGCAAGCTCGAGTCAGGCATATACAGAAGAGAAAATGTACCACAGCTCTGCCCTCCTAAAGTTCAGGATCAGAACCCAACAGGAAGAAACACAGTGACTAGACTCAGGGCTTGGATATCAAGGGCCTTCCTATAGGCAGAGCCAGAGTATATGGGACCTTCCTATAACCTGAAAAAAGAAAAAAAAAAACCTGCTAGAGAACCCTTGGGTTCTTGGAGCAATGGCTGACAGGAAAGTGGGCCATGCACCAGCCTGAGAACTACCTTGGGATGACTCTGCTTAGGAAATTAGAAGACATAAGCTATCTCTCAGCACTGTAATAAAACTCTAGGCACTGACTGGAAGGGACCAGAGACAGGACTGCAACCAATGAGTTCTGTCTTGGGTCTACTATGAGTAGACATGCTATGCCACATGTGCCCCAGCTCTCCTGTGTCACCTGAGGAAAACACATACTAGACTGGTTGAGCAGCTTGCTCAAAGGGCAAAGTGACACAGTAAGCTGGCCTAAAGCCTGGGGCATTTCTGTTATAGTTTCTTGTCCTCCAGTTTGAGGCCGACCCAGATTCTTGGAGAAACAGCTTTGTACTTCTGCCACCCTGTTCTCCCACCCCGGCCCTCTTTTCTCTCAACTCAGTCTGGAAACATCCAGCCATGACTGTCCCTAACCCAAGAGCTAGATGGCTCCAGCCCTGCCTGGTACAGCCCACCTGTCTTCCAAGATCAAACACAGGCTTGAAGCCTCCCTAGGATTCTACCCTATAACCAGGGGAGGGAAAGAAGAATTAAGTCTCTGTCTCTTCTGCATCTTGGCCTGGTGCATATGACCCTTTGAACTCCTGCCCTCACTTCCCTCTGACTCTCACCTGGCTGGTAGACAGAAGGCCGGATGCTGGCAGTGGTTACGACCCGGGGCTTGGGTGCAGGGGCAGCTGGACCCTCACTGTAGCTGGTGTGGGCAGAGGGTGCTGGAGAAGTGGCTGCTGCAGGGCTGTAGGCAGAGGCTTGTGGCCTGAAACCAAGACAGAAGTGTTATAACAAGAACAGTCCACTGGTCTCTGGTACCTAAAGCCATGGCAGGTTTGTTGTCTGATCTCTAGGCAGGACCATGATAGAAACACCCATTGGATAGTTTCCAGAGTCTATGAAGAAGTCACAGGGTCTTAGAGGGAGCAAACTAGTTCCTGCGGCTAGTGTTGCTGCCTTGGGAAAGAGGGAGGGAAGGTACCAGCCAGACAAAAGAACACAATGAGAGAGAGTGCTTCATCCACAGAGGGAATTGTAGTGGTAGGACTGTGGACCAAGGCAGAGGGCAGGAAGGGAGATGGAGATGGTCACAGCTACTCTACTTTGTGGATGCCCTAGCCACCTGGTCTCATCTCATTCCTTTATGTTGCTGCTGGAGGAAGCAATTATTCTCATGTTTTTTTGGGGAAAAAAAGTTCTGACAATGTTCATGGGAAAAAGTGAGGAGTCCCAGCAGCGCCCCAGCAAACCACTCTACTTCTCAGACAATTCCCATTGCTTCCTCCTATTGGCTCAACTGTCAAGGTCCTAGAGCAAGCAGCCTTTTCCCATATGTGGCTCAGGGACAATGGCAGCAAGGAGATGTGTGTGTGTGTGAAAGTGTCCCAGTTCTTTGCCCTCAGGAAATGCTCAACTTGGCCTCTCTTGGGGGAGCTCACAGCTGCAGGAACTTCCTGCAGTGTTTCCCATCTCAGTCTTTTGTAAAACCCTTTTCTTCATTTCAAATTAATGAATACCTTTCTCTTCTTATATGTTATATATCCTAAAGGGGACACCTGACAATACCCAGCAAATGGGTCATTGGTTGGGTACTGGAGAACTATACCCCCAGCCTTTAGCACCTCTGTTTTTTTTTTCCATCTCTTTCCTATGGCCCATTGGACCTGCTGGGCCAATTGTAGGATGAAGGATTGGAGGGATGGCCCTGGCATAACAACCTGTCACCAGTTACCTGAATGGATCCAGGGCAGTTTGGATACTGTCCCAGGCAAGGAAAGATAATCTTCAGAGCTGGCATCCCAGACCCGGGAGCTGTGCATCCTTCCCTTCCCAACACATTTATAGTTAAGGTTTCCCTTGCCCTTCTGTGTCTGAATCCCTGTGCTAAAGGCAGAGGGGTAAGCACATTGGTGGAGAGGAAGACACTGTATGCAAAGGGTACCCAGCTTCTGTGTGTCTGGATATGGCTACAGGTCAGCCGGTCATGGCCAGACTTTCCCATCCCTGGGGGATACTTTGCCAGTATCCTGGATTGGCCTGAGGAAAGGAGGCAGAAACTGAAGACATCTGGTGAAGGGCCAAAATGTGCATCCAAGGAGCAACTCTAGCTCCAGTTCCTTTTGAACCCACGTGTAAGGAAGGGAGGTTTCTGGTCCTCCTGGTG
Source organism: Cricetulus griseus (assembly GCF_003668045.3). Lineage (NCBI taxonomy): Eukaryota > Metazoa > Chordata > Mammalia > Rodentia > Cricetidae > Cricetulus > Cricetulus griseus. The sequence continues at coordinate 184,820,557 of NW_023276807.1, read as the reverse complement.
TAGCCCAAGGCCCTATGGGATAATCTCTGCTCTCTTGGTAAGGTAACGAAAATGAAGAATTCACTCTCATGGGGGTATCCTGAGGCCATCGGCAGTGAGTGGGCAGGCCCACAGGTGGAGGACTGAGCGTGGAGCTGGAGTTTGCCCTTCAGTGAGAGGCAGGGTTGGGGTTAGACTGCTCATCTGGCTTCAGCACTAAGCACTTCTCTTTCCCTGTCTATGCAAATTGGAAGCTTTCTCATCTTTCATCAGAGTCCCTGCTCTGTGAAGGAAGCAAGACCCTAATGAGAAGGGAGTCTGAGGGGACGAGGGGAGGCAGTTTGCTTAAGCCTATCCTAGGAAAATGGGACAGAACCACTCTGGAAGCCAGGACCAGGCTCACTTTCAGTGATTGAGTTGGGTTGGAGAAAGGTTGGGCTTGGCACCACATGGCATGCTGGGAAGCTGCCTCAGGCTGCACCGTGACCCTATACCCCTGACCCAAAAAGGCATACTTTCCCTGGGGGCTGGGAAATATGGGTCCTGACTGAAGACAACTGAGTAGTTCCTGAAAGCCTGGAAAGACAACTGGGCCAGCCCTGTTGTTGTACCAGCTGGCCGCTTGGGAGTGACCCACGCAGCTTCTCTCTTCCTCCTCCCTTCATGCCCCCTTCCTTTGGCCTCTGTTTTGTTGGGTGCCCAGGAAGGTAGGCTGAGGTGCAGGAATTCAAAGTACTTATTTTAAGTGTTTTATGTGTTTGAGGTGTTTTATGAGCAAATCTTTCCAATAGTGACCTCAATATACATGTACTTCTTTAGACATCTTAACTGATGAGGAAATAGGTTCAGAGGTTAAATAACTCTTTCAAGGTTTCAAAGAGTAAAGCTCTGCACTGAGAGACAGAGATTTAAATCCCATTACTTTAGGGACCTCTGAAGTTTCCACATCAAGAGAAGAAAGGTCGAGGCGGTGGGCAGGTTAGTAGCTAAACTGCCTGATCTGACTAGTTCAACATTCCCACCTCCAAGGAGTCGTCCTTGATTTCTTCCAGCCCATGGGATGACTATCATCTTCCCTTTCTGAGTTCTAAGAACAAAGACTGTTTATCTATTACTAGGGATGTTCCCCTGGGGGACCAGAGCAACAACAACACTCTTTCACTAATCATGGCTGGTGTACCCCACAAAATACATCCCGACTTCCCCTTCACACTCTGCACCAAGCTTAGCTTCCTTGGAAAACATCAGAGATTTGACTATTTGGACCTAGCTGCCCACAAAGAGACTTAGGGTGGGTTCTTTCTTGCCACCTTTTCGCAATATTATGTCTGTCATCTGTGGACCAGTTACCTCGGACTCTCCACAGGGCTTGAGGCAGGACCTGCAGCGGAGGCAGTGGCAACATGGGCAGCAGCAGTTGTAGCCAGGGTTGGCGAGGCCGCAATGGGAGAGGCAGCAGCAGGCGGTTGGGCAGAAGCAGGCAGCAGTGGGGTAGTGGCCTGGCTGGTGCACACTGGAGCATGCTCAATAGGGGTGCTGATGAGGTGGGATCAAAAAGACAACAGGTCATGTAGGCTGTAGGTCTGGTGAGGCCTTCTACATGGTGTGGGGTGGGAGGGGGTAGGAGGAGGTGGGAGGGGTGGATGGAACGTGCCATCTGTTCTATACACAGAGCAGGATCCAGGTGTGTGTGAGGGCACTCCTCTAGGTGCTGGGAAAGAGCGCCCCTTGTATCCCAGGAGGGCATGATCAGACCTCAGGGAGGGACCTGGAAGCATAATCTTGGAGAGATGTTAACCCCTCAGGTTTTTTGGTACTTCCTGGTTTTCCTTTCTCAGCAAACTATAATGCAGTGGGGAAGCACATTTAGTTACCTCCCTATCCAGCTTGCCTTTGCCCTTTCCCCTACTGTTTGTACATTCAGTCAGGGACATAAATTAAATCTGGAGAACAATGCTATCTATAGTGTCCCCCTCAGAAGATATTTGAGTGTGAAAGTCCTAGGCTCTAGAGCCACAAGAATGTGAGTTTTAGCCCAAGGCACTGATTACATCCAACTTTAGAAGGACAGAAGGGGGTAATGTGGTCAAGGACAGTTCAGGGATACAGAAATTTGTGCCCCTTTTCATGACATGCTCTGGGGAGTGGCAGGACCTATGGGGAGGGCACATGTAGATCCTACTGAGCTCATAGATCCTCATGTCATCAAGTAGCCTGGGTATGCTACACATTCAAGAAGAACATGAACATGGTTCTAAGCCCAAGTAGAACTGAAGGATCTTTCTACTGGAAGTAGAGAAGCAGCCACTCTTCCTGTGTGGAGCAGTGTGATCAGGTAGGATGGATCAGGACCAGCCCATGCCAGTTACAGGTAGACCAGATGCCCACATGCCTCCACATGAATGCCTGATGTTCTGTTAGCCCAGATTGTCCCCAGAACTACTCTAAGAATACAGATCAGTCAGAGTTATGGATTGACAAGATTAGTTCAGCTCCCTGTGATGGGACAGAGAATGAAAATTCTGAACTGGGGAGATAGATAGACATTAAAATGCTTGTTGCTTAGCTGGGCGGTGGTGACACATGCCTTTAATCCCAGCACTTGGGAGGCAGAGGCAGGAGGATCTCTGAGTTTGAGGCCAGCCTGGTCTACAAAGCAAATTCCAGGACAGCCAGGACCGTCTCACATAGAAACCCCGTCTCAAAACAAAACAAAATGCTCGCTGCTTAGGCACGAGTTCTTAGATTCATATCCCTAGCATCCACGTAAGAAACAAAAAGCCAGGTACAGCAGCAATTCTAGCACTGGGAAAACTAAGACAAGAGACTCTCTGGGGGTTGCTAGCCAGATGATCTTCAGGTTCAGTGGGAGACCCTGTCTCAAAAACTAAAGCAGACAGCAATTGAAGAAGACACTGACCTCTGGCTTCCAGACACATGCACAGAAATGGGCATTTGTAGTCCTCACCCAACAAGCACTCACTCCAACCCGACCCTCCCACACATGTGAGAAAGCAGAGAAATAAACATTCTGTCCTGCCCCGTCCCCTTTGTCTCTCCCTCACTCTTCCCACAGCGTTGGTCTCTAACTCCTGTTTCATCTTCCCTGTGAATTGGGACCACAGGAAGGTACCACCATCCCCAGCTCATTCTTGGATCTTTGATTGGCATTTCTCTTTGTAACAATAATGACACAACAAATGAAATTCTTGCAAATTGTAATAGCTGCCCCAGAACTATGCCATTTACTTACTCCCTCTATACTATGTTTCCACCATTATGCCTTTAATGTCTCACAGCAGCCCCCTGGTGGGGTCTAATCAGCCCTATTTAACAAGTGAGAAAATGAAAACCGAATTTGCTTTCTCAAGGCTCTGGAACTTACCCATGAGAATAAAATGACTGATCATCATTTTAATTTGAAGCCTGAACCAGTATCTCAGAGAAGAAGAAAGAGACCTCTTCTTATGCTCAGCCAAGTAGAATCTGTCTCTGATCAAAGGCAGATTCTTACTGGGCCCAAGTAACGTCACCACTTCCCTCTTCCAAGCGCTCCACAGTGCCAGTGTTAGCCCATTCTTTCCCCTGATCCTCTCAGCCTCCATGGATGATTAGGGTTATAGGTCCCTGAAGTCAAGGAACCTGGGGTTGAGGGACATTGCCTCTCTGGTGAAACATCACATAGCTAGGTGGTACACACCGGCTATCCCAGCATTTGGGAGGCTTTGTGAGTTTGAGGCCAGCCTGGGTTGCATACAGTGAATTCCAGGACAACTTGGGCTATATCATAAGACCCTGTCTCAAAACAAAAAAAGCAGAAAATATCACACAGAAGCTTCTAGTTTGTTGAGTTTTGAGTGGAGTTGAGTCTAATTTCTAGCAAGTTCCCTGGTAGTGATGATGTGGTTGGTCTTTGGACCACACACATGGATCAGCAAGTTGTTAGATATCTCTGTTGGTCCCAGATAGGAATGCAAGGAAGCCACAAGATGCTTACCAAAGCATCTCCTAACTGATCTCCATCCAGTGAAAAAGGAAAAGGGTACAAAACTGAATACAAGGAGTAGAGCTGGAGAAGTAGTAAAGTGTGGGCTGGCTATCCCAGAGCAAAGAGCACATTCAAACAGACAAGGGTGTTAACTACGTCCTGCCCAGGACTTTTATGGCATAGCTGTCAGAGAGGAGGCATTGGGCAGTGCTGTCCTTGACTCTTCTATGAAGCTGCTTGCCCATCCTCTGTGAGACGCCTTGCTCCTGAGAGCTGTGCTGATTGTGTGGCTACCCCAGAGAAACTGTAGACCTTGAACCCTGCTAAGCTGGCCATTTGAGGCCTCCTCACAGGATGCCCAAGTATGGGAAGGCTTAAGATGACATAGACCACTGTGCCTCTCCCTGGTTCCATCCCACAATTCCAGTGGACTACTGGAAACTGAAGACCCTTCACAGGATGAGAGTGATAGAAATGTCCAGGCTGGGTAAAGAAAGACATTGGCTGTCTGTTCCCTTTGTTCCAGTGTGCTACCAGCCCAGCGTATCTGCAGCTTTCCCTCGCAATAGTTCCAAATGAACCCTGGATTTCAGGCAATGAACTTGAAGCTGGATGTAGGCCCCAGAAAATTTCATCACTGACCATAGGGCTGGGACAAAGGTCACCATCAGGGGTGCATGGGTACATATGCCCCTGCTACTCTCAGTTCTTGCTGAGTGCATCCTATCTAGGACCACTCTCTGCAGTCACCAGGGTCTAGAGAGGGGAGAAGAGACATCAAAGCACATCCCGAAGGATCCTGAGTTCTTGTTCCAGGTCAGTTTCTGCATGAAGATCCATGAGTCTCCAGAAATTCCAAAAAGCAGGTACCAGCAAGCAAGCATTGTAGAGGACTTACATAGCCTTGACTTTAGTCCTTAAAAAGAGTGCCCATGAGATCACCCGGCTTGGTCTACAATCCCACAGCTGCTTCCTGACTTCATCATAGATTCAGATTCCTTTTTTTAATTTTTAAAAAATTTTTGGATGTTGGGTCTAGAACTCAGGGCCTTATGTATGTGCTAGGTATACTCTACCCCCTTACCCGTAATTCGGTTTAAACACCTCGTTAAAATAAAACCCAAGAAAACTAGACTCAGAGGCTCTTGGCTTCCTAAGGGAGAGTGTGACCAGATAGCACTGTCTAGCTATAGTCCCTCTTACAGCCTGTGTTTTACTCTATCTGGGAGGTATCAGGGTGGACCCTTGCCTTCACTCTGTGTGCTGGTCCTTGGTGGTGGGAATTGGAGTTCTGCTTATGTTGTGGTTGATGACTGTGGTATGTCTGGAACAGAGTGAGTTGAGACTAGTGGAGGTGACAGGTCTTGGGATTTGTGGTCACTGGACTCAGACTGGAGTTGTTGGTGATGGTGTACTATGATTGGTCCCTGTGGTGTGAAAGGAATTTGCCATGATTAACATGTCAGTGCTTCCTGTTAGCTAAGGCAGTGAAGTATGATGATTTCTGTTGACTGGATGATGAGAGAATACCATTCAGGTATTGGTCATAAAATTGTTTATGCTGCCATCCCCCTGGTCCACATTCTATCTTTCATCCTGGTGATAATAGCTTAGGGGAGTTCAGCCTGCCACTTTGTAACAAAGCCAGGGCTCCCATTGCACCATTGTCTTTGTGAATGCTGCTTATCAGCTGCAGTGGGAACAGTGCCCTGCAAACTTTGCCCATTCCTCTTTGTCCTCAAAATATATTCCAAACCCCATAGCCTGGAACTCTGTATCTGGGTCCCAGCTCTTTATGACCTTCTCTGCAGTCCATTCATCCTGGTCAAAATGATCATACTGGGATCTCCCATGCCTTTCTTTGCCTCAGCATCTCTGTACCCTCAGATTAAACAGTCTGCCCAGAGGCTGGAGAGGTGACTCAGCAGTTAAGAGCACTGGCTGCTCTTCTAGAGATCCAGAGTTCAATTCCCAGCAACCACATGGTGGCTCACAACCATCTGTAGTGAGATCTGATGTCCTCTTCTGCCATAAAGATGAAACAGTGAGGACATAATAAATAAATAAATAAATAAATAAATAAATAAATAAATAAATAAAACCCAGCCTGCCCAGAGGCCCTATCTATACATACCCCATCCCTCAAGACCAAGAACACTAACCTCTTCCAGGAAGCCTCATTTCACCCTCCAGTTAGAGGGACTCCTCCCTCTGGAGTACACAATATCAACTTTGTATTGTGGTTACAGTTACATTGTCCCTTTCTGAGTCTGTTAACATTGATGGTAGTCAGGAGCCTCCCTCACAGACATAGGGTGCTAAGTGAGGAGAGCTCTATTTACTATGTGGGCCCTTGATCTGGAACTGTACAAGGTGCTGCTCACAGTGGCCTAGAGGAGCTGAGAGACACCAGGATGTTAGAAAGCAAATAAGAACACTTTAGTGCTTTAACTAATCGGCTCCAAGGGAGCGCTAACAGTCTCGGGACTGGTGATCAGAAATTTTGAGTCCAACAACTTGGAGTGATAGCCTCAGGTCCTTTCCCATCCACAGTATACCACTGCCTGGGACCACTACTACCTCTCTGTGTCTGGCCACCTCCTACCCTACAACCTGCTCTTGGGCCTTGCAAGTCATCAGTCTAAATATGGGTGAGTTCCAGTTCATCTAGATGAAGGTGGATGTCGATTGTCCTCCCCAGGTGTACCCCCAGTCAGGATGATGATTGTTTGAACTTGCCCTGCCCCTGGCATCAGGCTGTTAGAAGAAGGAAGGGGTGGGAGGCTAAGGAGAACAGACTAGTAGAGAGATTAGGGAGAACATCTCAGGGGTGGAGAGGAGTGAGCAGCTTCCCTGGCTGGCCATTCTGGGTAAGCTTGTCAGAGAGAAAGTATTTTCAGACAGCGGGGGTGGGAAGAGGGTTTGGCCATCAAGCCTCAGAGGAGGTAGGGCATCTTGAGGGTTGGTCCTCTGTACCTCCTTCATTTCCTTCATTTTGCCAATGCCATTGTCCTTATGTTCTTAGCCTATGATTCATGTATCGAGGAACCAGGTCACTTGCTGGGCAGGTAGGTGGAATGTTGGTTTTGAAACAAGCCTGCTGGAGGGGACTGGAATTTTTCAGCCAAGGCTTCTCTGATTAGCTTGGCTAAATACTGCAGAACAGCACAAGGCCACAGGTGGGCCAAGAGCAAGACCCAGCCTTCCCCTACACTCCTGTCATCAAGGCTAGGTCCTTCCATTTCCCTGTCATAACTCCCACCTCCATCTTCTGGGCTTTCCTGTAAACTGCCCCATTGTCTAGGTGTGCCTATTGGAGTACTTCTCAGACTACCCAAACAATGCTGAACATGAGTATGGATGGCGTGGGTGAAAGGCTTTTTTTCCTGATGGTGAGGGAAGATGGCACCACCTGTCAGTCATAGCTGAGTGTAGAAGGAGAAGCCACAATCCTGGGGTAGCCCCATCCACATTGCCCTGGGACAGGCAGACCACTCTGTGTGGATCCCTCACCCTGGCATCCGTAGCATGGGTTATAGGAAAGCAGCAGTGAGCAGAGCTACACTGGTCCTCACCTGCTGGATACTATCCCTGCCTCTCTGTCCTAGACACTGTCCTTGAAGGCCCTCCCAAGGTGGGGTGCAGGGCACACACACAGGCACAGCATGATTGGGGCTTGGTTTGTTCATTTCAAATCCTCTTTATTTCAAAATAAGCATGCTTGTATGTACACGAGAAAGAACTATGAAGCCAGCACACAGGTACAGAGAGGAGGGTGCCCACCCAGGACCCTGATCTGCAGCCAACGTGTTCCAGGTGAGTATCAGGCCAGGTGCTGAGGGGGGTGGGCAAATGAGCAGTGGCCATTCTATTTCCATTGTTTATTAGTGTTAGGCCAGCAAAGCCTGCTGTGTCCTCTCTGGACTACAGCTAAGGGTTTGCAGAAGGGGTGTTCAGAGGCTCTGCTTGTGGGACCTGAAATGGTCACACTGGACTGGGGATTGGAGAGGTAGGAAGGAGGTGCTGAGTGCCCGGCACTGGCCCCAGCTGCCAACTCTGGGATGGGCAAAGAGCAGGAGTGCTATTGTTGGCTACCAGAGGTGTCCCCCGCACAGTCGTTTATTATCAAGCATCACCATGGGGCTCACATGCCAGATCTGTGGGGGGAGGGGCGGGGGTCCAGCCTGCCTTGGGCCAGGGGAATCCAGGCAGCCTTTTAGCTTTTAACATTAAGGATTTGGGCCGACAGGCCATGGTGCCAGTTGCGCAATTTGGCAAAACGTGGGCTGTTACGTTCCGTTTCAAACCTTTCCCTGTGGCACAGAGACAGAGACAGAGAGAGAGAAACAGAGACAGAGACAGAGAAAGAGAAAGAGAAAGGGAGGGAGAAAGAGAGGGGTTAGGGGACATGTCCACTATTTCCCTGCCTGAAGCTGGGACAGAGGGAGGGGTGGGGATGAACAATGCCATCCTTGGGGTACTTATTCTCCAGAGGGCAGGCTTGGGTTGGATGGGGCAAAAGGTCTGGGACAAAAGTTCTGGGACAAAATGGAGGGACTGAAGTCCCTGCCTTGCTCAGAAGGAGAGGTATAGAATAGGGGCCTGGTTAGAGGGCCAATGGGCAGAGTGGGCAAAGGGAGGCGGGCTCCCTGGCCCATGTGGCTACGGCTGGGCAGAGCTGCTTTGGCTGTGGGCTCTTGGAACTGAACTAAACAGGCAGGCAGGTCAGGAACAGTCTCTGTCCTCTAGCTGGGCACCAAGAAGGGACACTTAACTTCTATGATGAGGACTAGTGATTAGGCCTGTCACCAACCTGTACTGCCTGGCATTCCTCACCTTCACCATCTCCAGAAAGAAGCCTTCACATAATACCCTGGGTTCCTGCAGGCCCAGGCCTGAGAATAGCTCAGGCCTACCCAGTTCACAAGCACACACGCATACTCACTGCCGAAGACACAAAGGAGCAGGACCTGCTATTTCCTGTCAGTGGGGCCCCTGGGAGGCCCAACCTATTGTTGCCCGGGTGAAGGTGCAGTATAGACACCCAGTGGCCAGAATGTAATAGGGAGAGGGGGCAGCAGGGAAAGGCCAGCCAATGATGCTGGGATCCCAACCCTCCTGGCAGAAGGGCTTCTAACACCTCCATAGCAGAGGTGCCGTGGCAGGGACCACATATAACCATAAACACAGTGCACTCAACCTGAACTGAGACACAGTTAAAAAAAAAAATGTAGTGCTGGCATTGTCATCCAGAGGTAGCACTGTGAATATTTACTAACTAGGTAAAAACAAAAATCAAAATCTAACTGCTATGTCCACATCATGGGATACTACTTAACAGTAAAAAGGAACAAATGAACTACAGGCTGGAATAACCTTGATCCAAAATGCACGGGACAGAACTGTTTTGGATTTTGGATGATTTTGGAATATTTGCAAATATTATATCTTGGGTACCTGACATAAAATTCATTTACATTGCACTTCCTACACAACTTGAATGTAATATTTTTATGAGACCTGTGTTTTGCTCCCACCACTGCTCTTGTCCTGAAGATTGCACCCAGGGTCTCATGCATGTAGACAAGTCCTCTGCCACTGAGCTACGCCCAAGCCTGGTATCTGTGTCCATTGTTTCTGGTTTTCTTTTTGAGACAAGGTCTCTCTATGTAGCTGCTCTGGAACTCTATGTAGAGAAGGCTGGCCTTAAACTCACAGAGATCCTCCTGCCTCTGCTTCCCCAAGTGCTGGGATTAAAAGCATGCACCTGGCTTAGAATCTGTTTTGACATGAGGTCAAAGGTAAAATTTTCCACCTTTGGTGTTCATGGTGCTCAGAAATGTTTTGGGTTTGAGGCACTTTGGATTTTGGAATCAGGGTGTGTGTGTGTGGAGGGGGTGAGGTACAGTATGTGTGAATTCGTACTGGTTCACTCAACAACTTAGATAAAGTCCAAAGGAATCCTGCTAATAGAAAAAACAACCCTAAAATGGTCATATACTATATGATTCCATTGCTGATCACTGGTAAGGGGGTGGGCAGGTGTATGTGTGTGTGGCTGTATGGAGACATGTGGGACAGTCTTAGGTGTGGTTCAGCCTGTGTTTGGGATTGAAGTGATGTCATCATTATCAGTGTGACATTGTGCTATGATACAAGACTTTGTCAGTGGAAATGGAAATGGGAAAAGGCAAGGAATCTCCCCTTCCTTCCTTGCTTCCTTCCTTCCTTCCTTCCTTCCTTCCTTCCTTCCTTCCTACCTTCCTTCCTTCCTTCTTTCCGTTGTTTGTTTTTGCTTTAGACAGGGTTTCTCTGTGTAGTTCTGGCTATTCTGGAACTCACTGTATAGACCAGGCTGGTGTCAACTCAGAGATCCACCAGCCTCTGCCTCCTGAGTGCTGGGATTCAAAGCAAGTGCCACTACTGCCCAGCATCTCTGTTATTTCTTACAACTGCAAGTAAATTAGCAGTTACCTCAAATGAAAAGTCCAATTTAAAAATGAGCTGCCAGCATGCATGAACCAGAGAGACTGATGTTAGGCACAGCTGGTCTTACAGTTACGCATAGTCACAATCACCAGGTCATGATCCTTGCATCCCCACATCACTGTGTTCACAGAGGTCCACTCTCCCATCTGTATGACCTGGCACACTCTCACCCTAATCCTTGAACCCAGCACCTTGGAACTCTATAAGATTGTTGCACAAAAGTGGGAGCTTCTGGTTGCTAACATAGTTGTAAAACACTGGCCTGATCCAACCTTTGCATTACACCAAGAGGCTCAGAGATGTCCACACAAGTAATTCAAAGCCACACAGAAGTTCAACAGTGAAACTACCATCTAAGTGCTGAGCCGTTCCCCCTGCCACATATCCACCTCTCTAGGGTTAGGGTGAATGGGTGAAAGAAGTATGAGCAAAGGCCCTGTGGCAAGGCCCACACAGCCCTGCAAGCACTCACGGTCATCTCATAGAGACAAAGGAGTTGAGAAATGAGACATGGCCAGTGAATTTCCAATATAAACAGAGCCCACTGAGGCTCAATGACAGTTTGTCATCAGTGCTCAATGATAAAGTGAAGGACAATTCTAGAACCTCTATGAATCTAGCAAACCTACTCTGTTTGATACTGTGGGGAAATTCCTGGCTAGCCAAAAAAAAAAAAAAAAAAAGACAAGAAGAGGCATGCACTGAGAGGGGAGATTGAGGGGAGAGCAAAAGACAGGGAGGAGGCCTTCCGGGTCTGCATAGACTGTGGTGCTTGGATGTCCCAGTGTCTCCAGCTGTGGCTTTCAGACTTGCCAGCATGCCAGAATACTTGGGGCCAGTGTGGGAGGCCAAACAAGCAGGGTGGGAGCTGTCATCAGCCCACAGGATGGATCAGCAGGCCCTGGGGCTCAGCCTCTAACTCTGGAGTCAGGGTGTGGCTCTGACCACCGAGAAGCAAGTCCCCTTAGCAGTCTGAAGGCAGTACATGAGGGACAAATGTGCTTTCTTCTGCTCACATGGCCACTTGAGTGAGTGAGCCTAGGGCCCCAGTGACTGCAGACTTACTTGGCACTTTATTCCTGAGCATAATGGAACTAGGGCATGTACAGCCTCTACACCAGAGCCCTGGGCTGCTGGGATTTGGAGACATGGAAGCCTCTGCCTATGAGAGCAATCCTCAACAAATTAAAGCCAGGAAAAGAGAGAGACAGAATCAAGAGGCTTGCACCCTCTGGTTCTGGACTGGGGCAGGGGCGGGGTCTTCTGAAACAATCTGGAACCCTGAGAGGGATGGCCTGGGGTTGAGGAAGGAAGCAGGCTAAAGAAAGCCTCTTCTTGGGAATCTCTTGCCAGATTTTCTTCTGAGGAAACTCTATGGCAGTGCCTGCTAATGTTTCAGGGAACAGATCTGACCTCCTTCTACTGACACCCCTTTCCTTCTAAGCATGAATGGCTGATGATGACGAGGCATCAGCTGGGCATGACTAGTGTGCATACTGGACAGAAGAAGAGCATAAAGTGACAGAAGAGGTGACAGAGGCCATGAAGGAAGGATGCTGTGTCTTGTAGAGGAGAGAAAAAAGCCTCCAGTTGACTTCCTGATAGAAAGAACTTGGGGTGTAAGCTGTTTACTGTGTCAGGGAGGTGACACAAAGACCCCTCTATTGAGTCATTGCTCCCTGGGACATCTCTGTGGGTGGCTTCAATGAAGAGGATGGGAAAAACACAGAAACAGCATGGAGGGACAGCAGAGCACAGGAGGAATGGAGAGCTGAGACCTCAGTACACATAAAACAGCTGGTTCTCCACAGCTGCCTCTCCACATCTGAGCTAGACGCAGCATCATCATAGTTGGTGCTATTTGGTGCACCCGAGGAGCTAAGAGGTTAAACACATTTCCGGAACTACATACCACCCTTAACAGGGCTGGGAGGAGCACACTCCCAGCCAAAAAGTGGGAGCAGCTCGGGTTGGCAAAAATACAAGTTCAACAATCAAATGCACATGGAGTACCAGCTGGCCCCAGAACCCTACTCTTCTCGAGTTCTGTGGCCACCATGTGTGATTAGCAAGTACAGAAAGCTTGGCTCAGGGTAGAACATGCCTTGGAGTCCCAGACCCTCCCAGAGAGGCCATCACAGGTCTCACTGGCCCCAGACAGACTGTCCAAGAAGAACATGCAGATGACATCCTCACTACCAGGTGCAGACAGATAATCACACAGGCCCCATGCCTCACCATGGAAGGCCCTGACAGGTTCCAGTGGGTTTCAACACAGCCATGCCCCATTCATGCCCAGGGCTACAGCTTCCAACAGGGCACAGGCAGTAGGCAAGTGGTGATGGCCACAGACTTGCCACTGACCAGGAGACCATGCCCTGAGATGCCTAGCCCTATACAAGCCCCTCCTTGTGCCGAGGGCTTGTACTTCCCTGCAGCAGCTGTTACACCTTGAGCAGTTTATAAAACTGGTTCCTCAGTGTATGCACGGGCCGGTGAATCTAGCGGTCAGGTATGCATGCTTAGCCTGGCCCTCTGTGTGCCTGCTCAGAGTGCCAAGCCTTCAGACTCACAGGGGACAAGCCCAAAGATGAGTGTGCAGGTGAGGTGTTGGCTCACTGCCCTTACAGGGAGAGATGCCCTCATTCTCCAAAGCCCAGCGAAGGCCAAAGCAGCCCTGCCCCTGCCCAGGAAGGGAGCCAGGAGAGCCTAGGTTCCTCACACCTTTGTCTACCCCACTGACCTGGGAAAGCCACCCAAACCTGCATCTGCTGGAGCCCTTTAAGGGCTGAGCTTTTCAAATACATGAACATGAAAGGTTCTTTCCATGAGTCATATGGCCTGGGAGCTACCAGGGGAGGGATGAGGTTAGAAGGCAAGGCCATGGAACCCAAGTCTAGGCACCTACCTTGACCTCCGCAGAGCTTCTTCGTCAGGGTCTTGCACTGTGGGAAAAAGAAGTTGATCAGGAGGACTCACAGTGAACATAGGAAGAAAGTCCACTAGAGCTTTGAGGACAGTTAAGTCCCCAGGAATCAGCCAGGCCCTGAACACTTCCTGCACCGTCTTGTCAGTGGTGTCCATGAGAGTGTGCATGCCAGGCCTCTGCCAGGGGGAGCTGAGAGGACACAGGGCCCTGGGAGGGAGTGGTCCAAGAAGGCCTGCAGGTCCTCATCTCCTAGTCATGAGCCATCATCTTGCTGGAAACTGTGTGACAAGGCTTCTGCTCATGTTTGGAGTTAGGGGTTAAAACGGAAGGCCCGCCTAGGAACCCAGAGGCTCTTTCCTAGCTAACAACTCTCCATCGATGTTAGTTAATCATCAAGGGCAGGTGGCTTGACTCCTCAGCTTGGATGGGCTTTAAGATGGCAGGGGCCAGGGCCACTCTGTCTCACCCTTTCCCCCAGGCCCACGTCAACTCTTCCACTCACTGTATTCTGTCCCTGTCATCTGGGCCAGGATGCGGAAGGAGCGGGACTGCAGGTTGGAGGACCGGCGGGCCCACTCATCAGCCTCATCTTCTGGCTTGCTTTGGTTTTTTATCACAGCCTGGTATACCGGAGAGGCGCTGTCCACAGCCAAGTCTTTCACAGGGAGGCTCCTGTAGGGCAGAAAAGGGTGTGGGTGGAGGCCAGGCTGGAACTCAGACCCCCCCCACCACTGTGTCCCTCCCCCACACCTGTACCCACTGTTTTCACCCACTATTATCAGAAGAGCTGAGACGCCTGGGATTTCGGTGCTCAGGGGTTCAGAGGTCAGGGAAGGCCCAGTTGGACAGTGGATCTTCTTGCTCATGAGGTTTCTATCCTTCTAGTTGGCCCCATTCCAGTGCTAACCTTGGGCCTGAACAGGTTCCCACCCCACATGCTGGAGTCCCTTTAGGGAAGGAGGAGGTAGTTCTCCTTGTAGTGCTTTTGGCTTCCCTGAGCCAGCTCTGCAGGGGGGATGTTGAGAACAGCCTGCCTGAGGGACCTGGAGGCCTGCTCAGGACCTATCCAATGGCCTCCTCACACCCACAGATCCAGACAGGGAGCTGCCAGTGCCTTGTTGCTGGAAGATGCCTGGGGCTTCTGGCTCAGCTGCAGGAGACAGCCTGGCTACAAAGTGTTATGAGAAACAAAGCGGGAAATTTTGCTCGGCACTGGCATGATCTGCATGGACAGTGGGGGCTATAGCTGGGGACAGAGGCAGGGTTTGGAATAGGCTGCAGGCCTGGTCTCTCCCGAAAAGCAATATGGTCTTTTGAGGGGAACCTGCTGATATTCCCTTAAACTCCGAGGGTCTGAAACATAGTAGGTGCTCAAAATTCTTAACTGAATGAAAATTTCAACTGCAGATCAAAGCCAGCAGGGATCCTAGAGCCTCTCAGGTGCTAGAATTTCCACCTGACCAGAGTTTTATAGATCAGACTGTGGATCTGTGTTGCCCAGAAACCTCAGATGTCAGAGGTGCTCAGCCCAGGCCTATGGCAGTAACAGCCTGCTGGCTAGTCCTTTCCTCTAATAGATGTTGAAACTGAGGTTCAGAGAGGTCAGCTGACCAGTGCCAGGCTATAGTGGACAGGGGCAACACTGAACGATGACTTAGGTGGTCCAGCCCTTAGCCCAGTGTTCTTTTTGTTCCTTGGAAGCAAAGTCTTGTTATGTAGCATGCTCCATTCTCCTGAGTACTGAGATTATGTACCACCTTTCCTGACTGGCCCACTGTCCTTTCTATCAGGTATTTTATGATCAAGAGGCTCAAAGGCCACGTCTGGCTACCAGGGACTACACAGATTAGATACTCTGACCACATGGAGAACAGCCCAGTTGGGGTATGTCTTAGCTCACACCCTGCTGCCTGACTCCATCTGCCCCAGTGGGCACTAGCTAGCTGAGACAGGATCCCCCTGGTGCACAAGTCTTTGACTTTTACAAGGAGCTGGATAGAATCGGCCTAGTTTCCCAGGATTGGTTCCTTAGGCTCTTCTCAGGGTGAGTTATGAAAGCACAGACAGAAAAAGGATAGAGGGTGGTGGCCCTCCTGCCACTTCCCTAGAGAGCTAGATTGTGATTGTGATCAGTTCTCTGGGGTCCATCCAGGGAGAGGCTCACGGCTGTTCCACAAGCAAAGACTGGGTTCTTGTTCTTCATGCAGAAAGCCGTTTCTTGTATAGGAAAGATTCTAAGGGTTCCTGAGGTCTTTGGGAACAACCAGATCTTTTTGGTTCTCGCAGGTTCTGGGGACTGGCTTCCCAAAAGAGTAGCCTTTGGCTTTGTCACCTTCTGGCATGGAATAGTAGCCCAATGTGCATTCTGACCCCCCAAGAGTGCCATGTCCCAGGGAAGCTAGGAAAGACTGGGAAAACCTCACCAAAGCATGGCCAGGAGAAGGCAGGAATGAAGCCTCAGGCTGGGCACACTGTGAGTGCCACGACTAGATTTCCATAGCCACATTGACATAGGTGGTCTCCAAAAGACAAGCAACTGCCTGTGTAGGCTGCAGAGGATGTCGTGTGGCTGAGAGGTAGATGTGAGGGAAAAGGTGGACAGAGCGCATGGGCTGACCACTTGTTCTCAGACACATCCCACCAAGCCCACACACCATCCTGCAACTAGACAGATGACAAGACAGACACTGCGGGTCTACTTACGCCAGCGGCGACGCCCTGCCAAGCAGAAGGTAACCCAGCCGCGAGTGCGAGTGCGTGTCCATCATGGGATAGCAGAGGGGCAGCGCACACAAGAGAGCGGGGTTAGGACCAGAAATGAGTTAGGGGCGTGGGATGGATGAAGGAAGAAGAAAGAGAGAAAAAGAAAACTGTCAGTGAGGAAAGAACCGTGGAAATTAACAGCAGAAACGGAACACATTATGGCCAGGAGGGTTCCTCACTGCGCCATAGCAGCGTCAGCTCAGCGCGCTTGAGTTAAAAGGAAGGGGAAAGGTTGACCCTTTCCAGGCACGCTAGCAACAGGAGAGGCAGGGAAGGGAAGGGAACAGGTGAAGACAGCTAGATTAATCGACAGAGCACCGTATTCTCCAAGTCACAGGTACCCTGATAGCAAAAATCAAATAATAGAAGCTTTCCCAGTGGGCAGAAAATACAGTGAAATGAGTACTTCATCCTACTTTTAAGGACACACCAAGTACCATGTGACAAATGTTAACAGGAAATCCCATTGGCCTTTGGATTTAGTCAGGCAGACCTGTTTTTCTGGGTATACATGAGCTAATGGTTGTTTTAAAAAAAATTCAGGTCATTTTTTTTTTTCTTTGAATGAGTGACTTAAGTAAATCAACACAGCCCAGATGTCTGCAAAGCGCTTCCTGCTGTCATGAACTCTGCAGGTTCGGACTAATGATTGCAAAATGGACAACCTCCGCCCCCTGGTGGTCAATAGCAAGTAGTGCCTCTTTGAGCCGAGGTCAGGACGTGTAGCTTAGGTAGCTGGATGCCTTATCCTCTGGCCTCTGCAAATACACCATGACCACACGTGCTTGTCTTTGTCCCATGGAAACTGCCTGGGACATTTCTGTGTCCCTCTTACCGTATCTGCTTTTATAGTTACAGAAAAAAGTTTAATGCCCCCTTAGACTTTTTCTCCTGAGTTGCTGGGAATTTCTGATCCAGGGATAATATGTTGCCTAGAGAGGTAAGCTCTACACTATGACATTCCCAAGCATAAAGTAATGACCTGCTCCCGTCACCCCCATCACCATGTGTGTGCATATGCATGAGTGTGTGTGTGAGTATGTAAACAGATGAGAGACAGATAAAAACAAGAAACAACAATAGAGAGGAGAAAAGAGACAGAGATACAGAGAGATGAGAGATATACAGGGAAAGAAAAAGACAAGATAGAAATGGGGGGTGAGGAGAAGATAGAAGAAGAGAGGATGTTCTGTTGACACTTGAATAGTACAAGTTTCATCTAAGTTTCTATCAGTTCTGTCCCTGGTCCACCCTCAAATTCCCCAACCAAGCTAATAAACCAATCCCAGGAACCAAGAACATTTTAAACCCCACTACTCTGAAGCCAAGCTTCCTGGGGCAAAGAGGAGAAGTGCCCATCATGAGGTTGACTGCCAATAGTACCTTGGATAGCTGGCCCGAGGCCTCTTCCAATAACAAACTCACCAAGTGCTGGATGCATACCCATCACTAGGGGAATAAGACTGTTTCCCCCACCCCAGGGTGGCTTTAGTTATAAGAGGCCCTGGGAGTCTATTGTGCTCCTTTAAAACACAGCAGAAATCTCTAACCAGACCCTCTCATGAAGCCCAGGAAATGCTAAGTCTGACAATCCCTTTGATGAAACAGAACATTCTGCGTTTTGCCATTTCTCCTACAGCTGAGCACAGGGCAGACTCTGAAGAGAGAGAGGGCAACACATCCTTGAAGTCCCTGGTGAAGACTGGTCCACCCTCTCCAGGGGCCTGAACCCAGGAGGCGGTAGATGAGAGAAGAAAGCTGGTCCTGTTAGGGCTCGGTACCCTCCGCAGGTAGGCATGTGATGTTGGGAGGCGCTTACCCACTGAAGTCACTGCCCTGGGCCTGGGCCTGCCCAGCAATGGCATCCATGATGGCATCCTGCGAGTACATGCTGATTGGGGTGTTGTACTGCGCGTGGATGATGGTAGCCTTGCCGCCCAAGCCCTTCACCTCAATGGGCTTGTGGGTGGACAGGGCTGAGTCCTTCAGGGCACTGGGGTTGAAGCGTTCCTGGTAGTCGGCGCTGAGGAGGGCAGGCAGGAAAGGTAGGGGGTGGAGGAGGGAAGAGGAGGAGAGAGGGCAACAGGTGATGATGATTACATGGGAAATCAAGGTCAGGGTGCTGGTGGGAATGTGGAGAGAGAGATCCCCCAAAGCTGAGGTCTTGACCCAAGTAAGTTACCCAAGTTCCCCCACTGTGGGCTGCCTGGGTGTAGCCAGGAAAATTCTTGGCACCACCCACGACCCTGTGCAGAAGATCTTTCATGTCCACCCAAATCAACTCTCCCAGTAAACTTTCAGGCTCCACTTCAGCCTGAACTCCCTCTTACAGTCTGCAGGGGTACCAGGTGTGGTGCACACTCCCACCACACACAGCAGGATGGAGAAGCAGACACAAGAGGTTTTGGGGGAGTGGGACTCGGGAAGAGGACAGAAGCTGGGCCATGTGACAGAAGAGGCAGCCACACAAGCAGAGTCTAGAATGTTCCAAAGGCGAAAAGCGGTCACACTGGGCAAACTTGGAGATGCTGAGGTTCTAGCAAAGTTTTTCCACGAAGGGGCTTATCCTGCTGGTCATTCCTCTGTGGCCTGGGACTCTGGTCTTCCAGATCTTTCCATGCATGTACTTGTTCCTTGGAGGATGGCTCAGGCTGCCCAGCCCCTCCCCCTCAGTCCAGCATGCTGTAGCTTGCCAGCCTCTACCCATCCAGGTTCTTTCCTTTAACAGGTAGATGCATGCTCAAGCAGAGATAAAATCATGTGTAGTCCTTCTCAGGGGTCCCAGTGGGACAGAAAAGTCTTCAGACCCACACAGGCCAGTGACAGTGCAGCACTCCCACCCCCACTCCTGAGTTAACCTGCAAGCCTTAAGCTGCTGGAGTGGGAAATGGAGAGCAAAATGGAGACCATCACATAGATACCCATCCCTTGCAATGGTTTCCCTCCATACTCCAGCAAACACCCGTGCAGGCTCATCCAGGGCACAATGCACCCCCACTCACACATGCGAATATGTACACATGCCGACAGGCACACACCATCCACATCTAACAGATGGCAGGTGCATGCTGGAATGGCACACAGGGACACACACACATGCTGTCCTTGGATACTAACTTGGCTGGAGAATTGGCTACCACCTGGAAGGAGAGAAAAAGCAAAGAAGATAGAGCAGTCAGAGTGAGACTTCTACTGGGGAAGCATGGATGTGGGGACCATCTTCAGGTCATGAAGGAGGCTGGACTGGCAAAACCTCAGGCTGAGGAGTAAGAATTGAGGAAGAGAGAGCATAGAACGAGGGATCAGAGTCGCTAGAACCATTGGTTTTGGTGGGAGGTACCAGGACTCTCTCTATGGTGGGCCCCAGCACTCCCAGCTTTGCCAGGGGGAAGGGATTTCTTGTATGTCTAGGAACTGCTATATAGGTATGTGAATCACATATGTATAACCTGGCTGTAGACTCTGAAGAGAGAGCTGAGATAGACACATGACTACTGTGGCTGTTTCAAGAAGGCCTGAGGCCCCAACTTCCTTCTGGCTAGATTCTCCAAATGTGAAAAGCCACAGCTTAGCCCTGTTTATAGGGACAGCTTATGCATTCATGCCCCACGGAGACATTGCAGTGCTGTTGTGTGTGCCACAGGGTTACCCATGGCCCCTGGGCCCTATTCTCTCTCCCAAAGAACAAGCAGGCAGCCCTAGTCACTCCTCCTGGAGCAGGGAATAGGAGGTTGACTCAGTCTCCAGTGACTGCTCCAAAGGCCTTGTGGGCCAGCAATGAGGCAGGAGGAGGCCCAGGAAGAGTGCATGTCCAAGGCTCATGCAGGAAAGCCCTCAACAGGGGCCACCTGGCATAAGCAGCACCGAGGGACACTGTCCTCACTCTGATAGGACAATGAGACTCTTGGATATGACCTTCTTTGGGGAAGTATTGTCTGATGCTTTAAATGTAGATTGCCTGTGATGGCAGACCCCGTGGCCCTGTCTGACACTCCAGATGAGAGTATGGAGGGGAGTGGACATTGTCTCCAAATACATCTGCTTTCCTAGATTTGTTCACTACGAACTCTGGAAGAGAGAACCTCAGTTATCCTGGACCTGGTCACCCCACAACCAGGGTCCTGGGAAGCCAAGAACTTTCCACCCCAGAGATCCAGTGCTATATCTACTCAGGCCCAGGTCCCCTACTGTCTCAGAGCTGATAAAATTCCTCCTGTCCTTCCATGCTCAAAATAGCCACAAGTGGATCTATATTAGGAAAAGACCAGCTTGGCTTTGCCATTTCTTCTCCATGTTTGGCCAGTGCTGACAGCTGCAGGGTCAGCCCTTGTGATGACCAGCTAGCCCAGTGTCCCCTGCAGAGGGCAGTGTTGACCTGATTGGGTGGGGGTTGCTCCTGCCCTGTGCGGTAGCCAACTCCTTCTTTGGCACTAATACCCCACCCCCCAAGGTTCTTGCTCCATCCCAAGGCTTGGATGTCTGCAGTACACACAGCTCAGAGAGGGTCTAAGACTCAGATCTCAGAAGGAGGCAACAGGATGCTGTGCCTGCTCAGGAGCCCTTGCTCTGTGGGGCCACTGAAGGCTGCCTTTCAGAGGAGCAGTGGGCCGGTGGATTTATTGGGCCTTTCTGTCCTTGTTCTCCACTGGTTCCCCTCCACGCCTCCCCAGAGATCCAGTTGCCAAGAATCACATCACAAGATGCTCAGAGGAGAGCAAGGAAGGAGCTTCCTTTTGAAGCGTTACAGGTCAGAGGTCAATTCCTAACCTTGAATCTTCTCAACATTATGACTCTGGGCAAGTTCCTCCATCTCATCCCTATTCATAAGAAGGAAGTGGGGGCACCAGAGAAGATGGAACCATGGTTAAGAGCACCAGCTGCCCTGTAATCAGAGTTTGATTCCCAGCACCCATGTGGCAGCTCACAGTCATCTGTAACTCCAGTTCTAGGGGATCTGACACCTTCTTCTGGTTGGACACAGATACACACGCAGACGAAACACCCTCACATATAAAAATAAAATTAAAATAAAAATATACAGCTGGGCGTTGGTGGCATACGCCTTTAATCCCAGCACTGGGGAGGCAGAGGCAGGAAGATCTCTGTGAGTTCGAGGCCAGCCTGGTCTCCAGAGTGAGTGCCAAAGCTACACAGAGAAACCCTGTCTCGAAAAACAAAAACAACAACATAAAAAAAAGAGGAGGTGAGGGTTTCTACCCCACAGATGGGTTATACCAAGTAATTGTACCCCCCACCCGGTCTAAGCCTTCAGCACAGGATGCATGCAATAGATGGACATGGAGAACGGCTAGCCCTGTTGATTTCAAGCAGTTAGACACTTAGCAAAGTGGGGGGCCTCAGCCCAGCGGAGGCCTCAGCTCTTTCCACCTACAACTGTCAGCACCAACAGCATCAGGTTTTATTTTGAATGAAACACCAAGCTCACTTCTCCTCAGGCCCCCCTTCCCATTGAGGGTACTGTTGGATCCTGCTTCTCCAGTTATCAAGTGATAATTCCTACATTTACCAAGTAGACTTCTGGACAGCATCTGCACCAAAGAACTGGCACCTGAGAGTCAAGAGGTATGTGTGGGGGAGTAGGGACAGGACCCCTGATCTCCTAGCTTTTTCTGTTTCATCTCAAGTTAAGATAGAATTGGGCAGCTCGAGTGCTAGTTCTGTCTGCCTCTTACTGGCTATATGATCAGGGTTGGGTCGGTTTCACACATATCTTTCACACATATTTTTTGTTTGTTTGTTTGTTTGTTTGTTTTTTTCTCAAGACAGGGTTTCTCTGTGGCTTTGGAGGTTGACCTGGAACTAGTTCTTGTAGACCAGGCTGGTCTCAAAATCACAGAGATCTGCCTGCCTCTGCCTCCCAAGTGCTGGGATTAAAGGCATGCATCATGTATCTGACTTGTAAGGTGAAGGAAATCAATGCCCACTCCTGAAGTTATTAACAAAGCCAGTTCCTATGGGGCTGGAGAGATGGCTCAGCAGTTAAGAGCACTGGCTGCTCTTCCAGAGGACCTGTGTTTGATTCTCAGCACCCACATGGCAGCTCATTACTCTCTGTAATTCTAGTCCAAGAGGATAAGACAGTCTCTTAGATATGCATGCAGGCAAAACACCCATACACATAAACTAAATTAATAAGAAAAGAGCCAGTTCCCAGCTCAGAGTAAGAGCTCAGCCATGGAGATGTTGCTATCACTCACTGCAAGTGGGACTTCCAGGGGTCCCAGTCAACAAGAAGGAAATTTTCTTGCCTGGGGTGGGTCCAGAAGGGACCAAGAAGACCTACCTACCCATCAGAGGTAGGAAAAGGAGGCCATCTTTATTCTGCCATTCCTAGAATTTTCTGCTTCTTTGCTGGGAAAACCTTTGCTTAGGGAAGCCATGATGTGCTAGATACTGGCCTTGCTCAGATTCCAGGAGCTAGGGAAGTTGAGAAACTAGAGAGCTCTAGCCTAGTGGACACAGAAGAACAGAGGAGGGTGTGGCTGCGGCCACGCTGATGGGACTCCTATGTTGTTGACTCTTGACTTTCATCTGGAAGACTCTAGGCAATGAGTATGTAGTGAGTGTGTGACAAGTGCCATTGTCTTTATCCTACCAGTAACTGAAGACAACCATGTGATTCCTCTTACTGAGACACTGGGCTACAACGCCTCAATTCAGCTGGCTGTGCCTTTAGTGCCTAGAGATAAGAACACCCATTGTACAGGACAGTAGCAGAGTCACCGTGAGACAGGAGGGAAGAGAGACCTGACAGCTGATACGTGCTCATATGTGGATCCCTCCTTTCTACCCTTCCAGTAACCTGGCTCCATGCTCCTTCAACTCCTACTCCCTTGGAGTCTTACTAGCTAGACCGTGGGGACCAGAGGTGGGTTGTTGTTTCCCACGACCCCTTTCTCCACAGAGTTCTACTTCATTGCAATCCATCCTAGCCTGGGTCAGTCCTGCAAATCTCCTCCCCTCATACCATTGCCCAGTCTCTCCATGGGCACTTCTGTCGATCCCTCCTCCAGGTAGCCTTCCTACACCACTCTCATCCTTAGAGAGTTTTTTCCTTCCTCCCTTCCTTCCTTCCTTCCTTCCTTCCTTCCTTCCTTTTTTCCTTCCTTCCTTCCTTCCTTCCTTCCTTCCTTCCTTCCTTCCTTCCTTCTAAAAAAAGGTCTCTGAATAGCTCTGGCTGTCCTGGAACAAACTTTGTAGACCAGGCTGGCCATGAACTCACAGATCTGCCTACTTCTGCCACCACTGCCCAGCTGAGAACTTACTCTCTTTTTCTAACTCTTCCTTGTTCTTGCCTAGGGACCCCAGGGATGTGGGGGCTAGTCTTTCTTTTAGACCTTTAGTTCCCAAAGGCAGTGGGATGAGGTGTGGCCTGGGGTGAAAATCTGGGGAGTCAGAGTCTCCTGCATGCAGGTTTAGCTCAGCCACATAGTAACTGGACATCCGAACCTCAGCTCAACCTTTTCTGAGCCTCAGTTTCTATTTCTGCAAAAAGATGACATGCCACTCCAGAGTGGTCATACAAAACAGTGATGTGTCTGGCTGACAGCTAATGTCAGTGGGATCCCTGCTGGTGTTGCTATCAGCTGATACTATCATGTGTGCAGGGCTGGCTGTGGTGAGGCCTGTTCCTCCCCTGACCAACTGACCAGGCTGTTGTAGTGAGTACCGATGACCCAGGTGGCTCCATACAAGACAGCAGTGTACCCTTTACCTACCCTCCTAGGAGTCCAGCACCTGAGGCCTTTCCTCGAAGGCTCATCTGATACATCTGAGCCATCTCCCTCAGAGTCTCTGCTGAGTACAGGCCAATGGGGTTGTTATATTGCCTTGGTTGCCTGGGGCCTGGCAGAACTTTGGGGCTGACTGAGCCCTGTGCACCCTCTGGGCTGGTCTTAGCCACTGGGCTGCCCTGAGGAAGGACAGACTCCGGGGCCTCCATGTGTGGGGTGCAGACAGAGGTCTGGGAGAAGGAGGAGCTAAAGGTGTCCCCGAACTCCATGGTGCCCGGGGTGCCTGGGCTGGCCCTCGCCTCAGGGCTGGGGCTGGGAGTCGCCAGGCTGCCGTTCGTGTCCAGAGCGGGGTCCTGACATAGGGCAGCACCATGCAGGGGAGAGAGAAGACAGTGGTTAGAGGACACACATGGCTGTGTTTCTGCATGGACTTGAAACAGATGTGTTAGTGTGAGCACCTGTAGCCCACCGCCCATAGTCTGCAGCTGCTGCATGAAGCACCCAGATGGGACACTACAAAGGAAGGCCCTCTGCAAGAGGAGCGGAGGAGAGAAACCTGTGGTTCCTGGTCTAGAGGCTGGCATCCATCTGGATAGAATGCAACGTCCCTCCCAGAAAGCCAGGCCTGCCCCGGAGGCTAAGAAGGAGGACGCAGGGCTCAGAGGAGAGTTAGGTACCACTATCCTGTCTGTTGGCCCCTTTTCCCTTTGAATGGGTACCCTGTGAGTGCAGACAAGCCTCCTGATTTACTGACCCAACCTAGAGAAGACCCTTCATAGCCAGGGCTGACTGACTTCTGGGGTGGAGGTACAGAGGGGAACCTAAGGAAGCAACTGGGCTATTTGGCCATCTCTGTCTACCTTAGCAGTTTCTCCCAGCAGCTCTCTGTCCAGCTCCCCAATCAATCCAGTCTATGACCCCCCCCATGAGTCTCTTCTTCCCATCTCACCTACTGTCCAATCTCCCCATGGATAGACTGTAGTCAGTCTACAGTTGTAGTGAGAGAGTGGGTAGAGGAGCTATGGGTAGGCCTTCCCAAGTTTATGTTAGGCACTTGGACCAGCCTTCCCAAGTGTGGGTTGGGCATAGGGTTCAGATGCTTAGAGAAGATTTGAGAAGGACTCTGGATCTAGTGGTGAGATTTGGGGCCCCAGTCTCTACTGCTCCTCACCACTCCTGTGCTAGCCTCTAAGACTATAACTAGCCTTCCTAATGGACAGAGGGTTCTGTAGCTGTGAGGGATGGGTAGACACTTAGAAACTGGAAGAAACTGTGTGTGGAGGAGAAACTCTGAGGGCCAGTAAGAGCCCTTCACACCCAGGGGTGTCTCCTGAGATGGCTGACTCAACATGGGGCCTCTTTGCAGCAACTCTAGTCTCAGTGTCCCCAGAAAATGAGGATCAGGGCCCTCTAGACAGTGCCTGTTTCCTGTCTGAATAGAATGTTGGCCCTCTTCTCAGCATACTTTTTCCAAACTGATTTCTTCTCAGAACAGCTACTGGGCCTGGGTTGGTATCTTGGACCCAGGTAGACATCCCCACAACTCGGTGTGCCATAGGTAAGGGGGCTCAAACACTTCTCCTAAGGGTCAGTAGGGGCAGGGGCAGGCAGGCAAGTTTATCCAGGAACCATGGATAAGTGGACCCCACTAAAGTGGTCAGCACCTACCTTCTGGTGGGGGATCACTGGCAGTGGGGACTGGATCGGGGGTGCTGTCGTGGAGATGGCAATAGGACGCTTGGACCTAGAGAAACCAGCAACAAGACCCAGTGAGGACATTTGTACCTGGCCAAAAGCTCCTGGGGGAGACCGAGAACTGGGCAGTGGAGTCACAGGGCCCAAATGCACATCAGCTCATGCACTAGGTCCCCTAAGGGTGGCGCTGGGCTTGACAAGGTAAGGATTCATAGCCCCAGGGGTTTTCATGTCTGCACTCATGGGCCTCTTCTGCATGGGGTGAGAGTAGGTCTGCCTGAGGAAAGGGGAAGCAGGATTTCCAGGTCCAGCCCTCCTTATACCTGTGGGACTGTGGCCATGCCCTCGGTCTAATCCACTTCCATAAAGCAAGGCAATGGTAGCTTGACAATAATTCCAGCCCATCCTTCCTATACAATTCTGTAGTATAGGGCTAGGCCCATGAAAATGCTGAGGACAATCTCTCTTTTGTCCTCATCACAGGCCTACACCAAACCTGCATCCCCTTCTCTGGCGGGCTTCCACCTACTTCTGCAGGGTGAGGCTCAGGTTGTAGCTGGCAGATTTGATCTTGTTCTGGGCCTCCAGGTGGGTCATAGTGTCTGTGTTGACGCCATCAATGGCCACCACGAGGTCTCCTTGGCTGAGCTGGGACTGGGCTGCCTTGCTGCCTGGAGTGATCTAGTTAACAACAGAAGAAGGGGTGAGTCAGGGAAGGATCACCTGTAGCAGCCAACAGATATCCATTATGCTGTTTATTCCCAATGGCAACACTGGCTGCTCACCAAGCCTGTTTGCTCTTCCTCACATGGCTTCCACTTCCTAGGACTTTTTGATGGCCATCAAGGTACCAGCTCTGACCAGTGGAATGCTGATAGAAGTAACACACATCACTGCCAGGTCTTCCCCCAGCAACCATCACTACAATACTGCACATTGCTTGTTGACTGACTAAATGCATAGGTTTGAGAGGACAGCCAAGTTGCTAACTGGAAGGAACTTGGATCCCAGAGTCACTACCTGGAGCAGAGATGGTATGTCAGGCTTCCTAAGTGAAGAATAAATTCCCACTGTGCTAGGCCATCGATATTTGGGGACTATATATTGTACCAGTTAACCTGTTACTCCTGCACTCTGCAAAGTCAACTTTCCAGTCCGAGAAATGAGGGAAGACTTAGTTAGCACCTCACTGCCCCAGTCATTCTAGTCATTGCCAGACCAAAGAACAGCATAAATGTCCCCCCACAAAAGCTTCCAAGCACTAGGTGCTCCATGCTTCCAGGGACAGGTACACAGAAAACTACCAGAGCCATCAGCTCTGCTTGGGTGAGAACAAGGCAGGCCGTGAAGTGAGTCAGGCTTAAGGCTCTCTGGCTACCTGCATACCTCTGGAAAGCAAAAGTATAATTATGAAGCTAATTCCTAATTCGTGTGCCCCACTGACATCCAAAAATATTTGTCTGGAGGCTCCATCTTTGATCACATAGAATGTCATTGACACTCTACTCTGAAAACACTTTACAGGATATAGGGAAAGCCATGGTGGCTCACATTGGACTTTCAATGACATCATACACAATACCAAATTTTATATGGCAGCCCCTTAGTAATAGTACTTTGAGTGTGACCCTATGCACAGTAATATCATCTGAGATTCAAACTTCCAGAAGGTCTAGTGACATAATTTAGAGTGGTTTGATGGAATGGCCATAGTGACATCAGCAGCCCTACTCTGAAAAACAGTTCGTGAGTTGTCACTAAAGGAGACTACTTTCAATTTCTATGACTTCCAATGGAATGCCTCAGTCTCTGATAATATCACATGGAAGTGTTCATTTTTGTCTCCACTATAAATTGTTACTGATTGAGGAGACAAGCAAGGTGGGACAATCTGTTAGTGTGTGGTACTTATGCATGAAAGTATTTTAGGAGCTGACCCTATGACAGTAGAAACTCCCTCTATGATACCAATGGAATGTGACACAGGCCATATCATCATAGGAAAGAGGAGGCTCTGAACACCACTCACACCATTGCCCATGGCTGGAGGCTGTCTCTTGGCTTTGTCCCCTTACATGACCACCAGTTAGTTCTCTTGGCATCTCTGGCCACATCCTACCCACCTTCCTGGCTCTGTCTATACCGAATGAATAAGACTGGCTATTAACACTGCCAGAAGCTGGATTTCAGTTAAGGTCTGGGGACCATCCTAGAAGGTGATCCCAGATGACCTGGGGACAGCCCCATGTTGCATGTGCCAAGCCTGTGTGGGTCTCTGGTCGAGCTCTGGGAAAGGATGGACGTCTCCTGCCAGGTTCCTTAAAGGGAACTAAACACACATCAAGACGCCCTGCAGTCATTGTGCCCAGAAAAAGAACGATTTTGTTGTAATCATATCACTGGTCCCAGAAGCTAGTCCTGTGCCCTGTGGGTGATGACAAGAAGACCAGAAGGACTCTCCCTCGCCAACTGCTATTCACCAGCCTTTGCATCCCAGATGTCTCCTTTTGTTTTCCTCCCTGAGACAAGGTTTCTCTGTGTAGCCTTGACTGTCCTGGAACTCACACTGTAGACCAGGCTGGCCTCGAACTCATAGAGATCAACCTGCCTCTTCCTCCCAAGTGCTGGGATTAAAGGTGTGCGCCATTACACCCCATTTCCAGTGTCTTCTCAACCACTGTTCACCTTGTACCCAGAAATTCCTCTTCTGGACCTCAAATGCCAGGCAAGAACAATAGAGAAATGAAAGCCTGGATGGCCAAGAAAACACAACTGATTTGCCAAGCCCACTCTCCAGATGCCATCGTAGAACCATTGTTATCACAGGGAACCCACGGTAAGAGAAGTGTGTTGCTGTCTTGAATGCAGAGGTGGAAAACACTGACAGAGACTGGGGAGATGGCTCAGTCAGTTAAGTGTTTGCTGTGCAAGTATGAAGACCTAAGTTTGAGTCCTGCCACACAGCTAAAAAACAGGGGTAGGTAATTTCTTGTAATCCCAATTGCTGGAAAGACAGAGACTGATGGATTTCGAGGGCTTTCTGGACAGATACCCTATCTGAATACGTGAGCTCCAGGTCAATGAGAGACCCTGTCTCCAAAAACAAGGTGAACGACTTCTGAGGCACAATACCCAAAGTTGTCTTCTTGTCCACACACACACACACACACACACACACACACACACACACACACACACACACACACACCAGTGAAGAAAAAAAAACATGATGCATCCCTAGACAAGCCTCTTTCTGCTATGCAGAAAGTCCACCTGTCTTCCTTTTTATGCTGGGCTGTGCTATCTCTAATAACTCAAGATAGTAATCTTTAAGCTGAAAGAATATGAACACCCAATTTTTTTGTTTGTTTTTTGTTTTTTGTTTTTTGAGACAGGGTTTCTCTGTGTAGCTTTGGAGCCTATCCTGGCACTCGCTCTGGAGACCAGGCTGGCCTCGAACTCACAGAGATCCGTCTGCCTCTGCCTCCCGAGTGCTGGGATTAAAGGCTTGCACCACCAACGTCCAGCCTGAACACCCAATTCTTATCGTCACCATCCAACTATAATATTCCATTCTTCCACTTCAATCACACACCACTTTTACTACTCTCCATCTATCAGGCCATCTTGCTTTAGAAGCACTTCAAAGATAGATGAAAACATCCAGGGTAAAGTTTCCAGTGCCATGCTGTCCTAGTGGACTGCCTGTGTCCCACAGCTGGCTACCCTTTGATAGGACATTCCCAGAAAAAGATATCTCATAGTAAAGCTGCTCTGTGGTATGTCATCCCATAAAATGCTCTCCATAGCAGGAAATCACTACAGAAGGACACCCCCAAATGATTCTATCTATGGAAAAGGAATTGTTTCTTGCATCAAATAGTTTGGGGCAGAGTAGAGGAAAGCAGCTACCAATCTCACACAGAAGGATGGGGCTTCAAAGACAGAAGGGACACTGCCAGGCAGTATGGAGTGTTCAGAGCATGATAACCATGTAAGCAAGGGCACCAGAATGACATCCAAGAGAGGCTGGGCCTGATCAGCTAGTGCCAGCTGCAGGCCATCAGGAATGCCATGTCTTTAGAGCTGCCTGGTGACATATTTCTCCCTAAAGCACGGCCAACTTGTACTTATCCTTCCCTGTGCCTGGCCCTGTCTGATATCCTCAGGCATGGGCTGGGGTAATCCTTGCTCCAGGGGCCTGGTTAGTAGCCAAGCATTCCAGAGGGAGTCACCATGCTGGATCCCCCTGTCCCTGGCGTCGCTCTCCCTGCATCTGTGTCTGCCCATCAGGGCTCAGCTGGCCTGGCTTTTGGCTGCCCTAAGCAGGGCCCAGTGTCCCTCGACTGGTGGTGGAGTATTCACATGTAGGGAAATGTTCTTTTCTACTCAAGTGTCCTTAGAGAAGGAGACTACTTGAAGGCAGGGATGCTAAAGCCAGCCAAGGACCATCAGATCCCTTCCCCCCCACCACAGGAGCAGCTTCAGCTGGCCAGGGGAGGGAACTGGCACTGTTGGTCCCTTGCCTAGAGCCCAGGGCTCATGAAAAGTTTAGTTCACGCATCTCTTCTCTAACTTTACATTCTCCTTTCTCTGTTGCCTTTGTCTCAGAAAAGACTAGAAGCACACTCGTTCTTGGAGATATTTTCTTTTTAAAAAAGGTTTTCTATATCTTTTTGAGCATTTGAAATTCTCTTTGGATGAGTGTTTCATTTCTACCTAATTTTTCAATTGTTTCAAGACAACAGTCACCTTTTCAGTATGGATCTGAACAGTAAGCAGAGCCTAGAGAGGCCAAGGTCAAACTGGGTCAAGATCAGTCACTCGCCCCATGCTTGCTGGGCCATGACTGTAAGGAACCCCATATCACTGGTCCCAGAAGCACTGACCTTTACCTTGTGGGTGATTGCAACAAGACTAAAAGGCCCTCCCTTACCAACTGCTGCTCACCAGCCTTTGCAGTCCCAGGTATCTTCTTAAACACTGCCCACCCTGTGCCCAGAACATTCCTCTTTTACACCCCAAATGTGTAACCAGGCAAGGACAATAGAGAAATGAGTGCCATTATGGTCAAGAGGACACATCTGATTTGCAAGGCACAACCCCCTCTCCAGAGGCAGCACAGCTGATCCCATGGCCACTGTTGTGCCTAGGAGGAAGGCAACAAAGAAAAGCATGCGGACAAAGGTACGGATCAAGTTAAGCTTGCTTTGTTTGAAACTTCACACATTCCAGTGGTTGTCCAGAACACAGGGCCCTCCTCGGTCGTGTGTGAAGATTATGTTATCAAATAGGGTGTGCATGAGAATGCTAAGGAGCTGAGAAGATTTTGATGGAATCTCCGATCCAAGGGAGCTTGAGTTCTGGCCCCGACCTCCTTCTCCCTAGAAGCTTCAGAAAAGTCAAGGATAGCACTGGGGGACAGCAGGTATGCGATCAGTATGGCTGTACCCACACCTTCTATTCCTAGAAGGGTGTGTCAGGATAGCAGGGATTTTGTCCAGGATCTCAGGGAAACAAGGTGCCAGGCAGTGGTTCAAAGCTCCCAAGCCATGTCCTCATGACCCTAGCTCGGTTGGAAGCCGACAGGACAGCCAGCAGCCTCTCAGGGGCCCTTGGGCTCTACAGAAGTTTTTAGCATCCCTCCCCATATTCAGAAGCACATTGTGCAACTTGCCAGGTGCGATGCAGTTGACTAAAGACAGGTAACAGGCCTAGAAGGAGTGGAACCTTCCCATCCCCTTCTTCAAAGCTGGCAGGTATTCCCCCTGAAGTCCTAAGTGCATTTTAACTTTCTGGGATGAAATTACCACGTGCCGGGCCGGCTCTTTTCCCATCTGGCCTCCCTTGGGGTCTTGCCCCAGCTCTTGCCCTTTTTCTGGAAACTTCTGTCTCCCAGTGACCTCAACCTCTATTCCAACTCTAGCGTATAAATAAGCCAGGCTCTCCTATGCCCCGCTTTGCTTGTCCAAATAGCTCTTATTTCACCTTCTATGCTCTCAGAGTCCCCCCCAAAAGAAGTGACCACAGGTCCCTACTCCTCTATATCCCATCCCTTACACACTCAGATACCTGGCCTTGGTACCTAATTGTCTGCACATACCAATGATTGATGCGCATGTGTGCGTGTGCATGCTCGAACGCGCCTGTGTGTGTGTGTGTGTGTGTGTGTGTGTGTGTGTGTGTGTGTGTGTGTGTGTGTGTGTGTGTGTTGTGGGTCTTCTTCTGTGTGGATCCTGACACTGTTCCTCTCTGCTTCTCTAACAAATTGCCAGTGTTCTTGTGTGCACTTGGCCCTGGAAAATCTGCTTTATGCTTCCAAGGGTGGTTCCCATGAAAGTAGGAGCCTGGCTCTAGTAGAGTGGAAAAGCCGTGTTTGGGAATGGGAAGCCTGGAAGTAAGGACTGGAGGGTCTTCACAGCTGGGGGATTTCCTCCTGTCCCTGGTGCCTATAAACCCCTCATATGTGCTGTCTCCATAGTCTCCTGTCTCCCCATAGCATTTGCCTGCATTTCTGTTTGCCCATAGAGTTGCCCTTGGCTTGTGTTCTGGTTCAGGGACCTACAAGGGCCCCTCCTAGGACTTAGCAGGCCTCTGGCCTGCTTCCTTCAGGGCCTTTAAGGGGTCAGAGGTGAGTTTGAGCCAAAGGAGAACCTGGAGTGTTGAACCTCTAAGAATGCAGTCTCCAGTTATGACTGTTCCTTATCTTCACTGCTGGATAGCTAGATAGATGATTGCCTGACCTTCAGCAGTGCTATAAACAGCATGGTCTGTCAGCACTGATAGGTGCTGCCGAGAACAGCTCAAGATGTTGTGCTCCAGGGGCCTGGAGATTCCAGGAATTGCCAGCACAGCCACCCCCAGAATAGTTTCAGACTGTCCTCCCGTTCTCTTCCCAAGGGTCCTCTGCTCTCAGTGTCCCAACCTTAGCTGGGACAGTTCAATAATACTGAAACTGAAACCAGAGGAGAGGCAGAAGACTTCTGGACTATGGCCCAGGCAAGCCTGCCAGGTAGGATGGAGATTCTGAGAGCAAAGGTTTGCCAAGAAGGAAGCAGGCCTGACCCCACCCACAGCCCCTTTGCACACTAGCCTCATAGCCAGACTCATTTCCACACTTGTACTTTCACAGGTGTGCACAGCACTACCCCATTTTATACGCAAGACCCCTGAGGCGGGGCTAGAATGAACAAAGACACTTGCTTCTTTCCTAATGTGGAGGGTGCCACAGCCATGAAGGGACAAGGCCCCACACCTAGCCCCAGCATCTGGCGAGAGGCAGGGGTCCTGGTAAGGGTTGGACCTGTTGATCTCCTCCCTCAACTCTGCTCGCTGGAGAATTGGCTAAGGTGAGGGAGGGGAGGGTGAGAGGGAAGCTCAGGTTGCAAGCCTCTGCACCTGTCCCGGATAAATAAAGGCATTTGCCCGGACTGACAGGCAAAGGACTAGGCATGGGAGCTAGGCCATGCAGCACATGTGAGTGCTACCCATGGTCATCGCCATCCCGTGCAAGTCTTTGCTGGGCAATGAGCTGGTAACCCCAGACTTCCTGCCTGATCACCCCTCACAATTGCAGTGACTGCGAGTGGAGCAGGGGACTGCTGGAGATGGGCAGTGTCCTAATCCTGTCTCTGTGAGCAGAATGTTTCTGGTACAGAAGGTGCTTGTACACATTGGCAGCAAATACTGCAGGCCTAGTGTTCAGTGTCTGTCTTGCCATCAACACTGGGCCTGGAATGCCCAAGCCTGAGGTGCCAAAGCCCACTGTATCTGTGGCCCATTAGTTGCATTTTTCAGGAGACTGCAAGACCTGAACACCATTGCTCAGGCCACCCTGCTTTCAGGTGATTTGAGGTATGTATCAGAAATGAGCCAATCTCCCAATGGCCTGGCTTCTATTTTTAATTGTCTCCCTAGATTTAGCTTCCAGCACATCCCAACTGCCCCCTCTTTGATTGAGGACATTCTTCCTGCTGTCTAGTTTAAAGCCTCTGCACTGCCATTTAAGCCCTGGTCATCCGGGGCCAGGTGGTGAATAGGTCCTGAGTGAGGTCATTGGCTTTTCTGGGTGCCACTGATCCTGGAGATGAATTTGCTCCTCTTAGACAGAGCACGAAGCACCAGCAATGAGTCTTGGGGATGGTGGGCTCAATTCTAGGCATCCAATCAATCTTCCCTCAGAGGATGGTGTGAGAGGCCCTATCTTATATAGACAGGAAACCTACAGTCACAGGAGTGGGGATTGTGCAGGGTCTGGGTTGAGCATGGCCACTGGACACACATGGAGAATGTACATGGTTTAGGGTGTCCTCTTAATAGGGGCCCTGTGGTTTTCAGGGCAGTAGGTCTGGAGGACACAGACTTCAGATCTGCAGCTGAGAGATGAAGGACAATGTCCCCAAAGACCACTCTACGTGCCTAGCTTAAAAGTGATCTGAAGACCAAGACTGCTTCAGTAGAGATATTGGGCCCTGCTCCTCTGTCAAGCACTTTTCAGGCTTCCCCACTACCACTGAGTGCTAGCCCCAGGTCCAAGGCAAGTCTCTGCCACTCCATGGAAGAAACAGCAATCCAATTCTATCTGATTCCACCCTCTAACTTCACAGTGACATCCTGGAGTCTAACCCTGCCCCTTAAGCCCAGATCAGTTCTGCCAGGGGCTCAGCCACCAAGCAGGTTATACTTGTTCCATGTATGCTTCTCAGTAAGCCATGGGGCCTTCAGTCCCAGATCTACCAGGACTTGTGGGGTGCTTTATCTAGCAAATATTGAGCAGATAGCAACAGGCTATGGCAGTAGTGAAAGCCACACTTCTCTCTTCCTTTCAATCATATCTACTTTTTATCTCTGGGCCTCAGTTTATCAAACCCAATGGGAACCGAACTCATAACACATGACATTCAGTGCCATTTCCATTGGGCAGGGTTGTTTCTAACCACATACTACAGGACCCAGGGTCCATTTCCCAAGCCTAGCAAGAGCAAAGTCGTGAGACAGGCAGCCCTGGGCTCAAGTGAGGAAGACAGGCTCAGACCAAGAGCCAGGTGACATGAGGTTCTTGTCAGGCCCACTATGTCAGGGAGAGGAGGGGCTGGTGTCTTGGGTCCGGGGATACTGGAGACCAACAACCGGTCTAGCCTGGACTTATATCAAGATAGCAGGCAGCAGGGACAACAGTCTGTCCATCTACCTGTCTGTTACCTGCCTTCCTTACACTAGGAATACTCTTCCCTAAGCAACTGTCCACTTTAATGGAGGGACTCCAAGTTTGGGAATACTCCAAGCCTACCCTGCTAGGAAAGGGCTTAGGAAGGCCCTGTACTCTCTGCCCACAAGTTTACCCATCCTGCAAACTCAGCATTTGCTCCTCTACTCAAAATGCCAGCTATTTGCCCATGACATCTTGCTTAGATGGGCAAAGTCTAGAGAACAAGCTGGGGTGAGCAAATTCAGCTGTGGCCAAGATCAGACCAGTCCAGTCCTAGACTTCAGGCCAGGAATAGGGCAGGCTGTGCTTTCCAAGAGCCCTGGGAAGACAGACTGACAGACAGATGGACATGAGCATGCCCTCTTCCAAGAATGCCCTGCCCCTTTGGGAATAAGGCTAGGGACAATGTTCACTTACCCGGGAGATAGTGAGGGGCATATTGAAGTCCTTGCCTCCTTGCAGGCGAAAGCCCCAGGGCCCAGGCCCAGTCAGAGTCACACTGTAAGACATACTGGTACTGACAGCAGTGGCTTCCTCTGTAGACAAATAGCACAAAGAGTCAGGTAAGAGGACACTCATGCACCCCGTCTTTCCAGCCCATATCTGTGCTCCTATCTCTGTTCCTGGCCCCAGGACCCCCAACCCCTGGCCTTGCCTGCTATGTCCCTTGCTGCCTGGCCAGGCTGTGCAGAGCTCCTGGGAGACTCCTAAGAATAGCTGGGAGTGAATGCCATCGACACTGATATCTGCCCTTGCTGCGCCCATAAATGGACTGTAACCCAACACTGGGCCCGCCTGCCCGTGGCCTCTCAGCCACTCCACCATGACTCACACGGCTAATATAGTCCCTGGGAAGGGGTGTCAGGCACCCAGAACACCCTTCCCCAAGGGGCAGGCAAGGAAGACTGGCCCCTTTTGTGCCCTCTGCAGAGCCCACACACCCTTGTTCTAGTCAGTGGGCCCACTCTGAATCCTCCTCTGGGTAGGGGTTTTGCTGTTCTGTTGTTCCTGGTAAGGACCATGAGCTGGCACCTTACCCATTGTGGGGCCCTGTGGGGCCCTGGACTTAGCTTAGCCTCCAGCAGGTCTGAAAAACCTTTAGAGTGCTGATTGATTCCTGTGTCACTATTATGGGTCCAGACATAAAAATAAGCATGAAATGGCAGCACTTTGAACATGGCCAAGTTCAGAAAAGGGCCCTTCACACCAGTTTTCTTGGGGTCCTAAGAGGCTGCCACCTTGGATTATAAGAGCCGAGGCTCAGAGAAGTTAAACAAATTCTCCAAGGTCACACAGGGAATGGACTCAGGTCCCACTGGAGCCTGGGTTCATTTCAGTGGGACCCAAGTCAGATAATGGGCTCCCGGTGGCTATAGGCATCTTCCAAAGCCCTGGCCTAGAGTAGGGAGTGTGCTGTCTGGCCCCTTGGTAAAAGGTCTGAAGCCAGGTCTGAGGTTGTCCCACCCCTCTAGACCCTCTGGGGCCCAGGCAGTTATTCCTGGCTCTCCCATCTCATTTGTGCCCTGGAAAACTTGACAGCAGCATGGAAAGCTACAGCTGCCAGCGCTGCACGCCAGGCTCCATGCCCTTTGCGCAGGAATGACAGGGGGTAAGGGAGAAGTGCCATTTGTTCAGCTGCTAGGACATAGAGCCAGAGGGGCAGGGAAGGGAAGCATGTGCGGCATGCTTCAGTCTGTTCTCCAGAGACAGTGCACTCTGGGTGGGGGTCTTGGCCCCTTGGGGCTTCAGTCACCATGGTGTTTGTGTTAAGAGGCTCCAGAAACCCATCTTCCCCCAAGAGAGACTTCAGATCTCATGTTGTCTGGAGATAGATTGACGTTCACTCTGGCTCCCAGCTCGGGAAACTGAGGCTGAAGGTTGGCTTCTTGCTGGCCCCCTCAACCACACTAACCTGGAGGACTCAGTGCAGGCCGGGATGTGAGTAATTTCCTAGCTGCCACAATCCCAAACTACACCCTGAGCCTGCATCCATGATAAGAGTGTTGATGTTACAGAGTCGGTTGGCAATTTGCTCAAGGACACAAAAACAGCACAGGGAAGAAACCAGGGAGGTTTCTTGTGCTCTTTTTCTTTGTTTCACCACCTCCTCTTTGTACCAAGCAACTCCACTTTCATGGGCTAGGAGGTCAGCACCCCGTCCCTCTCCCATCCCGTCCTCTGCACCATCCCATCTATCCCTAACTCCATCCTTGTCCCCCAGCCATATCCATCCTTCTCAGCTGGGGAAGATTCAGACACACAGCATAACCAAAAAGAAAGGACCTGAAGCCCCAGCAAGGCTAATCTTGGACCTGGAGCCCCAGCAAGGCTAACCCTGGATCTGGAGCCCCAGCAAGGCTGACCCTGGACCTGGAGCCCCAACAAGGCTGTACCTGGAGCTGAAGGCTCTTTCTTTGGACTCTGGCACTGCCTGATGACTTGCTTCTGGATGAGGGAGGGGTAGTGAGAAGATGTTCTTAAAGGGAAAGGCCAGCCTCCCTCTGCTTCCCCTGGGAGACCCGAAGCCAGTTGGAGAGCAGCTGGTACTCATGGCTGGGCGGAGTTCCACACCTCCCTGGAGAGGAGGGGATGGGCCAAACTGGCCTTTGTCCCTCCTCTATTTTGCTCCTCTACAGTTTGAAATAGATTTTCAGGAGTGAAAAATCTTTAGGGAAAGGAGAAAGAAGTTGCTGGAAACATGGAGACCATGCCTGCTCTCTTCTCCACAGAAGCACCAGTAGACATGTTTATCACAGGAGACCTTGTTTTTTTATTTTCCAATACCCTGTCAGATCCACATCTGGAAGGAACTTAGACCACTGACAGAAAACAATCAGTAAGGGCAGGGTGTGCATACATGTGTTTGGTGTGCATACAGATAGGTACCTATGTGCTCGCCAGTGCCCACAAACATGTAAGTATGGGCCACAGTGTGAATGCTATGGGAGAACTAGAGGTGAAGTATTTCTGTTGTGCAAAGTAAAGTCTGTGTTCAACATTTTGATCACTGACAGCAGGGGATGCTGGACAGAGCTTTCTGAACCAATGAGATGTCCAGCCTGGTCACAAAGGCTAGCCACGATGCTTGACTCATAAATAAATGATGAGTTCCCCAGGGCCATCGCTATTGTCATCGCCTGGCCAATCGCAGCACACAGTGTCCGAGGAGAGGCGGTGGCTGCTGGAAGTGAAGCAGGAAAGAGAGCCTGGGTCCATGCTTCAGGCAGAGCCCAGGTGTGATGGCTGAGTAGTGCAGACCATGCTTCAAGGCAGGAGTTTTATGGTGTGGGAAGGGGCTGGAACTGTGAGTCCAGTGTAGCACAGGTGACAGTGACACTTCCAAAGCTTCCAGGCTTTTGGAGATAAGCCTGGGTTTGTGCATGTGATAGGGAAGTGATGGAACTGGACAAGTAGCAGAAGAAAAGGAGGGCCAGTGGGCATCCTACATCCCGAGGTCCAGGCTGGGGAGCTGTCCCTTGGCCTGAAAGTAAATAATACACCTCTGTTCATCTCTCGAAATGTTTCACAGGGCAGCCTTCTAAAACCTCTTCACATTTGAGAACACTGACAGACGACCAGATGACGGCAACTGTGTAGAAGGGCCAGGCTGTGGTCAAGGTTGGGGGTGGACCTTCTCAAGGACCACACTTCAAAGAAGGAGCCAGCAAAATCTTAGGCTATTTTCAGGATACCCCCAGGATAGGCTCAGGCTCTTGCACTCCTGAGGTTCAGACTCTAATGCCTCCACCCCAGTTCATCTTTCTTCTGCACTCCAGAAAGTGTGTGAGGCCTGGTGTCCCCCTTATCCCTGCTTCCCTAACTCACTCACCCTTTGCCTGCCCTGTAGCACCAGCTTCCTCAGGAAGTACACCTCACAGGCTTCCTTTACCCACCACAACTTCCCTGAGGGCACATCAGAAGGGCCTGGCTATACTGCAAAGGTGATTAAGCCCCTTTCTGGCTTAATCCTTGCTTCACGCCCCCCCATACACAGTTCACCACTCCTATTACCTGCCCCTCTTCCTTTCTACGTCCCTAATGTTAGCCCCAGGCTCTCTTTGGATGCTCCCAAATTCTCTCTCTCTCTCTCTCTCTCTCTCTCTCTCTCTCTCTCTCTCTCTCTCTCTCTCACACACACACACACACACACACACACACACACACACACACACACACTGTTCTAGGACACCAAGTTTCTTCTCCTGAGTCCCACTGTGTTCACTCGGGATGTTCAAACAGACAGTTCAACCCCTTCCCCCAGGGAACCCCCTGGGAGTTTCCTCTGCATACTTGTGACTTGATGGCAATGCTTATCACTTGTGTTTGGCAACTGCTGATGCTTCACCCTCTGTGCTAAAAGCTCATCTCCGTGGTCCTGCCTCCATCCAGGGTAAATATTCTGGTCTTCAACCATTTCCTGATCATTACAGGCCACTATCAGGCTTCTGGCCTGACCTCTGTGATTGTGCATAATGCCTGGGATACAACACAGTGGGACAGGAGCTCCCCAACTGCAAAAGCAGCAGCAGGCTACTCATAGGGAAGCAGCATAAGGACGGAAGACAGGACACACCCGTGATTCCAGAGTGGCCAAGGAAGCCCCGAAATACTCAGTGGCTGATAGGAGCTGTGTGTAAGAAAGAGGAGGGCAGGGAAGCTGCCAGCTGAGGGGGGAGGGGCTGCCTGGGCGCCTGTGCTCATGGCATTTCCAGTGTTCCAAAATATGGCCTTCTCTAACACCATCGACATTCCATTCCATAGGCACTGGGGCTGACAGCTGGCCTTCTTTTTATAGCTACAAGTATTTTGAGTGACATCTTGAGCTCTGGGCATTGGCAGTGAGCACTTGTACAGCTTGCAGCCTCTTCCGCAGGTATGTCCAGCATCAAAATCAGACAAAACCATCTACACTCCATCACCCAAACAACACATTGGCATTGCAGTGACAGATAGCATGGGCCAGGAACATGGGCCACACATGCATGAGTTGTTCTCTGATGCAGACCACACGTTTTCATGAGCACATACAATTATAACTCTGCATCTGTCATGACACAACGTAGTCAACAGCACTTCATGCACACAAAGTCACACA
The DNA here is from genome assembly GCF_003668045.3 of Cricetulus griseus. Taxonomy (NCBI): domain Eukaryota; kingdom Metazoa; phylum Chordata; class Mammalia; order Rodentia; family Cricetidae; genus Cricetulus; species Cricetulus griseus. The sequence goes on along the minus strand of NW_023276807.1, from coordinate 184,780,657 downwards.
GTCACATGCAGATACTCCCCTAGTCATAGGCCATACTCAGGCTCTGCTAGGGATGTCTGGGAGTCACAGAGCCCTCTAGGCAGGCAAGGCAAGGCTGGAGTATATGGGAAGAGGTGATTTTGAGAGGCATGTTCACACTGCAAGCCTACCTTTCTGGCCACTTCTTAGGCTACTTGGCCTGACTCTCCACCCTTTCACAGATTGACAGGGTGCAAGCACCTTGGGAGCCTTGGAGTTCTGTACCTGGGGGCTGGAAGGAGCTTTGACTGCCCCATCTTGCAGGTTTTGACTGCAGGAAGATTGTCCACTTGCTGGCTGGGCAGTTCCCCACACAGCTGTCGCTTCTGTTTCTGTCCATCCCTGGGGAGGTGGGAGAGCAATTTTGAGGTGAGAGGGACAACTTACAGATATCCATACCTCTTCCAGCTCCAGCCTTTACACCAGTATTCATTGAGGGGGACCTATTGGCATCATTTGCAAAGTTGTGGTCACCAAAGCCCAGGAAAATACATCCCGGGGTTGGCAGTGTTTGCCTGCTTAAGCATGTGGGTATTCAGCTAGGTAGCCTTCAAAGAGTCAAGGCCTCTGTTAGCAAATAAGACAGACCCCTCATCTTCCACTAGTGGTTTAAAGAGACTCTGGCAGCTCTACAGCTCAACAGAAGGCCTCAAGGATAGGACAGTGAAAGACAGCTGGTCAGTCCAGTCATGCTGGCTCTCAGGTCACACAGTGAGGGTGTGGCAGGTCAAAGCTTGAAGCCAGGTCTGATCCCAGGCTAGTGCTGCCCCCTATTCTGCAGCTTGTAGTTCTTTATACCTCCTGTAAGGTGGTGGCTTAGTGCTAAGGAACAAGGACCCTGGGTCAGCTCTTGCCATCGAGAAACAGGTGACTTGGAAAGCCGTGTTTAGACTGGACTGCTGTTGGGTGACTTCAGACCACCCATCTCCTCTCTGTCTGAGTATTCCTGGTTGTCACAGAGGGTGATGCACGGGGAGGTTAGAAGAGGTGAAGTGTCCCCCAGTCTAATATGTGGCCCTGCCAACAAGGTTCAGGTCCCTCGGGCTGCTTGGGAAAGGGAATGTGAGGTACCAGCCAATGAGGGCCCAACATCCTTACCACTTCACTCTCAGAACCCAGGGACTCTTGACGCTTCGGTCCAGAGATCCAGCTGAGGTCAGAGGACTGGCTACTCAGTGTAGAGCGCTGGGTAGAGCGGTAGCTGAGGGAGGGGTGGCTGCGCTGGCTTGACACTCCAAGTAGCACCCCAAGGCAAGGCAGGTGCTGGGCAATGGCTGCCCTGCAGGAGTCACATATCTGGTTAGAGTAAAGGGACATGAAGGGGAAAAGGAAAGGACAGACTGATACAGGGTTAGAATTGGTGAACAGACAGATGCTGGTAATGGGGACAGACAGACATCTAGGTGAAAGAGACTGGTGGGCTCCCAGGGCTGACGGGATTAAAAATAGATCCAGGGAATGGTGGACACAGAGGGAGTGCCTTGGGGTAGTGGGTTCAACCAACCTGACATCGCTTCAAGTCCTAACATGGTTGCCCTAGGCCACATCTCTGGGAATGGGTGCCATGGCCACACCTAAGTACTATAGGCTGTATTGACTGAGGTCTGCATCAGGAGATTAGCAAGTGTTGGACATCACCAAGCTGAAAACAACTCTGAGGGCCCACAGCAGTACCTTGCTGTCGTTCTTCTTAATGGAGCATGAACCTGGCCACATTACCCCCGAATGCTGCCAGGGCCCCTGGTGGAAGCAAGCATGCCATGCTGGGGTGTTTGCAGGATGTCACAGTCTGGGGGTTTGCCTTTGCATAGGAAGTACTGCATAGGATCTGCCCTGGCTACCTTATGATAGAGCTCTATAGTTAGGACTGGCTTCCACACAGGTAGCCATTGATATGGAAAAGAAGAGGGAGCATGCGACTTCAGACTCTTCCCAGTATTGCTAGCTGTGCCAAGATGTTCATGACCCCAACTAATACACATATGAGAAATCAGAGAGACAGATAACCTCTGCCTTCATCTGTAGGCTCAGACCCTCCATGCCCCTAAGTGGACTTGGAGGTCTAGAAGAGGCCGCACCTGTACTTGGGGTGAGTGATGGCATAAATGATGGGGTTGTGGATGGCAGAAGCCTTGGCGATGACAGCTGGCACTGAGCTCATGTAGGGCGTCAGGATGTGAGAGTACCTACGACAGAGAAAGTGTAGGGTCCCCTATTCATACCTCCAGTTGTCTCTATGGATGACTCTGCCAAGGCCCAAACTAAACCAGTTTCAGCCCAATCTAAACCAATGCCAGCCCAAAGTAAACCAATGCCAGCCCAGCCTAAACCAATGTCAGCCCAGCCTAAGCCAATGCCAGCCCAGCTTAAACCAATGCCAGTCCAGTCTAAACCAATGCCAGCTCATCCTAAACCAATGCCAGGCCAGCCTAAACCAATGCCAGCCCAGCCTAAGCCAATGCCAGCTCAGCCTAAGCCAATTCCAGCCCAGCCTAAACCAATGCCAGCTCAGTCTAAGCCAACACAGGCAAGCCAGCCCCATAGAGAGAGAGACTGGCAGTAACAGTGAGGATTCTGGTTTAAGATGGGTAGGAAGGAGACTAAAGATGGTTGAGGGTGGGGCTCTGGGAGGAAGATAGGTCACACCTGCAGGTCCCACTGTTCCTTAGAACCTGTGCAGCTGCCAATACCTCTTTATGCCACTCAGTTGTCCCTGATCTTCAGATCTCACATGCAATGCTGCTAAACCCTAACCCCATCTTGTACACTGTCCCTTGGATGTCCTAGAGAAGCTTCTCTAGGAGACTGCATTATTACTACTCAAAAAGATTGGTACCCAAATAGTTCAAATTACCAAAATCTCAGTCTCACAGAAGTGCTTAGGAAATCTAGCCCATGTCCATGCTGCTGAAGGTGCCATAGAGGGTACCAGAGAGAATCTCCTAGGGATTCATTCTTTAGTAGCAGCAAGCTAAGAGGGACCCTGAACCTCATAAATATCTGCATGTTCCCAAGGAGATGGGAGACTGCAGATTACCTTGTGTAGCCAGGGCTACCCCTCTATATCCCTGAAGCTTCCAGGAACTGGGTAAGCCTTGTGAGGTGCCACATGGGGAGAATAAGGCTGTCAAGCTGGACCTAGGGTGTCAGGATGGCTGGTTTGGGTCAGGCTGGAAGGAGAGGCTACCTGGACCTGTGCCTTAATCCCCTATACCAGCACTATGGCACATGCTCACCCAGCAAAAGCCACCAGGGCCACAGTGGAGTAGGGGGCCCAGGAGAGCACAAAGAGGAGGATCACAATCAGTGCGACCTTGGCCATCTTCCACTCACTCTGCAGCCGATGCCACTGCCGCCGCTGTTGAGGGGACTCACTGCAGCCCTCACAGGCCCTAGGAAGATTGCATCTGGGTTGTAGCAAGTACAGGTCACAGCTACTGGGGACACATAGGAGGGGTCATCCTTTCCCACACAGACAGCTCTGACTTCCAGAAAGGCCTTTCACTGAACCTCAGCTGCCCTCCTGTGGTTCTGCCAGGAGTGCAGTCAGTAAGCTCTCCTCAGAGAACTTGTCTCTAGGAACCTTCCTAGGTGCCCTCGCCCCATAAGCACGAGTCCCCTTGTCTTTAACCTACCTGCACCCGAGTATGTTCTGATGGGCAGCCCTACACAGCACACTCACCGGCCTGTTTCTCGGATGGCCCTGAAGATGAAGATGTAACAGCCGATGATGATGAGCAGGGGGAGGAAGAACACGAAGCAGAAGAGCAGCATGGTATAGGCACGCACCTGGGGTGTGAAGGTCATGTAGTCCCAGGAGCAGGATGTCAGCAGCCCCTCAGGCACATAGGCACCTGGGAGCCAGGAATGGGGGCTCAGCGTTCACTGTGCTGTTGCTTAAAGCACCTTGTTCCATAGGGCTTCAAATGTGAAGCTCAGGTTCCTAAGCACATCCTGACCCTAGCTGTTAGCCTACCCCGCCCAGAACTGAGAAAGCCAGGGGCAGTTGTGAGATGTGAAAGGAGACTCCCAAGTTGGTTCTAGTAGGGATACCAGTCTAACATTGACTGGAGCTAGCCCCTCTGTAGCTCTAGGGCTGCGATCCTTAGGGCTAAAGCCTTGCTGCTTGTCCCACCTGCTGAGGCCTCACTGCTCCAGGCCCAGGCTAGTCTGACTAACAACAAACTCAGCATTAAATATGCCCCACTCGCTCCCATCCAATAACCCCCATATATGTGGTGACAGGCTCCCTGACTGGTCCTCTAGTCCCTAGTAAAGCACTCTGAGCTTCCCCTGATGCTGGTCATGCCACAGATGTCTGTCTGACCTGAGACTTATGTGATCCATGAGGCCCTCTGCTGGCTGGCCAACCCAACCTTCCCTTAAACTTCCTCTTGCAGCCTATCTGTTCCTCCCCCAATAGCACCATCCCACTTACTCCAGCCGAAGAAGGGTGGTAGACTCCAAGCCAGGGCATAGAGCCAGACACCTAGCAGGACAAAGGCCGTTCGTCTTTTGGATCCCATCCCAATGGTGGCCAGTGGACGTGTGATCACCAGATAGCGGTCCAGGGCAATGGCTGTCAGGGTGATCATGGAAGTAATGCCAAAGACAGCTCCACAGAAGGCATAGAACTCACAACCTGTGGGTATATCCACTTCCATAAGTCCCTGGGGAAGAAAGTCCCAAAGGATGGGACAAACTCCGCTCCTTCCCTGCCTCCCAGAGTACAGGACCAAGCCATCTCCACCCTGCTTGCTAGCCACATCCGGCCAGGCTTGCAGGGCTATCAAGAACAGAACCCCATCTTTCCTGTTCACTCAGTCATGGGATTCAGGGTGCTGCCCACTGTGCCCAGCAAGAGCAAACCTCCTCGTCTGGGCTACTTCCACCCCTATGGCATCCCTCCATTATGACCCCTTCCTCCCTATAGCAAAAAGGGAGGAAGTGTCTACCTGTCTCCCCAAAGAGCCATTTCTTGTAGAGGCTGCTGGCAAAGAAGACCGGAGCCTGAGTGAATGACATGAGGAAGTCGCTGACTGCAAGGTTGATAATGAACATGTTTGCAGGTGTCCGCAGGCCTCTGTTCCTGTGAGGTCAGAGGAAGTCAGGGCTTGCTTCCCAGCTATGGGAGCCTTCCCTCTCCCTCAGCTATTCATGCATACACATATACACAAAAGCCAATAAGCTAAATGTAAACGGGCACACAACATGTCATGCATGAACACACAACCCCTCTCCCCACATGAATAGACACAGATGGGGGCTCTTGGGCTACCCACAGTCATGTCTCTCAGTCCAGCAGGTATCACCAGTAATATAGGCAAAGGATCTCCCAGGGTCGGTCTCTCATAGTGAGGTAAAGAGTAGTGTCTCCAGAAACAGCTGTGCAGCCCAGGAGCTGGCTCTCAGCAACACCCCTTTCTTCTTCTCACCCTCTGGATTATTCCCTCAGTTGACTCACTCTGTCCCTTGGACAGTCCTCTCTGGCCACAGTCCCCCAACAGTGTCCCCCTGGCTACCCTTCCCACTTGCTCTGACACCTTCTTACTACCTGCTTGGGCCTCCACCTCTTCTTCTTCTTCTTCTCTGCCTCCTTCTTATGTCTCCTCTTCCTCCTTCTGCTGCCCAGCTTGGCCCTGCCCTGCTCAGCGTCACTGTTCACTCTTGAGGTAGCAAAGAGCCCAAGATCTATGACTCTGACCATGGGACGGGTGCCTTCACAACCCTCATCTAGCACTGTCCGTCTTAATACCTGCTCCTAAGGGAGGCATCACGGTCCCCTTCTCCAGATGACAGTACTAAGGCCTTCACTCACAAAAGGATTTGGTCCCCAGCACAACTCGGGAAGTTGCAAACTGGGGTTCGTTTTCCAACCAATGACAAGCAGGAGGAAGTGCAGTGATGGGGGAGTCACAGTTACATGTTGCAGAGAAGAGATGTGGTTCAAGGAGAATAAATGACTTGTTTGGTTCTCCCACTGGTGGAGCCTGAAGTCTGTACTAGCTTCCCAACCCGCCTGTTTCAGCCAGCAGCCAGCAGGATAGGTGGGGAAGAAGCCAAGCTAGCTGCTAGGAGTGGCTGCTGGGAGTGGTTAGAAGTGGATCCTGGTGTCCAGGGATGCTTTTCTGGGAGCAGAGCATGCCAGAGGTTTACTGGGAGCAGGGTAGAATGAGCAGAGACCTGGAGGTCCTGGAGTACCTGCCTGCCTCAGAGGGTATGTCTGAAGCCCACTGGGCATGCATGAACTATTCAAGGTTCCCTGGGCCATTTTTCCCTTTTCATTGGCTTAAAAATTGATGCCTAGACCAGATACTACAGAAGGTATTTTCCTTGGTTCTCTGCCATTCCTAAGGAACCCTGGATAGAACTGGGTGACACTTTGCCCTTGTATTCTACCCTGCCTGCATGGCTGGATATGCACAGTGACCTTGACACAACCCCACCAATCAGGCACCTGCAGAAGGTGTAGATGACTGTCAGATTGCCCAGCATCCCTGTGAGCCCCACCAGCAGGATCACCGTACCCAGGGTATAGTGAGCATGGTCTGGGACATCAACTGTGGGGAAGGGGACCCAGGCAGCAGCCTCAGGTCCAGATGCCTGTGGAGAGAGAAAAAGGAGGGCATCACCTACAGATGTCCCTGGAAAGGAAGAGTAAGTTCCCAATAAGGCAAGTGGGAAAACTGAGGCACAGGTGGAAAGCTATGGCCAAACCATAGAGAAAGTACAGGTCTTCCAAAATTTAACCCCAAGCCCATATATATGCAGGTGCTGGGCTCCTAAGAGGAAGGTGACAGGCTCAGATTGCCTGCTTAAGGCTGACAAGACAGATGTGTGCCTGCAGAACAGGGACACGGCTTGGATGACCATGAGTAGAGTCTGCACTCCCAAAATAAGGATACCCCATAGCAAGCCTCAAGAGAGAACTTGCCACCCCTGTAACATAACTGAGGACTGACACTGAAGCCTGACAAAAGAGGGAGAAAAACTTTCCATCAGGAAGAAAGCTTAGGTTTCTCAGGGTCATTGCAGAGAGGCCATTGCCCTGATGTGATGTTAGTATACAGGGAGTGAGGATAGTTCCTAGGGAAAGGGAATAGTCTGCTCTTTGTCCTGCCCAGCATTCCACTGTGGCCTATACAAATCCAGAAGCCTGGGCATGCCCTCTTCTCTATAATACTTCCACACGGTAACTAGCCAATGTCGGGAAAGAATAGACGTCACCAAGGGCAGGGCAATGCCTGCCTTTCTGGTCCGCCAATGATCTCTGCAGGGCTGGGGATGGGAGTCTCTATGCACACACATGCTCCCCAAACTTACCGTAGGGCTCATAGATAGAAGCTGGACTCTTGTGGAGACCTTCTGAGTGCTGTTCCAATGGCCCTGTAGGGCAGTGCTGGCCATAAAGCTTGGCCCCTGAGTTAAGCCTGGTGGGCCTGTGGGCCCTGAAGGAGAGTCCATGGTAAGGCAAGGTGGTACCTTCTCAGGCTCTCAGACAAGTTAAGAGCATGGAAAGCTCTGGAACTTGTCCCCAGACTTCCATCTCTACTCCATCCTTAACACTGCGACTTGGTCCACCTGCTGCCCGTTCTCATGCCCAGCATAGATCCAGCCTGGAGCTGCTCTTTGGCGGCTGACTGTTCAATGTCTGATGAAGCGCAAAGGAATGAGTGCCACACCAGCAGAATCCCTTTAAAGGAGCAGTACTGAGTAGGGAGGGGACCACACATGCTCAGTGGCTCTCTGCTTCTGGCTGTCTCAGAAGTGGGTCCCTGATGGGTTCCACAAGGGTTTAATGGTGGTGACATGAATATGTGTGTATATGTGCTTGTTAATGCTTAAGGGACACTGGCAGGCTCAGCTCCTGGACACTGGGCAGGAGGCTTTGTCCTTCGCATTCCCTTTCTTCCTAGAACTCATTAAGAATGGCCCTGTTGTTCTGGAAGTCATGTGGTCCCTGGAGAAGAAAACCTATGAGTCTATGGCATCTTCACACTTCCATGTGCGAAGGAAGATTCTCCAATGTCATCTGGTATTCAGGGACAAGAAGTGGTATTTGTGTAGGCAACTAGTTATTGACCTGTGGTCTCAGTGACATGAGAGACTGAGACAAAAGTATCACTTGAATTCAATAATTTGAGACCAACCTGAACAACATATTGATACCTTGTCTTTAAAAAAAGAAAAGTAGTTTCAGGGCTAGAGAGATGGCTCAGAAGTTAACAGCACATGTTAGTTCTTTAAGAGGACCAAGTTTGGAACCCAGCACTCATGCCTCTAACCCCAGCCTCTGACATGCTCTCCTGGCCTCCTGGAGTACCTGCATTCACATGCAGATACACACACTTACACATAATAAAAAATATCTTTTTTAAAAAATAGTTTTTTACTGGGGAAGCTAAAACACCAAGACTTATCGGGTCTGTCTCCTTCTCATGTCTGTGTGCACGGGCCAGGCTTCTGTAATACCATGGAGCCAAATACAGGGTTGGGGACCTACTCCTTCCTACTGTCCCTTTCTGATGATACTCCACAATATATAGTCTTATCTGGGAGCACTGAGCAGTCAAGCTCAGGTATGAGACAGTCAGATTGTGGCTGCCAGAGAAGTAGGGAAGTGTCTGAGAGCACCAGCTTCCGGTACCTTCCTGAATGTTAGCTTCAGGATCTGGCAAAGGTTCTGGAGACTTGACTGAATGAAAAGGTCACAGGCAGTGTCTTGTGATGGTGGGGAAAGCAGCTATTGAACCTGCCCTCTTGAGAACTGACAAAAGCATACAGTTCTGGTCACCACCCTCTGCTCACATGCAGCTTCCCAAATTTTGTCTGCCCCTGCTCTGGATTTCAGCTCAAACAAACCTTGTCAACATCATCAAGGAAGCCCCCCCCAACCGCCGCCCCCACCCCAGAGCCTGGGATGCTATAATCACCTGTGTATCCTCTTCAGCACTCATCAGTGATGCCACTGGATCAAGTCGCCTCTCTCCGGGGGCCACAGACAGGCCTGTTTTGTTTCCTTCTGTGATCCTCTGTATAGAGCAATACTCCACACACTGTACAAGGAAACTTGAAGCCCCCTTAGCCCTTGCTTTTCAAGTGTGGCCCGAAGGCCAGCCACTGAAGCCTGTGGGACTCAGGTGATAGTAGGATGCACTGCTTTGTCTGGAGCTGGGAGGACCACAGGAATGAAGGAATCTTGGTGCTGGGAGTGTTCAGCAGGGTGTCATAGAAGGAAGGTGTTCACAAGTGGGATGCAGCTGGAATGGTGCTGTGGAGTTGCAGAGATCTCACTGATGTCTTCTTTGACCTCTGTCTTCAGCAGGTGCTAACACCTCCCTGGAAGTCTGCTAAAGGGCTGGAAAGATGTGGTACCTTGTGACAATGAGCTGGGGCCCTGATGGTACAAACTGGCATCAGCTAGCCTCCAGTGTCAACTCCCACCCTTAACCGTCTGTAATTGTCATCAGTGGGGTCACTGGATTGAGTTCACTTGTAGCACTCTTGTTTTTTGATTCTCTCACTCCAGCTTAGGGGCTCCCTTTTGAGCCATGGGCGGGGCAGTGATGTCAAGGAGCCATGGGCAGGGCAGTGTTGTCAACCTTTGGCTTTGTCTAGATTCTGTGATTTCTCTGTTCAACCCAAGCTACCCTTCTGCTCATCCTGGTTCCTGCATCTACCAGTGAAGCCACTTGTCTCCCCATTCCCCAACCACTTTTGCTCTTCACACCTCCACAGAGTGCCTGGCTGGATGTGGGAAAAGCTTTTTAGGCCTTTCATCCCCAGAGGTGCAGCCAGGGGTATGGGAAGTGGGAAGCCTAGGAGAGCTGAGAGCAGGGTGAGAGGCTGCCACGGTGACAGGGAATGTGTTGCTCATTTAATGTTAGACCAGCAGGGGTCCCTGGGAAGGGGTGGAGACTGCACTCTAGGGGAACACAATCAATCTAGTAACACAGAGGCTGTATACATGACCCCATGCCATCTTTACTGAACGGTCTTCCAAGCCCCAGAATCTTATCGGAAAGCCCTGAAAGTCCTCATCAGAAAATCTGATAGTGAAGCCAGAAGGGTAGGAGGCTCCTGGCCCCGGCCCATCAACATTTATGGTCACAGCATCCACAGCATAAGACATCTCCAATCCATTCCAGGCAGTGGTATTGCAATTCCAGTTTCAAGTCTTCCAGGTCCCCTTGGGGGGGGGGGGATTGGCTTCCTCACCCGTGGGCTATATGGTTACCCAAAGGCTCTTGGGAAATTCCAAGGAGCTGTTTCCAGGGGAATATTAAGTGTCCTAACAGGCACCTGGCCAAAGGCTCACCTGGGGCTTCCTTTACCTTGAATCTAGCAAACCCTTTAAGAATGGAAGCCTCCTCCTCATGGCCCAGGGGAGGGGCTAGAAACAAAAACCTCTATGGCTTCCTTTTGCTGTGGTACCTGTGCATCTCTTCCTCCTTCCCTATCCTGGGCCTGTAGATGCTGTTCCCAGCCTGGTCTATACAAGGAGCCAGATGCATGACCCCGATTGCTAATGCCTCCAGACATCTGAAATCTCTTAGTTTCCTCTAGCTTTTTCCTCCTTTGGATGACTCCCCACACCCTCACATGACACTCTTCGGCACTCCCTCTGACTCCCAGGAGGCATGGAGAATGTGACAGAGTCTACATACCCTGTGAGACTGTTTCCTGTCCCCACAGAACACCCATAGCACTTCCTAATGGTACCCATATTCCTGGCCCAGGTTGCTGGCCTCGGTACTCAGCCCTGCCATCAATGATGGAAGTATTTAGTCTATCTGTGCTGTCCTAGTGAGTCTAGTCTGGGACACTCCAACATCATTCCAAGAGTGGCATTCATTCATTAAGCTATAGCCTGGGTTAACATCATTCATTCATTAAACTTCTATAGCCCGGGTTGCCATCAGACACAACAGCTGCCCAGGTGAGCTCAGTGTCTAATTTGGGAGGGGGTAATGAGTCATGTCCCAGAAAGTAGCCTTTTCTTCCCTCAGCCAAGCATTCTATAGAGAAACATGGGTAAGAGAAAATGAGACAAAGGAGTTAGAAAGCACAAAGTCATAGAAACACAAGTAAAGTCCCCGATTCAATTTTTAACTTGTAAATTGACCACACACCCAAGATGAACATGTGAATATAGAAAAATGTGCCATATGGGTAGGGTGGCCATGCATTTCACATCCCACCGCCCATTGGAAGTGACTGCATGTTACCAGATTTAAAAAATGAAACTCATTCCTGAGGGCGTCACCACTTCCTCGTTTGTGCACAAAGCGCCATGGCCTATGCAGAGGCTTATGTACACAGAGATTGACTGCTTTTGGTTCTGTACTGGAACAGAGGAAAAAATACTATGCTTTCTCAATGTACTTCTGCTGACCCAAGTCATTCCATACAGAGTAAGGCATTTATGTGAGGGAGAGAAAAGGAGGAAGTGCCCATTTTGATTTATGACAGTCTAGAGTAATTTCTGATGGCCGTCAGAGCAGAGGTATCAAAGACAAATGAAGTGGATGGAAATCTACAGGGAATCCCAGAGACATTCTCAGCCAGTATTCTGCCACAGAACTATATACCTGGGTCTGCTCTGGCTCCACGCCGTCAGCCCTAGCTTATCTCACATGGCCCTGGGACAGTGCTGCATGGAAGCTGAATTTATCATTTACTGTGTTTGTCCACATGCCAGTTTACAGCAAAATCTCAAAGATGAAAGCACTGAAGATTTTATTTTCCCATCAGGCCTGGCACTGTCCTTGAGGAATTAGGAAACAAAAGGTCAAGAACACATGTGAGTGAAGCATCTAAAACAAACTTTTACTTGAAAGTTGACCACACACATAAGACAGGCATGCGAACCGGGCGTTGGTGGCTCACGCCTTTAATCCCAGCACTCGGGAGGCAGAGGCAGGCGGATCTCTGTGAGTTCGAGGCCAGCCTGATCTCCAGAGCGAGTGCCAGGATAGGCTCCAAAGCTACACAGAGAAACTCTGTCTCAAAAAAACAAAACAAAACAAAACAAACAAACAAAAGACAGGCATGCAGGCATAAAAAACCCTACCATATGGATGGCCATGTGGGTGACCACGTATTTCACACACCTTGGGCCCATCGCTCTGCCCCTCATAAGCCATTGCTTGCCTGAAGACAGGCCTTAGGTAGCATTTTAGCTTTGCTGCTGTATGCCTCAAAGGTCTAGGTAGTGACACAGAACCACACACCTCTGAGCGCCTTGCCCCGAGGCAGCTGAACACAGTGCAGTTGATGTTCTGTGAATGTACCTTGCTGTGCTAGCAACACAGAAAATCACCTATCTACAGGTTTCTTGAAACTTATCCCTGTCAAAAAGCAAGGCAGAACCATACTGAGACCTGCCTCAGGGGCCTCCCACCTCTTTAAGAAATACATAGTTGTGCCAGACACTTGCCTTATCCAGAGTCCAAGTTCCACCTCTGCAAGGCTGTGAAAAGGGGGCAACATACTCCCGTTCCCCAGGACCACGTTGTCTGAATGGCACATTTTCCAGGTGGTTTCCTGGAGGTTTTCAAAATGTCTGCATCTGAGTCCATCATCAGAGACTCTGATTTAGTTGGCACTGGGAGCTTTTAAAATGCTGCTTGGTTGGGTAGTGGCACACACCTTCCAGCACTTGGGAGGCAAAGGCAGAGGCAGGTGGATCTCTGTGAGACTGAGACCAGCCTGGTCTACAAAGTGAGTTCCAGAACACCCAGGGCTACACAGAGAAACCCTGCTGCTTGTCATTTGCATCTCACCTTCTGCTCTAGGCTAGTTCTAGGCACCCAGCACCCACCACTTGTAAGAGATTCTTGCCACACACACTCTCTCTCATGCACTGCTAATGCCCGGGCTCCTAGCTTCTACTGTCTTGATGAAGCTGGGGCTGAGAGTAAACATCCATTTTCTTTGGTCTGCGGCTGCTCAGGGCCAAGGCCAGTTCTGTCTGAGCCCCTGACAATGGTTAGTGATGGAAGACCAGACACTTGGTACATCAAGAGCTGAAGGGAATAGGAGAGGAGTCTGGTGACTAGAGCTATGATAGGCACAAACTGTGTGACAGAGGAGCCAGACATTTAATTGGAGCTGGTTAACAGTTCACAGGTTTTGTCCATTATCCTCATGGTGGGAAGCAAGGCAACATGCAGACAGACACGGTGCTAGAGAAGGAGCTGAGAGTTTTTACGTCTTGACTCACAGGAAACAGGAAGTAGTCTGAGACACTAGGCAAGGCTTGAGACCTCAAAGCCCACCTCCACAGTGACATACTTCCTCCAACAAGGCCACACCTCCTAATAATGCCACTTCCTTTAGAAGCCATTTTTCTTTCTAACCTTTTATCTTTCTTTCCACTCCCTGGCCCCCAAAAGTTTGTAACAATATCATTGTATTTAAAGTCTCTTCAGAGATTCATGCAATCTCTTAACTGTAATCACCTGTAAAATCAAAATAAAAAAGCAGATCACATATTTACAACATATAATGGCACAGGATATACATTACCATTTCAAAACATAGGGAAGGGAGCATAGTGAGGAAATACTGGACCAAGATAAAAAACCAGGTGGGCAAACTCCAAACTTTGTATCTCCATATCTGATGTCAAAGCCCTCTTCAGGTCTCCAACTCCTTTCAGTTCTACTGACTATGACACTTATTTCTCTTGGGCTGATTAGCAGTTCTCCTCAGCAGGTATCCCACAGATCTGGCATCTCTAACATCTTGGAGTCCCCAAGGCAATCCAGCCTTCTCCTTCAAAACTTGACACAATTGCCTCTCTGGGCTTCCATTCAAGGGCACCCCTGACACATGCCTAGCCTCAGGGGCTTTCCTTAGTTACAGAGAAGATTCCGTAATGCCTTTCTTCTATCCTTGACTTGAAAGCCGGAACCAAGTAGCCAAAGCTACCAAATTCTGCTGCTTACTGGGATTGGAACATGGACCTCCCGCTCATCAGCTTGTGCCTTTCTGTTATATATTTTCATGAGAGTTAACACTAGTAGTGCCACACAGACACTATACTAGGCTGTTTTGAGATTAATCCAAAACTTTTTGGAATTAATCCAAAACTCTTCACTTTAGCCTCAGGCAGACTCTTCAGACAAGAGCAAAAAGCAGCCACATTCTTCACCAAAATATCACAAGACCAGTCTCTAGGCCACATATTAACATTGTTCTCCTCTGAAACCTCTTGATCCAGGCACACACAGTTCATAAAATCACACTCAGCATAACTGTCTTCCATGCTCCTACTGTTAGACCCCGAAAACTCAAGTATCCGGGGTCTCAGGCCAGGTTCGCGGTCACCCCAATCACCAGGCGGATTCGAGAGCTTGCTGCAAACTGCACGAGGCTTTATTGTAATTTAACGAGCTAACCCTATGTTAGCTCGGGTCTTTCACCCACCTGCCATGGCGGACGGCTAGAAAAGACGGCTCCTTGGGTCTCCCAAAAGATCTTATAGGGCAGCGTAAGGGGAGTGTCTAGGGGTACGCACAGGCTCACGATTGGTGTGCTTCCAGGCTTGGAGGGCTTGCCCTGTGTTGATTGGTCAACTGGTTGTTATGGCTCATAGGCCCTCCCAGGGTGGTTGCTATGCTCTCTATGTCATTGTCGTGCGCTTGTCCGTAAAGCACACCCAGGGTCGTAAAGCATAGCGCCACCAGCTAACTTCTGATTGGTTCCTTGTCACAAGACAGGCATCTGACCTCTAAGTGACTAAGGTTCCTTGTCACGAGACAGGCATCTGACCTCTACGTGACCAAGGCAGGTTTATGGCAAGCACGTGTTCGGCTGTTATGGCTGCCAAAAGGAAGCTGGTTCCTTCACTACTAGGATGGCCCATTAAGCAGCACTTAAAGCATTCAACTGCTTTTCTCATCCACAGTCCCAAGATCCATATCCTTCAAATAAAAGAATGACTAGGTGTATCACAGCAAGACCCCAGTTCCTGGTACCAACTTCTGTCTTAGTTAGGGTTTCTATTGCTGTAAAGAGACACCATGACTACAGCAACTCTTATAAGAAAAACATTTAATTGTGGTAACTTACTTACAGTTCAGAGGTTTAGTCCATTGTCATCATGGTGGGAATTAAGGCAACCTGCAGGCAGACATGGAGCTAGGGAAGGAGCTAGGACATCTTGACTCACAGGCAATAGGAAGTGGTCTGAGACACTAGGTAAGGATTGAGCATATATGAGATCTCAAAGCCCACCTCCACAGGGACACACTTCCTCCAACAAGGCCACACCTCCTAATAGTGCCACTGCCTTTGGGGGCCATTTTCTTTCAAACCACCACAGTAAGCATAAATTTGGATGAGAAAAAAAGAAATAAACTAACATCATTCTTCCCATTAACCTTTAGTTTAATGGAGATTTGGTTTTTCCTTCCATGGGAAAACCTCAGATTGTGATACTTACTGCCTGTGATTGTGATGACAAACCCCACACTGTGGTACTTACTGTTATTATTTTGTTTAATGTTATTCTTTTGTTTAAAAAGAAGAAAAGGGAAATGCTGAGACATGAGACATAAGACTATAAGTTTATTATAAGGCCCGGCAGAATGGGGAGACTAAGAAGAGGAACAGGGGTAAATGGCTGACCGCCATGGTCGGTCGCCATAGACAGACAGAGAGAGCCATAGGTGGGAGACAGAGTAGAGAGAAAGCAGAGACAAAGCAGAGTGGGGAAACAGAGAGAGGGAAACAGAGAGAGGGAACAGAGAACGGGAACAGAGCGGGGAACAGAGAGAGGGGACAGAGAGAGGGAACAGAGAGTGTAAATGTGCAGGGGGCCTATCTTTTAAAGGGGTCCTCTGCACCTGCGTGCAGACTTAGTTCCCATGGAACCTTGGGCTGACCAGGGTACTGCCTGTTCCACCAGGTAACAGGGGCAGGCCAGCATAATGCCTGAACCTTTCACTTACTGCCTGTGACTGTGCCATGGCTGGAAATCACAAGCAGGAGCAAGCTTCAGGTATCACTGCCTTCAATTATGCTTCTGCTCAGACATGAGGGCAGACCTTCTTGTTGAAGCATGTGGACCATCCAGGCACAAATCCACCATTTGACATTTTGGTAATAATATTTCAGTAGTTTTGTGTCCTTTGTAATGTTATGTATTTTATTTATGCATTAGACAACATTCCTGGGGCTAGGTAAGGAAGCTCAGTGGGTAAAAACACTTGCAGTACAAGTCTGATGACCAGAATTTGATCCCCAGAACTCAGATGGAAGGGAAGAATTGAGTCTTCAAAGTTGTCATCTGGCCTCTGTTGACTAAAGTTTCTGGTTCCTCAGCTGATTAGCCCCAAATAAGCACACAGAGACATATTAAACTTTTGGTCAATGACTCAGGCTTCTTACTGGATAGCTCTCTCTTAATTATCAACCCATTTTTATTCATCTAAGTATTTCCACGTGGTCTTATTTTACCGGAGAAGGCTCCAGCATGTTATTCCTTCAGTGACTACACGGCATTCCTCTGTGGCCTCTCTCTGCCTTCTCTCTCTCCCCACTTTTTCCTTCCTCTTTCCAGAATCTTCCTTCTCTGGTAGCCCCACCTATATTTCCAGCATGGCTACTGGCCAATCAGTGTTTTATTCATCAACCAATAAGAGAAACATATATACAGAAGAACATCCCCCACCAGGCCTCCAAAATGTGCATTATGGCACATGTGTACATGTACTTACACAGACACATCATACCTGAACAGGCCCCCACACACACACACAAATAATGAATGGAGTAAAATTAAAAATTATATAAAAACACTACTGGGAGTGGGGCATGGTGGAACATTGCTTGTGATTCCAGCACTAAGGAAGCCAAGGAAATAAGATTAGGAGTTAAGGGCAGCCTGGGCTTTGGTGAGTTTGTAGAATGGGCTACATGAAAACCTGTCTCTAAAAACAAAATCAAGCCAATGCCAACAATAACCACTCCTGGAGCTGTGTGTGGTGGTGTATACATAAAATCCCAACACTCAGGACATTGAAGCAGGAGGATCTGGAATATGAAGTTAGCTGGACTACATAGACAGAGCTGGTTTCTGAAAGGGAAAAAAAAGAACAATAAAATGAAAACAAAACAAAACATTCCTGAAAAAGGCCCCGAGAGCATCTCAGAACTTCAAGGCAGGCACAGACGAGGTTCAGAGCTGTGGTGCCAGAGACAAAGTAGAGGGTGTCAGAGCCGTGATTGCAGGGGTTGGAGGCAGCTTCCTCTGAGATCTCCACCCACTGCCTGGGGCTCCTCAGATCTGCTTTTCCTACTAGGGAGATGCCTGGACTTGTCTGGTCCTCAGAGGCTTTCCATCTGCACCCCTGGGCCCTGGCATCTGACTTGCTGCTGGTCTTCCCACAACCTGGCATCAACTCTAATCCCTTGAAGCTTGTAGCGCTGAACAGCGACCTGTGTGGGTGGGGAATCTTTGGAGGCTCTGGCCACCCTGAGACCAAGAAGGTGCTGGGTGTGACATCCCTGAAAGCAGAGGTTGATGGTGATCTGAACTTGGGGCAGTGCCTCACCTCGGAGACGGGAGTGACAGTAGAACATGGCATGGGATGACTGTTAAAGCACTGTGACTGCTAATGCTTGTTGCTGCTGTTCCCTATAGAGATAAAAGGAATGGAAGCCCAGGCCTGGGACCTGAAATCAGGCCTCAGGACACAACCCTCACAGCCTCTCACTTTGAAATTCTGTGGTCCCCACTAGGAACCTTTGCTTTTGTATGATCATTAGAAAAACTTCAAGAATCACAGTTCTGCTACCAAAGACTTCACAGTTTCTCCCCAAGGACCTGGGAGCCAATGTTTCACATCAGCTTAAAGAAAAGCTGACCCTGACCCAGGAGTACAGCAGAGGGCAGGGGTGAGTCACCTGGATGGGACTGAAGTCTGGGACAGGGGTGGGGAGTTGTGGTGAACTCCTGAGTTGATTTTGTAGTTCTTGTTTTCATGATCTAAGGGGTAAACACATCCTTTAAACATGAAATGTTTCTGTGAAAGCCTGTTCTCTGGCTCATCCCTCCAACCTTATGTAGCCCCACTTCCTGGAACAACTTACAACCCTTCAGTATCTCTTCTGCTAGTGATCGCCCTGTTTGTAGATAAAAGCTTATAATGCCAAATCTGGTTTGGAATTTGTGGAAAGGGACCTTTCCTGTTGTCAGCCAAACCCAAAAGCAGTAACTGAGAGGTTTAGAGGTACCAACATTCTGGAAGGAATGTCACTGAGCTGCTGCATAGCCTTCCAAAGCTTCAAAGGAGTTCGACTTGGCCTTGATCCAAAGCCATCATCCATTCAGCCATATCCAAGAGGCCTGCATGGGTGCTTCTTTTCCTATGGGGTCTGGCAGCAGACTGTTCCTCTGAAATAAAGCCAATTCCTTGTGACTGAGGATGTAGCTGATTGGTAGAGTGCATGCCTAACATGTTCAATGCCCTAGGTTCAATTGCCAGCACCATACACACCCACCACCACCACCGCCACCACCGTACCACCCACCCACACACACACACACCATACCACATACTCACAAAGGGTATAATGGCATATGCCTATAATCCCAGTACTCAGTAAGCACAGAAAACCCAAAAGATCAAGGTCACCCTTGTAGGGAGAAACCCTGATTACAGGTACCGCTGACTATACACACACTCGGCTCTCTTTCGACTGGCTGAGCTGACTAGGTATCATTTCTGGTCCATCCTATTCAGGTGCAAACCTGGTCACTGGCTCCCTTGTGTGAGTACTTTTTTAAAAATTTTATTTATTTATTATGTATACAACATTCTGCTTCCATGTATATCTGCACACCAGAAGAGGGCATCAGATCTCATAACGGATGGTTGTGAGCCACCATATGGTTGCTGGGAATTGAACTCAGGACCTCTAGAAACGCAGTCAGTGCTCTTAACCTCTGGGCCATCTCTCCAGCCCATGTGAGTACTTTTCCCCAATAAACTATTGTTTATCAACCTATCTCTGACTCCACTTTGTAAACATCTATACACCCTAGGCTCAGTATGGAGTTCAAGCTACCCTGAGATAATGGAGACCTGTCTTTAAAAATTTATAATTATTTGACATATAAACCCCTAACTTGGTCCACCAATCAGTCAGCCTTTCACCACTACAACGAGCCTGAGGAAGCTCATTTAAAAAGAAGAAGAAGAAGAGGAGGAGGAAGAGGAGGAGGAGGAGGAGGAGGAGGAGGGAGAAAGGAAGAAGGAAAGAGAAAGAAAGGAATGAAGAAAGAGAGAGAGAGAGAGAGAAAGAAAGAAAGAAAGAAAGAAAGAAAGAAAGAAAGAAGGAAGGAAGGAAGGAAAGAAAGAAGAAAACAGAAACAGGTTTGGGGGAAGATCAAGGCTCTGTATTAGTTTTATCCAAGGGTCTCTCACTGCGGTCTCGTCATGATGGAGGCTCATGTGTGTGGGAGTACTTACACCACCAAACAAAAAGTCAGAGACTGGGGTAGCACAATCCCATCTCCCCAGTGACCTAAGGGACTTTGTATCAGACCTGCCTCCTAAAGTCATTCCCAAGGGAGCCACCTTGAGGACCAAACCTTAAATTACAATGGATCCTTGAGCTGGGGGTAGTGGCGTATGCCTTTAATCCCAGCACTTGGGAGGCTGAGGCAGGTGGATCTCTGTGAGTTCCAGGACAGGCTTTAAAACCACACAGAGAAACTCTGTCTCAAAAACAAAAACAAAAACAAAAACAAAACATAACAACAACAACAACAATTCAACCAACTATCCAAACAAACAAAAACAATGGATCCTTGAAGAACACATGACTAAGTCAAATCCAAACCACAGCACAGCGTGGACAGCATCAAGTGATAGTCCATCAAGTGATAACCAAAGCTTTAAGCAAGGTTGACAAGAGGCCCACAGGCAGCGCTCAACCAGGCATTTCCCTAGTTTCTGAATGGATAGATGGGATCAATGGCCTCACAGTCATGGAGTGCTCCTTGACATAAAGAATAAGTCCATTAGCTGGGAGGTGGTGGCACACACCTTTAATGCCAGTACTTGAGAGACAGAGGCAGCTGGATCTCTTGAGTTCCAAGCCAGCCTGGTCTACAGAGCGAGTTCCAGAAAACCGGGGCTCCACAGAGAAACCCTGTCTTCAGGGACAAGCAAAATACAGAGGAACAGACCTCCTGACCAACACAAACAGAAAGTCAAGTCTTGGCTATTGAGGTTTGAGGTGATTGAAACTATATTTATCTGATTCTTCTACGTGAATGTCCAAGGTAGCAATTGTTCTCACATGGCATGAGGGTCATGGAGTCTTCTGTGGAATCATTCAATGAGTATTTTTAGACACACCACTTCTTGGGTCTGGGGGTGCCACTCAGAGAGAAAACTTGGCTTAGCACATGTGAGACTCTGGCATCCTAAGGTCCCTAAGATCTCAAACAAAAACAACCCCCAAACCAAACCACAAGACCCAATAGTCTTGAGAAGTCCATTTTCCCACTCAGTGTCCTGAAGCTCTTGAGGGAGTAAGTTGTCAGATGATGCAATTGTTGACGGTGTAAATGGGGACCCAGCTGGCCCCTGAGTGGAGGTGCAAGGTTGGTGTGGCACTGAGGGGTACCCAAAGCACTGCACATTAAAGGGTGGGAAAAACAAACAGTTCTGGCATTTACCACGTGGTCACAAAGGATTAGGTGACAAAGAATCTGAAAAGATTGTTAAAAAAAAATCAGGGCAATTCTAACAGATTCAAAGAAACTTAAAAGTTATGTAATAAAATATGTGACTCAAATAAGCTTCTTGGAGCAATCAAGGAAATATGATCTCTGCTTCAACAGTAGGTTTTTAAAGAAACCATTGCTTTCTTTAAAAATGAGATAATGGTATCATTGGTCGTTATGTCAAATGTTCTTCTCTGATTGACATATAATGTCTAAAGTTTTCTGTAGCATTTTAAAGAAATTTTACAGAAATACAGTACAAGAAATGCAGATGAGGCAGAGAGGAAATGTGTGGATGAGGGGGACTAGAGGACACAGTTGGCTGAAGTTGATAATCAGTGAGGCAGTATATGCTTGAGGATGTCTATTTTATGCTTTTGCTGCTGTTGTTTTTATTTTCTTCGGGGACAGGGTCTCACTATGTAGTCCAACTGTCCTGGATCTCACTGTATAGACTAGGGCTGGCCTTGAACTCACAGAGATCCACCTGTCTCTGCCTCCTGAGTTCTGAGATTAAGGTGTGTGCCAGCATGCCCAGCTATACATTCTTGCTAACCATTACATCCTCCATAAAAATAAAAGATTCAACATTTGTAGTTTAAGGTGGGATTTTTAAACTGGTTTAAATTGAGAGAACATTTAGACAGGCATTGTAAGGAGTTGGGTATGATTCCTCTGATAATTGATGACTCTGGATAGCAACACCGGTGTTAGTAATTTGGCTAATGTCACATGGCATCTGAACAGTGGAACTGGTATTTAGTCTTCAGCGATTCACTCCAGAGCTCTTGCCCTAAGGAGCCCAGGTATGTTATGCTGAGTCAGAGCCAATCCCTCCAGAACTGGAAACTGCTGTATCATATCACTATGGCCAGGTTTGGGCTTTAGTCATGGATCACTCATGGATAAGCATTATTGCCGTGTAGTGGCTGATTGGTTTCCAGTGTTTGGACATAGTGTGCTATAAGAAAGGAAAGAAGAGCATGTGTTAACCTGAGGGTCATTTAGATCAGCTTTGCTGTGGTAGCAAGCAGTGGCTTGTAACCATGTATATGTGTGGTGGTGTTCCCATGGCAGTGTAGTGGCTGCCTATCTCTGTCTCATTTCAGAACGAGCTAGGCCAGCAAGAGAGAGCGGAACTGCTTAGTACCTCTTGGTTTTTCTGCCGAGCTGTGGTCGAAAACACTCCTGTAGCATTCCACTGACCCGAGCAGGTCCTTCAGGAGGAAGCTTCAGATCACACAAATAACCCTCTTACGGGGCACAGAGCAGACGGTTGGCTCCAGTGATCCAATTACTTGCATGTTCCAAGATAGTAAGTATAGATGCAGTGGAGGATGGGGCTAGTGGTGTTGTTTATCCATTCATATATTTCTCATTTGTTCAATGTTTATTTTTATAACTCAACACCTATTCAGCTAGAGTAAATCCTAGTGGCTGGAGGAGCTTGCCTCCTCAACTACCTGGCCTGTAACATGTTGGCGAGCTCTCCTGATGGGAAATCCCACCATGCACCTTGAATCAGTTATCTGCCTCCCCAGTGCTGGGATTAAAGGTATGCACCACCAAGCCCGAATCACTTGACTTCAAAAAATTATTTTATTTTTATTTGTGTGTGTGTGTGTGAGAGAGAGAGAGAGAGAGAGAGAGAGAGAGAGAGAGAGAGAGAGAGAGAGGAGAGAGAGAGAGAGAGACGAGTTCAGGGTGCTTTTGTGGCTGGAGTTACAAGCAGTTGTGGACACACTGGTTATTAGTACTGGGAATCAAACATGATCTGCTGGAAGAGCAAGCACTCTTTGCTGAGTCACCTCTCCAATTGCCATTTAATTTCTTTTCAAACCAGTCCACATTGCTTTGTTTGCTCTTTCCACATTTCTGGCAGGTCAGTAAGCATGAATGAAAATACCTATAGAAAAGAGGCCAACGTGTTCTAGATACTCATAAAGACTTTTTCAATCCAAATGATGTGTTACTTGTATTGATAGCATTTCCAATGTAACAAGAACATTTGCTTTCATTTACAGTATTTTATTCTGTTATTCACCTTTTGTTACTGAACTAACAAAGACTTTAGAAAATTACAGAAATATAGGAAAGTATACATCAGTGAGTGAAGCCACCAGTTACATCATCATCCTGTGAAGTTAGTTCATATTTTTCCAGTTGAGCAGTACCATACTGCAATTGGCAAGCTTCATGTCTCAGTGTGGTGTGATTATTTCTATGTCTGTTCTCTTAGGTCTTACTCTTTATTGTTGATAGCTGTAAGATATCACACCCTATAAGAGCAGCATATTTTGTTTTACTAATCTTCTAGTATTTTTTAATTCCATTATAAGTTGGCTTACAAATTAATAATCTCAAACAACAATTACCTCGATAAAATACATATTAAATAAGGCATTGTACCTAACAACTGCAAATTTTATTTTATGTTTTTCAAGGGCATAAAGGACTTTGATAAACGTTAAGGTCTGTTAAATAGATCTTAACATACTGGAAAAGCATTGTCTCCTGATTAAAAAGTAATTAAATGCTCCATAACAAAATCATAAATAGAAGTCTATGTGTGTCTAGAATTCATTCAGGGGTGCTAGCAATTGAACCCAGGTGCACACACTAGGCTAGCACTTTACCACTAAGCTACCTTGGAGTCAAATGCATCAGTATTCTAAGGTCATATGTAGCAAGTTCAAGGCCAGCCTGGACTAAGTAAGACACTGTCTCAAAACCCACATATACCGAGAGGTGGTGGTGCAAGGCTTTAATCCCAGCACTTTGAAGGCAGAGGCAAGGGGGTCTCTGTGAGTTCAAAGCCAGTGTGGCCTACAGAGTGAGTTCCAGGACAGCCAGGGCTACACAGTGAGATCCTGTCTCATAAAACCATACACACACACACACACACACACACACACACACACCTGAAACAAACAAGCTGAAGGGAGAAATGTGCTTCTCTTGAGCTCACATAAACCAAGCCCTTGAGCAGAGCCCTGGTTGCATGAAGTTTACTTAGGGATAACACTAGGATGCAGAAGTGAGAGAGAGCAAAGAATGGACAGTGAAAGCAGGAAAACTAACAGAGAGACAATGGGTGGCTCCTGCTGTGGCTACTGGGGATTCTCTGAAGGACTTGCAGAATGGATGGGAAAGTTAGAGGCATATCCACAGGCATAAGCCTAAGATAGAAAAGCAGAGGCTTCTCTGCCTAAACTTGCATGGAACTGTCTAATACAGTGGTTATCAACCTTCCTAATGTTTTGACCCTTTAATACCATAAAATTGTTTTTGTTCCTACCTCTTAACTGCAATTTTGCTACTGTTATAAATTGTAAATATCTGAGTTTTCTGATGGTCTTATGTGGCGAAGATATACTATTTATGATTTAATAAAGATTGCTTGAAGGATCAGAATGCAAAGCCAGCCACACTAACTAGCTATAGAAGCTGAGTGGTGGTGGCACACACCTTTAATCCCAGGACTCAGGAGACAGAGGCAGATGGATCTCTGTGAGTTCAAGGCCACCCAGGGCTACATGAGAGTGAATTAATCTAAAAGAGAAACAGAGCTCACGCCTTTAATCCCAGCACTAGAAAGTATAGAAGGAGCTCAGTGCAGTTTCAGAGGTCAGTGTAGGATTCTGAAGCTTGGTGGAGATGCAATCTGAAGATGGTCCCTTTGGTCTGAGCATTGGTAGAGGCGAGAACTCTCAAGTGGCTGGCTGCTTTGCTTTTCTGATTTTCAGCTTGAACCCTAATATCTGCCTCTGGGTTTGTATTATTTGTACTGCAGCCTTAGATGACCCTGTGAAAGGGCCTTTTGACCCCCAGGGGGTCACGACCCACATGTTTAAAACCCCTGGTCTAAAGTATTGGATAACTTTTGTGGGTTGTATAGAAAGCACAATACAGCTTGATACAGTTCCTTAGCCACTGTGACCAAAGTCACTCTAGGGCCTGAAAGAGCAGGGGTCAGAGAAACCTGGGTATCACAACTCTAAAAAGAGGGCCTTCTTGAAGCTAAAGCAGCAACTGTGGTAACCTAGCAAGCAACTTCCCTTGCCCATACCACCTGGAAAGTGAATGAACCACAAGGCAGTTAAACAAAACAAGACAAGAACAAAGCTCCTCTCTCTCTCTCTCTCTCTCTCTCTCTCTCTCTCTCTCTCTCTCTGTGTGTGTGTGTGTGTGTGTGTGTGTGTGTGTGATGTATGATGTATGATTTATGTGCACTGCAGGTGCCTTTGGATGCCAGGAGAAAGTGTTGAATACCCCAGCTGGAGTTACGGTTAGTTGTGGTCGCTAAGAACCAAATACAGGACCACTGCAGGAACAATACATGCCCTTAACCACTGAGCCATCCAGTCTAGACCAAAGACCCCACTTTCACTGTTATTATTTCACTAATAAATATTTCAGGTTTTATGGGATAAAATATGCTCCTAGAGCCTAAAAGCAGCAACAGTTAACATAGCAGATATGGCTGCATTCTAATCAAACTCTTTATGGACTCTGCAATATATATTTCTCATACTTTTTATATGCTGCTGAGATATTAGCATTTAGATTAAATTGTTAGTGTTGTTTTATGCAGTGTCCCCTGTGTAGGCCAGACTGGCTTTGACCCCTGATCCCCTTTCCTTCCTTCCCTCTCTCCTTGCCAGGTTGCTAAGTTTGCTGCATTCTCTCCCATGGAGATGCTCACAATGATACTTTCAGTTTTCTCTGATTCTCTCTTTCAGGCCCAGGTGTGCTATCGGCTCCTGGGTACTGCACCTGCACCACCCTTACAGGTCTCTTTTCACCAACCCCCTACATCCGTGGTTCTCAACCCTTTCACAGGGTCGCATACATTAGGATTCATAACAGTGGCAAAATTACAGTTATGAAGTAGCAATAAAACTAATTTATGGCCAGGCAGTGGTGGCGGATACTCTTTAATCCCAGAGCTCAGGAGACAGAGGCAGGCGGATCTCTGTGAGTTCCAGGCTGGCCTGGTCTACAGAGTGAGTTCCAGGACAGCCAAGGCTACACAGAGAAACCCTGTCTCAAAAACAACAACAACAAAAATCATAATAATTTATGGTTGGGGGTCACCACAACATGAGGAACTGTATTAAAGGGTCACTGGTCACTGTATTAGGAAGGTTGAGAACCATTGCCAAACACCATCATGAATGGTCCCATTTGACAAGCATTTGTTGTTTTGGAGATAGGCTCTCATGAAGTCCAGACTGATCTTGGACTTGCTGTATAGTCAAGCTTGACTTTGAACTTCTGAATCTTCTGCTTCTACTTCCTTAGTGCTGGGGATCCAACCCAGGGCTTTGTATATGCTAGACAATCACTCTACCAGCTGAGCTATATCCCCACAGTCTCTAGTGAAGTAAACTCTCACCATCCCTCTTCAGGAGGGGTACAGACCTGCCTGTAATCCCAGCTGTAAGAATTCAGGCATCATGCTGGCCTGCCCCTGTCACCTGGCAGAATGCACTCAGGTCAGCCCAGGTGCAAAGGACCCCTTTAAAAGAAAGACCTCCACCCACTTCCGCTCCTTCTGCTCCCTTTTCTTTCCCACTCTCTTTCTCGATGTTCCCCTGGGACAGACAGGACTTTTCCTGCCTCCCTCTTCTCTTCTGCCTCCCCCACTAGTGTGTGTGTGTGTGTGTGTGTGTGTGTGTGTGTGTGTGTGTGTGTGTGTGTTTACCTCTCCCCCCCCCCTTCCTTTTCTAATAAAACTGCCTGGCATGTTTGTCCCTCCACCTCAGTCACCCTCGCTTGCTATGGAATCCGTTTGCCATGGAATCCCACCAAGGTCCCTCTCAAATTTTATCATAACACCAGCTCTTGAGAAGCAACCTCAGGGGGAATGTTCCAGACCAGTCTTGTAATCCAGGCAAACCTAGAGCCGCCCCTTGGTAATCTGGCAGTTTCCTATCCCCTGCTCATGGCGGGTATGTATCTGGCTCTTTAAGAGGAAAACCCACTCACTTCTGCTCTCTCCTGCTGTTCCTCTGAAGGGGCAAACAGTACTCCCCCCATATATATTATATATATATATATATATATATATATATATATATATATATAGAGAGAGAGAGAGAGAGAGAGAGAGAACTTTCCATTTAAGCTCTGTCTGCCTGGTTTATTTGTGCCTCACTCGTCATGGGACCCTCCTGGAACTCCCTCTGTAGACTCGGCCAGCCTTGAACTCGAAAAGATCCACCTGCCTCTGCCTCCCAAATGCTGGGATTAAAGGCCTGCACCACCACTGCCCAGCGAGTCTCTTGAACTTTTATGCTGTAGATTTTACTGTAGTCTGGGTTGTTTAATAGTCTTTGATTTTTGCAGCTCCGTTCCTTCCAAGATTGAGACACTTTTCTTTAGAGCTGATTATCCCTTTGTCTTGACATGCCAGCCACGCTGGTTTCAGTCTATCCTGACACATCAGGAGCTTTGGATGTCAGGGTAACCCACCCCACTCTTTCTCTCCTAGTCAGAGCTGCTCTTGTCACTTCTTTGTCGATCCATTACAGCAAGGTACAGATGCCTGTCTGACCAAACTCTGAGCTCTTTCTTGTGATGCAGGTGTGAGTTCATCCTCTTCCCTTGCTGACCCTCACTCTCTGCTCTGAGTCATAAGGAGCTGCAACCTAATTTAGTATGTGAACTAACTGAAAGTCTGATTTAGGAGTGTGATGGTCCCCCTTAGCTGTGGGAACTGTGTTTCAAGATGTTCCATGGATGTCTGAACTGTGAGGCCCAGAACAGCTTGACCACACTGCTGCCATGACAGGCTTGACAAAAAATAGCAAGAGAGTAGGCCTGAGTTTCAGTTCACTGGCAGAAAGCACTGGGCTCCAGGAAAAGCCATAAACTGACACCACCCAGGGATGGGTCTGCATCTAAGAGTAAGTTACCTGACATTCTAAACGTCCCAACCGTTATAGATATCCTCTTTCACTGAAACACCCCTAGACAAATGTCAGGGTCTTCAGCCCACACCTTACCCACACCTCTACTATGAAACAAACAAACAAAAAAACCTACCCTGCCTGAGCTCGGCACTCTCTGATCCCATACCGCTGCAAAAGGCACACAGAGGGTCCAAGCTTGAGCTTGAATAAGGCTCTTTGTTTTTGCATACAGATTCTGATTCCTTGGTAGTCTTTGGGAGACTCTGCGATCTGGGCATAACATGAACCCTCTGATTGCAATATATATGCTGTTTTTTCCTACACATACCCATGATAAAATTTACATTATGGACAGTGAGAGATTAGTAAAAGCCAATAATAAATTTGAAAAATTGTAACCCCACATAATAAAAGTATTTTAAAATGTATCATTTGGCTGGGTATTTAGCTCAGTGACAGAATGTACGCTTATCATGGGGGGGGGAGGCTATATGAATTTATACTACAACTACCAAACATTAAAAAATTAAAATACATACAAATTTTCTAATTTGAGGCATTTTTCACTTAGCATTTTGGGATTCCAGTCGGCAGTGAAACTTCAAATAGAGAGGAACCATTGTTATTTTTGTGATAAGCAGCTGACTGTCAGCCAATCACAACTCTGACCAATCACAGGCAGCCAACAAATGGGTCATATTTGAATAAAGCAGGTTCTGAGTTGTGGCCTGCACACCTTGCCTCACCCTGCTGTAAATCCTGGTCTCTGAGTCTATTCTGCTTCTGACAGTTGCCTGAGTCACCTGTTCTTGATATCTGAGAAATTTAATCTGTCCTAAATTTTCCTTTTCCCTCTCAAGGTCAATCACGCTCCCTCTTCTCAAATCTCAAGAGATTCTTCAGGAATCCCAGTCTCTCTGGTAGGAATGAGACATCAGATACTGTGTGTGTGTGTGGGGGGGGTTACTGAGTCTCCGCCCTTAAAGCTCCTGGTAGCAGACACACACATGGTGACTTAGAATAACTCTAGCTTCAGGTCAGTTACAAGAGTGGCTTACCTCATTGGGAAAGAAAGAGGCATAGGGGCTGAACCTTGAGTTACAATGAGTCCAAAGATCACTAAAAACAGTATGACCAGGGCTGTCCTGTTGTGTATGTACAACTGTTAAGTGGGCTCTTGGTGGGATACCTATCTATATACTCATTTCCAAGTTCAGTATTCTTGGTTTCTGACCTCAGGGACTCTGGGGCAAAAGAACTCATTCTGGGGAGAAGCCATAGATCCCACAGGTGTGACTATAATTCTTTAGGGGTAAAGAAATAATATATTAAATAACAGATAAGTAACCTCTTTATTTCAGACACTCATTTATGTAAATCACTTTCATTTGCCTCTGGGAACACTATAGATTGCATCAGTGGGCTCCTAATGGGTTTGGCCAGTGGGAAGGACCACAAGAAATGGGTGGGAGGGGGGAGCGAGGATGGGGAATCCTGCTCTCTATCTATCTATCTATCTATCTATCTATCTATCTATCTATCTATCTATCTCCCTTGCTGTGTTCTTTGATCAGTTGCCACTGCTTCTTTCTCCACATGACTAGCTGCTGTGCACTGCCAAGTTTCTCTCATACCTGCCCTGTCAGGAGGCTCTGCTGGCTGCCTTAACCCCAGTCCTTGCTTTGGCAAACAGTCTCTTTCTCAAAGTCTCTTCAAATTACACACATGAGCTCACCACCTTTCCCCTATCAAGAAACTGATACAGTGCCTAATATTTAACTCTGTGGATATTAAAGCGATTTCTTCCCAGCTCAAACATGACCATCAGCCATAAAAGCTTTGGCCTGGTAGTCATGGCAATGAAATAAACAGTGATATCTGGGTCTATGTCATTAACACACACCATCAGAAGGAGCTGGAGGAGGGTCGAAGGGCACACACTTCATATTCTAACCATTCCTGCCTCCCAGCTGTTCATGATCTTGGGAGGTGCCAGAATACACAGGAAGTAGAAAGTTAATTGAATTTAGGTGCCAAGATGCAGTTCCTATAAGGTCCCACCCAAGATGGGGTAGAATTTTTCAAATATACAGCTGTCTTTGGGTCACCCACACCCCTGTAAATACTGCCCTGCCCCCAATAAGTAACCTGTCAACATCACTGCTTTCACCTCAGAGGGAGTAAGAGTTTGTCCTGGAGCCCTAACTGAGTGGCAATGGCCCAGGGACACAGAGTTAGGTTACCCTAACTACTATGTTCGTGTGTGAAGAATGGGACACCATTTTCTACTAAGGGATGCTGAAGACTCAGAGCACTGAGGAAGAGAAGTGGTTTATTCGATGACCTTGCAGAGTCTGAAGCAATCTCAGATAAACCTTAGGTGTGCTGAGTGAGCACACAAAACCATTTTTACAACCCTGTGTGCAGGTCCCTTCCTCCTTTTCCACAAGAACCGAGCACTAACATGTCATCTGCCACTTATGGTTGTCTGTTTCTCAGCAAAGACTATGCATGGGTTTGTCTCTTCTATGCCCTGCTGATTTTTCAAGCTGTTCAGTGCATGTCAAGTCCTCAGGTCCTAAGGCAAGTGTGGCTGTTAACAGTTTTCTACTCTAACCTCCTAGCTTGGGTGGAGGCAGCTATACTAGCAGGCATAGCAGGGGTCCAGTGTTTTCCATTTGTATCTGGACCAAGTTAATTTAAAGCACTTTTATCTTGAAGATGAACCATTTTGTTTGTTTCTTACATAATATGAACTGCAAAAGCTAACCAACCAAATAAACAAATAAATAAGCCAATTAGTTCAATCCAGCCATTAACAAAGCTTTCAGAAGCATAAGAACTAAAAAAGGGGTAATTATTCTGGGCAGTGGTGGTGTGTGCCTTTAATCCCGGCACCTGGGAGGCAGAGGCAGAAGGGTCTCTGTAAATTTGAGACCAGTAAAAAAAAAAACGAAAAACAAAAACAAGCCACAAACAAACAAGCACAATATGTAACAATTTCATGAAATTTTTATGGTTATAGACCAAAGGAAATCATAAATCAAGGCACTGTATATATTTTGGTGAGAAAGCAGATAAGCAGGTACTAAGAGGGGAGATTTCAGCTATAGGTGCCAGGTGCTATCTGATGACACTGTTATCTTGGGATTGAGAGAAACTAGTGATCGATAAAGTTAATACTTTTTAAAAAGGCTTCATGTAGCCGGGCTTTGGTGGCACGTGCTTTTAATCCCAGCACTCGGGAGGCAGAGGCAGGCAGATCTCTGTGAGATTGAGGCCAGCCTGGTCTGCAGAGCAAGTTCCAGGACAGCCTCCAAAGTCACAGAGAAACCCTGTCTCGAAAAAACAAAAACAAAAACAAAACAAAACAAAACAAAAAAGGCTTCATGTGACAGTCTAAGATGCAAAGATGTTAGACAAAGTGAGTGATGAATGTCTACCAAGGGCACCAAAGTAGCCCAAGAAATGTGGCTCTGTGTCTGCAACATTCCAACTCTCCAAATCACCAAGTTCTAATCAGTTTTGCAAGTCTTTAACTTATATGTGACTTTTTTCCCCTCTAAAAATGTCAGTTCACAGACTGTAATTAACCTATTTGCTCAACAAGTTGGATTTGGGGACAATGTTCTTTGACTTGTCCTTGGTGACCTATCTGGGGTCAATTGACACATGTTCATATTTCCTTAGATGAGTCATACAAACCCGAATAGCTTTAAATATGTCTTTAATGTGCTGGTATTTCTAAATTTCTTGAGACAAGGTCTCTCTCTGTGTAGCACATGGCCTTAAGCCCCAGGAGTCCTGCCTTCGGCTCTTGAATGTAGGCATCCACCAGGGCTCCTGGTGCACTTCTGAACTGTGAGATAGCAACAATGAAGACAGATGCGGGCGGTGCTTCACCCTACATTCCAGAAAGGCCCTTGATTCCCTGGGGCATCTTTCTGGCCAAGTTGCAAAGTGCTCCGCTCCCACTCGCTCAGGTGCAGTGTCTAGGAATGCATGAAGCCAAGGAACAACACTCAGAAAGCAGTGTTCACTGTGCAACTTCCTAGTGGGTAGCAGCGTGTCCACTGGGAATAGACAAGGGATGCTCAGCCAGACCAAGTCTCCCTTCTACAGCCACACGCTGAGGAAGCCTGGGGAACACTGTCATTACCCAGCAGAAAAGAGAAGGGTTCCGGGCATTGGCAGGAGAGGTGACCAACTCTTTGGTGTGGCCTCCACTGGCACATTTCTGGGAAAGAGGTGGACTGTAGACAGTGATCCAAGACGGTGGGAACCTGAACGTCATGTTTGCTCCTGTCTCAGTGTGGACAGGCACCAGTTTAACCTCTGAGTGTACGCATGCTCACAGGTACTTCCCATATTGCCTGAGGACTGGGATTTTGCCGGGTGCACAGGCATGCGGAAGCATTAAGTTCCTATTCCAGTCCCACACGGACTAGTGGTTTGGTAGGGCAGCCAGCACCTTTACCTGCTGAGTCATCTCACCCGGCCCTCCTCCGGCGACCTTTGCTGTTAGCTCCGCCTTCTACACAATGCGAAGACTGAGTCTGGGATAAGGAGGGTGAGAAGCAATCTTCTGAGACTGATGGATGGAGCTAGGTGTCACAGGCTGGTCATCAATCAGGGACCAAAGAGGAGACAGACTCTGAGAAGACAGGAGCGGAGCAGAGACTTGTCCAGTGCCGCTCTGTGGGTGATTAATTGATTGAGACTACCTGGGAGGTCCCTTAACTTTTTTTTTTTAATGTGTATGAGGGTCTTGATAGATGAACGATGTGGGAGGGTTCAACCTATTGTCTTGGGTGATATAAGAAAGCAAGTTGAGCAGAGCAACAAAACACAAGCCAGTAAGCAGCATTTCTCTGTGACACCCTGCACTCCTCACTAAGTCAACATAGTCGTGCAGAAATCACGAATTCCTTTGAGGATTCGGAGCTCTGGGGATTGGCAGTATTGCAGTATCTACCTGGTGTACAAGAGGCTCCTTTCCCTGCCACACAGCTCCCAGCCTTGGTCACCCTTGGGGACATCATGTCTAAGCTCTACAAGCCAGGACCCATCTACTTTGTGGCCAAGTGGTGGATCCTGGAGAGTTTATCTCACATATGAGGGTCCTTAGTTCACCCAGTGAGGACTGCGCACAGTTTCGAAAAATGCAGCTTGAATAGGCTTGCTTTGGTGGGAAAGAGACCTGGAGTATCCCTTCCCACCTCCAAGGCTTCTCCAGGCAAGACACAAGCTCTTCTCTGGATGGGACCCACACAGTGGAGAGACTGACCCCCCAAAGTTGTACTATGACCTCCACACCATGACACATATGCACAACACACCCCCAAATGTAATACAGGGAGTAAATAAAAATAATGGAATCTGGGGGAGGTTCAAGTTACCAGTAAAACAGGACATACAACACAAAGGGAGGAGGCAGTCTATCGAAGGGACCGTTGTCCTGACGGCTGTGTCTCCTGCACACAAGCCCAGAGTCTTCAGAAGCAAACTGGCAGATCCAGGAGAGAGGGATATACCAGCTTCCAGTAAAAAGGCTTCAAGAAACTGGTTAACAGATAATAACTGTTTTCCTGCCCTGCTGGCTCCTGTTGGATTCTGTCTAGATGCTTTGAGCGTCCCTGCTGGAAGGCAGGTTCAGCTTCAAGTTTACCTCCGTATTCACTGGGATGGATTTGCCCCATTCTACCACAGGAGGACATCCTTCAAAAGAAGTTCCTAGGCCTCCTCTCTGGGGAAGTGGACCCAACATCTCAAATGTTTCATTTTTAGGAGACTTCTTTTCTCTGCTGTATTTACCCCAGAACTCGGGCTGAGATTCTAGGCATACTCCACCATGCCCAATTTTATGCAGTGCTGGGGATCAAACCTAGGCATTTGTGAATATTAGGCAAGCACTCTACTGCCTGAGTTACACCCTGAGCCCCAGAAGTTGATTTTGACAGACTACAACAGGGAAATGGAAGCCAGGGAGTCTTTCGTGGCAGCTCACTAGACCTTCAGACTGCCAAAGACACCAAGCCCATCTCTCTGCCACTTCATGGTCATGTTGGCCTTGGCTGAGGAGTGCGTGTGGGGTCTGTGTGCGGGCGTGTGTGGGTGTGTGTGTGTGTGGGGGGGGTGCCTCCAGGTGAACCCTGCTTTTAGTACAGATACTGCATAGGCTGCCTCACTACAACCAGCCTGCCACTTGGTGGCACTGCAGCACCTTGGGAAGGGGAACTCTAACCAGGGGCGCTGGGCAGAGGGCTTCCCTCCTCCCTTTGGCACTATACCAGCTGCTTCAGAGCCTAGAGTTACAGACAGGTACAAGAAACAGTAACTGTATGTAACAAATACAACAAAAGAAAAAAGAGGCTATCAGCTTGAGAGTGGGGGGGTCATGGGGAGGATTGGAGGGAGGGTAGCTGGGAGGGGCTAGGGGGAAGAAAGGAGGGGGACGTGATATAATTCTATTTCAATTAAAGCCATTTTAAAAGTAAAAAAAAATAAAATAAATACTTTGAAGCTAAAGTTTAAACACACACACACACACACACACACACACACACACACACACACACACACACACGTGAAATAGTTCCTGTTCTCCCTCGGGGAGCCCACAGTGGAACAAATGCTTAGATAACAAATTACTTGCTCCAATAATAGACATAATTACTTGCTTCATCAGAAGTACAAGGAGCGACAGGCTCCAACTGAAGGGCCCAGGGGAGGGGGCCAGCATCTGATTCGGCTGTAACCCATTCAAGGACAGCACGTCTCTGGTGGTGCCTTCCACTCGGAGCACTTTGAACAGGTGTCTTGAGAGTAGGGATCAGGAGTGAGCTCCAGGGAAGTTTCATAGAGTTCCTAGGAGGGGGAACTCTAGGTAGCTGAGGGCTATTGGCCTTTGTCAGCTTCCTGACACAGGTGGCCTAAGGTGAGCCACTATGTGTAGGAGCCTCATCACACCACCCTGGGGTGCTGTTTGTTCCCTTTACAGCACGTATCTAAGTTCCTGGTTTCTAGACCATTCTGAATAACATTAATTGTCCAATTAGCTCCCCTTATCCCTGGAAAGGGAATGCAAGTGGCCTCCTGTCCTTGCAGTGCCTTCCTGGAGCTGGACCTCGAGATCCAGGTTTCTAGCCTGCACTTGACCTTGACCTGGGAGCTCTCAGAACTCTGTGACTACATCTGTAGAAGGTGTCCTTCCTTGTGGGTTGTAGGAGGTGGGGATAGTGTAGGATGAAATTCTCCTCTGCTAACTTCAGCAAGGAAGGTACCATACGAGGCCAGCGTATATCTTTTCCTTGGAAGCCAGTCTTCAAAGTAGAGACAGTTTAATACCTAGTACATACATTTTCACTAAATACTTAAAGATAGGGATGCTAGGATTCAACCCTGTGTCAAATGGCTGAGGTGGCTATTTAATACATAAAGCAGACCTGTTTGCTAAGTTCACCTCCCACCCTCAGTTCCTCCCTGTTACAGAAACCTCCTGGCTAGCGTACCCTACTCCATATCCTGAACTCGCCAACCAAGGGGGCTGGGTGACTCTACCTTATATAATCCAGACATTTTAGTTACCTGCTCCTTTGTACATTTGGGCCTCCTGGCTGCTGAACCTGTTTCTATTCTTCCTTCCCCTCTCCCCAGCTTGGGGTCATGTACACTGGACTTTCCAAGATATTCCTGCCTCTGCCTATGCTCTCCCATATATCTACAATAAACTTTCTCCTCCACCACACCTAGGATCAGCCACGTTTCCTTTTCTTTTCCTCTTTCTTTCTTTCTTTCTTTCTTTCTTTCTTTCTTTCTTTCTTATTCAAGGACATATTTTCATCAGGGCACAGTGGCATGACCTTCTAACGATAACACCCTGGAAGCTGAGGAGGATTATTGCAAGTTTGAGGCCACCCTGGTCTACATAGCAGTACAATACTAGGATAGTCAGGCTGATATA
This sequence comes from Cricetulus griseus, assembly GCF_003668045.3. Classification (NCBI taxonomy): domain Eukaryota; kingdom Metazoa; phylum Chordata; class Mammalia; order Rodentia; family Cricetidae; genus Cricetulus; species Cricetulus griseus. Next base: position 184,745,010 of record NW_023276807.1, on the reverse strand, counting down.
ACAAGATGCTGTCTCAGAAAAAAAAGTAAATGAATAAAAGTTTGTAAAGTCCATGTTTTTACATACTCTCTTTACAAGTTAGCTATCCTGGGATTGAAACTCATATTAAAAAAAAAAAAAAACTGGGGGGGGGGTTCGAGACAGGGTTTCTCTGTGGCTTTGGAGGCTGTCCTGGAACTAGCTCTTATAGACCAGGCTGGTCTCGAACTCAAGAGATCCACCTGCCTCTGACTCCTGAGTGTTGGGATTAAAGGCATGCACCACCACCGCCCAGCATATTCAAATGTTTTAACTAAAGTCATTTTGGAAAATCAAAACCCAAAAGGAGATGGACTGGCTAAGCTTTTGCATTTTGTTATTTTGCTGGAGACAGAGTTTCACTGTATTGTCCACACTGAACCTATGGCTGAGGTTTGAGACTGGGTTCTCCAATGGTGCTCAACATGGTTGTTAAGGACCAGACACAGACTCAGTCTCTCTCTCTCTCTCTCTCTCTCTCTCTCTCTCTCTCTCTCTCTCTCTCTCTCTCTCTCTCACACACACACATACACACACACACACACACACACACACCACACACACACACACACACACACAGGACTACAAGCTTCCATCACTAGAAGGGGATGCCTTGTCACCCCATGTCACCGTGTGGCATTTCAAGTAGACTCTCAGCCTTTCTTGCTGTCAAGTACCTGCGACTCTGGTGATTTCAGGCTGGGGACTTCCAGGCCTTGTGCTTCACAAGGAGAGGGTCTCCTAAGGTGTCCCTTTCCCAGTATCCAACCCCAGAATTAGCTTTGCTGACCCCTGCTCGGAGCCCAGGTCAATCTTTTCTTTTATTGAATCACACATCAATAAAATCTGGAGACACTTTTGTTTTTGTCTTTTTGTTTTTTTTTTTCATAGATGGTTTTATTTACTTATTTCACTGTGAAACAGCAGGAAACATAATGACAAGAGAAGGGAAGAAAAAATCAATTTAAGGAGACAAAGACTTTTACACTCCTGTCTATCTCTGTTTTTACTTCTGCCTGCTCCAAAACAATTAACTTTGAAAAATATATCTATTTAGGTGACACCTGTTTGGGAGGCGGAGGCAAGTGGACTTCCATGTGTCTGGTCTGCTTCATGAATTCCAGGGAAGCCAGGGCTACACAGGGAAAACCTGTTGTTGAAAATTGAGCTGGGCATTGGTGGTACACACCTTTAATCCCAGTGCTTGGGAGGCAGAGGCTGGCGGAGTTCCAGGCTAGCCAGGTCTACAGAGCAATTTTAAGGATAGCTAGCCAAGACTAACAGACAAAACCCTGTCTTGAAAAACTAAAGGAAAAAAAGAAAGAAAAGGAAGTAAAGAGGGATATAACAATCAAGGCATGTACTTGACTCAAGCTTTTATGTATAACCCTCTGCAGGCAGATTGTATATAATTAGCCTCCAGGGTAATAAGGAGCTATTGCCTCAAACCAGATGGTGTGCCTTAGTTTTATGCACCTGTACCTGAATGTATCATGGAGCAGAGACTGAGGGTTTCTGACTGTGCAGCCAAGTCAGGGAGCACTGCTCCTCCTGCTCTGTCTACAATGGAGAGGTTAATCCAAGTCTCAGTTTCCAAGCTTTCCGTTTACCTTTTATGGTAATAGGTTACTTCTTTCTCAGTGAGAACAGCACTGCTGTAAGAGTCCCCAGGAGGAAAAGCAATTGATAACTTTAATGACATAAAATGGTGAATTTAACCGATATTTTAAATAAGATGAGGAATACAAAACTTGATTATAAAACTGGTGAGATGGCTTCATGGGTAAAAGAACTTGCTATACAAGCTGAGGACCTGGATTTGAGTCTCAGAACTCACATTAATAATAATAATAATAATAATAATAATAATAATAATAATAACAACAACAAATAATGATGATGATGATGATGTCTTAGTTAAGCTTTTTTTTTTGCTGTGAAGAGGCACCATGACCACGACAACTCTTATAAAGAAAATATTTAATTGAGGTGGTTCACTTACAGTTTCAGAGGTTCAGACCATTATTATCATCATGACAGCATGCAGGCAGATGTGGTGCTGGAGGTGAGAGTGATACATCTTGTAGGCAACAGGAAGTCAACTGTCACACTGAGGGAAGCTTGAGCAAAAGAGACCTCAAAGCCCACCCTCACTGAGACACACTTCCTCCAACAAGGCCACACCTCCTAATAGTGCCACTGTCATTGGGGACCTTTTTCTTTCAAACCACCACAAACAATGATTAATAATAATAATAGTATTAATGTGTATCCCAGCACTCCAATAGACAGATGAAAGGTGGAAATGGGAAAATTGACCAATAGTTTCACATAGACAGTACAGCAGTTGAATAAGACTCTGCTTCAAAAACAAGGCAGGAGAGAACTGATTCCTAAAAAGTTGTCTGAATGCCACACATGGGGCACACACACACACACACACACACACACACACACACACACACACACACTGATTGCAAATAATTTGCTGAATATTAGGTGAAACTTTCTGCATCAAACTGAAACTATGATATTGATAGAAGATGGTGAGAAAAGCCTGTAGCTCGAATCTGTAATCCCATCACTTTAGAAGCTGGAGGAAGACTGAGTTTGAGGCTAACCTGGGCTACACCGCTAGACCCTTAAATAAACAAAGATCATGAGAAAGTCTTTCCTTATGGCACCAAAAGAAGGAACCGGTCCAAAGATGGGTGAAGACATCCAAAAGATGACCCTAGGTCTAAGCTAGAAAATGGTGTTCTGGTAATGTGCACAAAATACATAATAAATAAAATCTTTAAAAAATTTAAATTAATATATAGTTACATCATTTTCCCCTTTCCCTTTCTTCCTTTCAACCCTTCCCATGTATACATTCTTAAATACATAGATACAAACTGCCCAGTTCATATAATGTTACTATTGGTATTGGATAACCAATTGGGGTGCTCTTTCCTGGGAGATACTATTTCTCTTGCTGTCAGCATTCCAGAGTTGCCTGTAGTTCTTTATCTCAGGGAAGGGCCCCATTAGATTTCTTCCTTCCATGGCAGCATGACTATTGGTGTTGTCCTTGTTCCGGCAGTCATTTTATTGAGACTTCGTGAGTGTAGCCTCTCCTGCCATTTCTAGGAGACATAATCCCATAGCAGGCATTTTGTTTCTCTGACTCTTTCAATCCCCCCACCTTCCATGTGTTGCAGACAGATCAGTTGGAACTGGATACCACATGATCACTTTCTCTCCTCAATTTGATTGGTTTTGGTTTTCTGTAATGGTCCCCATCTGTTGCAAAAGAGAATTGTCTGCATTGATGGGTGAGAGTTAGACCTATATCTGAAGACTTGGAGTTTGTTGCCACAGATGAGATAGAACATTTGATCTTTGCCCTTCTGGGACTAGTGTAGTGGCATCTTGCCTTGCTAGTACACTTGTAGTGGTGGCCACATCCTTTGGGCATGGTTTCAGGTACAGATGTGACTCATCTTAAGGTAGACAAGGGCCTGGCTCAAGCTCTCTTGGGTTGCAGAGAGCATTGGAAGAGCAGAGACTACATCTTCTGGAGCAGAAAGATTGCAGCGGTTATTTACTCTTATCTGTTTAAGTGCTTCCCTAATAAATACCTATTTATCATTTATCTTGGGTGGACTCATTTAAATCTCGCCTTAAGACTAGGCTACCTCACTAAATAATCTTCTCTAATTTTATTCCATTTACCTGACAATTTCATGATTTCATTTTTTAACAGCTTAATAGTATTCTGTAGTATGTATTACCACATTTTCATTATCCATTCGTCAATTGAAGGACATTCAGGTTGTTTCCATTTCCTAGCTATCACGTATAGAGAAGCAATGAATATGGCTGAGCAAGTATGTACAGAGTATAGTGCTGAGTCCTTTGAGTATATGCCAAGGAATGGGATAGCTGGGCAATGTGGTAGGTTTTATTTTCAGCTTTTGAAGGTTGTCCACACTGGTTTCTAGGATGGCTAGACCAGTTAGTAATCCCACCAACAGTGACTGAGGGTTCTCTTTCTTCCATTCTGACTGGGCTAAGATGAAATCTCAAAGTTGCTTTGATTTGTATTTCCCTAATTACTAGGGGTGATGGACTTTTTTGAGATTTTTGTTAAAAACCCTTTTTATTTCTTCTTTTCAGAATGTTCTGTTCAGGTCCTAGGCCCATTTTTTTCAAAAGGGTCATTTTTGATTTTTTGACTCCTTGTGTTTTGAGTTCTTTATATATTTTGGATATTAATCCCTTGTCAGATGTATAGCTGGCAAAGATTCTCCCCCATCCTGTGGAATTCCTCTTCACCAAGTTGTTTCTTTAGTGGGCAGAAGGCTTTTAGTTTTATGAGGTCCTATATAGGCCTTTCTTGACCCACTTTGTTACTAGTTTAAAAGTGCCTAAACAAATTGCAGGGAATTTGCTCTTAAAAACAAAGATTTAAAAAATGTATATACTCAACAATTAAAAAGATGTCTAGCATTTACTCAATATTACTAGACATGGAAAGACACACACACACACACACACACACACACACACACACACACTATAATAATAAAAACAGACAATAGAAATTAGACAGATGAACAGACCCAACTTTTGCTCCAGTGCAGGGCAGGGCAAGAGCTGAACATTGTTAAAAGAGTCATTTTCTTAAATACCTATTAAGGGACTGACAAGATATCTCTCCAGGTGAAGGTGCTTGCTACCAAACCTGAGATGAAAGTTTGATTCCCTGGGACCCACATGGTAGAGTGAGAGAACTGACTACTACAAGTTCTCCTCTGATCTCTATGTGGACACCATAGTTCACACACCCCTCATCTACACAAAACAAATAAAAATGTAAACATCTATTAAAATTGGTATCGCTGCTAATAATAAGTTCTTATTCTGAGAACTTTTGTGTTTATTTTTTTTCTTTGTAAATAAGCAAAGATATAGGGGGTGGGACAGTCGTGGCCTCTCCCTTTCTATCCTGGATACTCTGAGTAAAAGGACTGTTAGTCAAACAGCCAGGTAGACCCCATTATACCAGCACCGGCTGTGTTGAACACTGGCAGACATCTTGGGTGTGCTGCATGATAACCACAGGTGAATGTTTCCACTCCCAAGGGTGCGGCCCCAGCCACAACTATTTTAAGCAGCTAATGACTATCTTTCCCTGTAACGATTCTTATCGTGATCCTTGAGACTGGTGCACAAGGGAAAAATGCCCTGATTGTTCTGAACACAACCAACCCTCCATCTGCATGAAAGGCCCCTGTAATTGGCACAAGCACATCTCTTCTGTCTACACAAGCAAGCTGTTCAGCTCCGTTTATTAGCTGGCCAGGAGACACTCTCCTACACTACAGCCTCTGGTGTTGCAACATTAAGCCCAGTAAGAGGCTTCTCTTGGGGGCTGGAGAGATGGCTCAACAGTTAAGAGCACTGAAAGCTCTTTCGGAGGACCCTGCTTCAATTCCCAGCACCCACATGGCAGTTCACAACTATCTATAGCTCCAGGTCCAGGGGACCTGACACCCATGCCAAATCACCAATGCACATAAAATAAAAATAAATTAATTAAAAAAGAGAAGCTTCTCTCAAGAGGTCTTTTCTTGCCTGCTTTTAGTAGAGTGAGCAGAGCTACTGACGAAGAAAAAGCAGCGACAGTGGAGTGGTGGCAGTGACAGCTGGCAGGCTGAGCCACATTAGCAGGGCTGGAAAATTACCATCAACCCTGACAGTGGCAGAAGCAGAGTCTCGAGTGAAGCATCACTGGGGAAGCAGTGGTGACAGCGGTGGCAGAGGTCACAACTGTAGTAGAAGCAGCAACCAGCAGACTCCCAGCTTCTAACACTGGCCACTTTCAAGGGCTGGAAAACACTGATGCCTGGCCTCTAAAGCTGTGATGCTTTCCCTACAACCTGCAACTATTTCCTTGTAGACCAGTGGTCCTCAACGTGTGGGCCTCGACCCCCACGGGGTCACATATCAAATATTTACATTAGGATTCATAACCGTAGCAAATTTACACTTATGCAGAAGCAACAGTGCCCCGTCCCGCGGGGCTCCGGTAATTCGTGAGTCCGAGGTGGATCACGCCTGCAAATAATGGGCGGGAAAGAAAGAGTGGGACCAAGCAGATTCCATTGTCAAGGCCCACTTTATTGATTATTACAAGGGGTTTTTATAGAGAAAGGAGGAAGCAGAGAAAAAGGAGGTGGGGGAGGGATGAATTAATTGCTATCAGGCAGGTTTCCGGAATCTCCTGTGTTAAGGAAGTGGGGGAAGGGATAGGTGTTAGTTGCTTCTCAGGCCAGGTATCTGGAATCTCCTATGTTTATCTCAAGCACTAACTAAGGAAATGGGGGAAGGTGTTAGTTGCTTCTCAGGCCAGGTCCCGGAACCTGAGGGGTGGGATGCTAGGCTACCTAGGCATGGGGGGGGGTCGCCAAGGCTGGCTTCTGACACAACAGAATAATTTTATGGTTGAGGTCACCACAGCATGAGGAACTGTATTAAAGGGTCACAGAGTTAGGGAGATTGAAAACCACTGATGAAGACAAAGGGGAAAACACTCTACCAAAGGCTGAGGAATCCAACAGTCTAGACCTACACAGGAGCCATAATACTTGTTAAAAGTAGGACTAAGGATTCCAGAAACACTAGAGGGCACTACCGACCACTGCTCCCAGCTGTCTGCTACCTCTAAAATCTGCCAAGGACCAGCGCTAAGAGCTTCTTGTCTTCACATGTTTTCTTTTCTTTGTTTCCTTCCTTTCTTTTCCTCTTTCTTTGTGGTTCTGAGGATCAAACTAAGGTCCCACACATATCAGGCAATCATTCTTATACCTAGCATATTCTGTGTTTTATTTAAGGACAAGGTCCTGCTAAGTCACCCAGGCTGGCCTTGCAACTCATTCTATAGCACAAACAGGCCTTGAACCCACAATCCTCTAACCTCAGCCTCCAAAGTAGTTAGGTTTATAGACCCCCTCCTGCAGGCCTGGTCTCCCTCACATGATTTCTCTCTGGGTAAAGCAACTGGAGCAGCCAGATGATGGGACGACAAATTCAACAGTATTAAAGGCAAGAATATTAAAGCAGTTTTATAGCTACACTCAAATGTTTTAAATGAAATACTAACAAAATAAATACAATTTTAAAAAGCTGAAAACAGTGAACAGTTTCCAGTGACCTCTGAGACACTATCCAATAATCTAGTCTGTTCATCATTGGAAATCCATGGGAAACATACAACATAAAAAAATAGTTGAAGAAATAACGGCCCAAAAAGTATTTCAAGGGGTTGGAGAGATGGCTTAGCAGTTAAGAGCACTAGTTGCTCTTCCAGAGGACCTGGGTTCAATTCCCAGCACCCATGTACCAACTCACAAACTGTCTATAACTCTAGGTTCAGGGGATCTGACACCTTCACAGACAGGCATATAGGCCAAACATGAATACACATGAAATAAAAACGAATTATTTTTTTAAAAAAGACTATCTTCAAGCCAAATGTGGAGGCCTTTGCCTATATAGATCCTAGCACTGGAAAAGGCAGGAAATCAAAATATGGAAATCAGACTTGGCTTCCATACTTACAAAAAGACCTTGTCCCAAGGAAAAGAAAATCCCTTAAGTAATGAAAACTACATGGCTATAAACCTAAGAACCTCCAGAAAGATGAAGCAGGTGATTTATGCACCACCATCACCAGCATGACATGTTAGTAACAAAATTACTGAAAGTCAACATGGGATTAAAAGAAATTATTAAAAATTACCTGGAAATAAGAAGAAGGAACAAGATTAAAAGAATCAAGAATTCTTCCTTTCAGAAACTATGCAAGACCACATCAGGGAGCTTGCTCCCCTCCCTCTGTCCCTTCTGTTTTATCTTTATTTTCTTGAGATGGGATCACATTCTATAGTCCTGGATGGCCTCAAACTCAAACTCATGACCCCCCTGCTTCAGCCTCCAAAGCTGTACGATTACAGATTACAGACATTCACCATCATTCTTTTGTTTGTTTTGTTTTGTTTTGTTTTGTTTTTTGAGACAGGGTTTCTCCATGTAGCCCTGGCTGTCCTGGAACTCACTCTGTAGGCCAGGCTGGCCTCGAACTCACTAAGCTCCTCCAAAGTGCTGGGATTAAAGGCCTGCACCACCACTGCCTGGCTCACCACCATTCTTGGCCATTTAAAAACATCTTTAAAGGACTAAAAATTTTGTCCACCTGGGATCTCATATCTCTAATATTATTTATAAATTAAAGTAAGAATAATTTTTCAGGCATATAGAGGACCACTGAATAAATTTTTCTTGAGTTGGCTGATACAGCAAGAAATAACGAAAGAAATGATTCAAACAAAAAAAAAATGAACGTAGATAGCAACTTTGATCTACATAATGAAAGAAAAGAATGGTACATAATTCTGGGCGGTGGTAGTCCATGCCTGTCATACCAGCACTCGGGAGACAGAGGCAGGTGGATCTCTGAGTTTGAGGCCAGTTCTGGTCTAGAGAGTAGTTCCAAGATAACCAAGGTTACACAGAAAAACCCTGACTTGAAAAACCACAAAAAACAAAACCCAGAAAACAAAACATAATTCAAACTCAGAAATTAAAAAATCAAAATGAAAGAACAGATGACAGAAACAGAAAACAAACATAAGTTAGTAGATTTAAATCCAATCATAGCAATTATTGCAATGAATGTAAATGATCTAAACCTTGCAATTGGAGGCAGAGAATATCAGATTGATTAGAAAAGCAATATCAAACAAACCTGGTACATGAGCTAGCTTGTTGGAGCCCACTCCCCATGGTGGGATGCCATGCTCAGACTTAATGCATGGGAAAGGGGCCTGACCCTGCCCCAACCTATTGTACCAGAGTATGTTGACTCTTCATGGAAGCCCTTACCCATGAGGAGGAGTAGACTGGGGGTGGACTAGGGGAAGGTTAGAGAGGGTGGGAGTGGGAGGAAGAACTGTTGTTGGAATGTAAAATGAAATAAAAAAATTAAAAAATGGGAAAAAAGAAAAGCAATATCAAGTCATGTGTTATATATAAGAAATACTAATTTATGGTTGTTGGGGTAAAACCAAGGTCTGGTACATGTTAGTCAACTTATCTACCACTCAAATCAGAAAATTCTATTTAAACATAAAAATATGGATGTGTTTCAAGAAAAAGAATGTAAAATATATACTATGCAAACAATCATTAGGAAGCTAGAACAGCTATAATAATATTATATTATATTAGTATTAGACAATCTAAAACAAGAAATACTGTAGAGCTAGATGAAGAATATTATATCATGATAAAGGTGTCAACCTGTCTAAAGAAACATGAAAATCCTAAACCTCCACATTCTAAAGAATAGAGCTCCAAAAACATCAAATTGAAAAAGCTAAGAAAAAATGACAAATCTCCATTATAGCTGGAAATAAACATGCTTTATTCAGTAATCAATACAAGCAGAAATAAAATTAGTAAGAACAGAGAAACCTTGAAAACATTGCCAGCTTAATTTAATTGAAATCCATAGGTCACTGCAAAATAGAGCTAATCATGTTAATTGAACATTAACCTCAGAACAAAATATAGTACATTGCCTCCCATTTGTGGCTTTCAGATTTTATATAGATACATAAAATCATGTATGTATACATATGACATGAAAGTAGAAACAAAACTAGCTAGGCCCTAGACTCTAGGGAAACCAGGGGACTAATGAATGGGGTAGGAGAAAAGAGTGAGTAAAGGATATAGGGAATATACTCTAAGCACATTATATATTTGAATGAAAATGGCCTCATGTAACCCAGTACCATATGAATGTAGACACTGTTGAAAAGAAAAAGGAAAAAAAAAAGATGAAGAATGTAAAAATAGAAATAAGGCTATAACTATAACTAATACCAAGGTCCTCCAATTTTAATACCTTTTTATTAATAAACATTATCATAATGATGTTCTTATAATTAAAAACTGTAACATTGAATTAGGAACATAAAAGTATACCGCCTTATACCATACACCATAAACAAATCTTCACAATATTAAAAGTACTACAGGGGGCCAGGCAGTGGTGGCACCTGCCTTCAATCCCAATATTCAGGAGGCAGAGGTAGGTGGATCTCTGTGAGTTCAAGGCCAGCCTGGTCTACAGAGCGAGTTCCAGGTCAGGCTCCAAAGCTACATAAAAGAAACCCTGTCTTGAAAAACAAAACAAAACAAAAAATTGAGCCAGGTGATGGTGACACACTCCTTTAATCCAGCACTAAGGAGGCAGACAGGTGGATCTCTAGTTCCTGGCCAATCTGGTCTACAGAGTGAATTCTAGGAGAGCTAGGACTCCACAGAGAAACCCTGTTTCTAAAAAACAAAACAACAACAAAAAAGTAGTGAGGCTGGAGAGACATTCAGAGATTAAGAGCACTTGCTGCTTTTGCAGAGGACCTGGGTTAAGTTCCAGTACCCACATGGTGGCGAATAACCCTCTGTAATTCTGTTCTAGAGCATCTGAAATCCTCTTCTTGACCTTCTCAAAAATTAGACATATGCTGGGTGTGGTGGTGGTGCACACCTTAATCCTGGCACTTGGGAGGCAGAAGCAGGCAGATCTCTGTAAGTTTGAGCTCAGCTTGGTCTATGGAGTAAGTTCTAGGGCAGGCTCCAAAGCTACAGAGAAACCCTGTCTTGAAACCACCACCACCACCACCACCACCACCACCCACCCCCCAAAAAAGAAAGAATTAGAAATACATTACATATGGTGCATACACTTGCGTGAAAGCGTAAGAAAAAAAAAAAAAAACCTAAGTAACAATAACAAACAAACAAAAACCACAAGTAAATTGTAGGATACTGTGAAGGCGAACTCCTGGAAGTAAACTGGGTCTGCAAAGATGGATAGACTGATTAGAACTGCAGTGATGTGGAGAAGGTTGGAATGCTGCAGGTCCAGAGGCTAGTTATTCTTTATCTTGGACTAGATTAACCTGCATTCCAGAGGCTAATTACACTTTATCTTGGACTAGATTAACCTGGGTTTCTTTACGTGAAGCCTAAACAATCCCAAATACAATGAATTTAATATTATTAAAATCTGAGAGTGAATTGCTAAATAATTTTTATCTAGCAGGTAGACATCTTTTAAGTTTATTACAAAAAAACAATGCTGGGGCTGGAGAGATGGCTCAAGGGTTAAGAATGCTCACTGAGCCTGGTGGTGGTAGCACATGACTTTAATCCTAGCACTAAGGAATTTCTATGAGTTCCAGGACAGCCAAGGCTACACAGAGAAACCCTGTTTCAAAAACAAAAACAAACAAAAAGAATGCTCACTGCTCTTGCAGAGGACTCCAGTTCCCAGCACTCACATGAACTAGCTCACAGTGACCTATATAACTTCAGAGGATCTGATGCCCTCTTTAGTCAGATCTCAGATACCTGCACTCATGTGCTCTCACACATAGACAAACATATACATAAACATTAAAAAAGAAGAAGAATTTTGAATAAGAGGCCCTAACAGTGTCAGGGACTCTAGACCATGGTGGCCACTGATACACTAATCTTAGAGAAGATATTGCTAGATGGAGAAAAGAAAAAAAGAACATTAGATGTATCTGTTTCTTCTACAGTCAAAAAACATCATTATCAAGATCAATATCAAGGTTGAAAGAAAGAAAACTCAGGGGCTGGAGATGAAGCAAAGCCAGTGCTGACCCAGAAAGAAAATACGTTGGAGACACTGCACACTCAGATAGTAAAATAAAAGCCAGCTTCATGATAAGCAACAGCTTCAAACAGGCAAGAACACGTGAGTCCAAAGATAAATCTCCCAAGAGTCACAGTCTGAGGAACACAATGAAAAGAACACTCTGATAAAGGGAGAGAACGAAAAAATTCTGAAAACCATTAGGACAGACCCAAGTGCTAAGTAAGTCATCAGGAGATAGAAGTGACTCAAGACCCGGATCTTATGAAAGTCCATTGCAGTAGAAAGCAGGAGCTGTGGCACTGTGGCAGCTCTGTGAGTTAAAGCATGTGGGGCGGACAGCAAGACCACAGACCCACACACAGAGAGGAATGGGTGTGGGGTTCATGTCTTCAATGCATGGAACAATTACAGGTTGAAAAATGTGACAGATTTATTTGATCTTGGGACTTTACATACTTGCTGTTCTGGTGTCATCTCCCTGTTCAACAAACAGCCACTTCCAGCTTGCATGGATATTGCTTTGACTTTAATTTTCCCATTAAACTTGACAGGACTATGCTAGGACAATAAGTAAATAAACAAATAAACAAATAATAGAAATAAAATATAGATGATCTCTTAAAACAAAAATGAAGAGCTAAATATTTGAAAAGAGAGTTAGAGAAAAAGAGCTGGATAGATGGCTCCATGATGGTTCCTTCCTTCAAGCCGTGTTGTCTGAGCTCCATCCCATGGATCCTTATGATGAGAGAAGACTGACTCTCACATGTTATCCTCTGACATATGTACAAACACGCATGTTTACAACATATAAATAAATGTATTTTCCAAAACAATTAATTTATTTTGGAAAAGAATATACATAGATCAAGAATGACTTGAGAGCCAAAGACTAAGCTCTCATATTTATGGTCAGTTGATAATGGCACTATGTCAAGATAGTGGCTAGAGAGATGGTTTAGCAGTTAAGAGTACTTAACTTGCTCTTTATGAAAGGAGGACCTGAGTTTCCATTCTCAGCACCCACATGGTAGCTCACAAGTATGAACACAAGGTGTGTTTGTAATGCACGTATATACATGCAGGCAAAACACTCATAATCATAAAATAAACCTTTTTTAAATGTTAGGATATTTCAATGGAATAGGATAGTCTTTTAAATAACAGGTACTGGGCATAATTGGACACCCACATACAGGAGAATGAGGTTGGATATTTATCTTATGCCCTACAGAAAAATGGGTTCCAACTGAATTATTTTTCTAAGCATAAGAGCTGGAAGTATGAAACTCCTAGAAGAAAACATGGAATGAAACCATCCTAACTTTGGGGTAGGCCAGGGTAACTTAATGACAACAAAAGAACAAGAAAAAAGAAGCAAATCAGAATAAATCAGACCTTGTCAATGTTCCCCAAAGGACTCAAAGGCAACATTAAGATGATGAAAAGACAGCCCACAGAATAGGAGAAGACAGTCACAACTCACATGTTAAACACTGTTAATTTCTAGAATTTGTGAAGCATTCTTACACTTTAACAATAAGAAGACAAAAAATTTTTAAAAAGGCAGAAGGCTTAAATAGACATTTCTCCAAAGCCAAATCATCAATAAGCAAATGACAAAATATGCAACATTATTAAAGAAATGAAAATCAGAACCATAAAGAGCTGGGAGAGGCAGCTCAGCCCTTGAGACACTAAGGTAGGAGGATGGGAGTTTAAGGCCAGCCTAGGCTACCGAGGAAGTCCCTGTCTCAAAAAGCTGGGAACAGCAAACAAACAAAAAATAAAAATAAACCAAAATAAACCACAGTGAGACATTCTTCACACTATTTAATGGCTGTAGGCTTTTGCTTTGTTGAGGGCTGTTTTGCTCTGTGACTTAGTCTGATCTGGAACTCAAGAGTCTCATGACCCAGTCTCTATTTCCTTAGAGTTGGGATTAGATGTGTGCACGACTTCACCCAGCTTTATGTAATTTTTTTAAAAGATTTTATTTATTTATTACGTATACAACATTCTGCTTCCATGTATATCTGCATACCAGAAGAGGGCACCAGGTCTCATAATGGATGGTTGTAAGCCACCATGTGATTGCTGGGAATTGAACTCAGGACCTATGGAAGAGCAGTCAGTGCTCTTAACCTCTGAGCCATCACTCCAGCCCCAGCTTTATGTAATTTTTAAAAAACGAAAAATAGCAAATGTTGACAGAAATAAGAAAAAAAAAGTTGGACTTTCATCTCTTCTTTTTGTTTTGCTTTTTGTTTTTTGAGACAGGGTTTCTTTGTATAGCATTGGATGTCCTGGAACTAGCTCTGTTGACCAGACTGTACTCAAACTCACTGAGATCTGCCTGTCTCTGCCTCCCAAGTGCTGGGATTAAAGGTGTGTGCCACCTTACCCATCCTACTGGCTGGAATATAAAATTGTATTAATTTCAGCCGGGCGGTGGTGGCACACACCTTTCGTCCCAGCACTCGGGAGGCAGAGGCAGGCGGATATCTGTGAGTTCGAGGCCAGCCTAGTCTACAAGAGCTAGTTCCAGGACAGCCTCCAAAGCCATAGAGAAACCTTGTCTCCAAAAACCAAAAAAAAAAAAAAAAAAAAAAAAAATGTATAACTTCTGTGTAAAATCAGTTCTGAAGTGTCTCAAAAAGTTAAATACCGTACTCATATGTATAATACATACTTATCTAAGTAAAAAGTATATATCACTTTACCCAGAAATTTCACTACTGACCCAAGAGTATTGAAGTTCATGTGCTAGGGATAGAAGTTAGTGCAGAGTGCTTGCTTAGCACATGTAAGGCTCTAGTTTCTGTACCCACTACCACAAAAAGAAAGAGAGAGAGAAAAAAAGAAAGTACATATTTGTACAAAAATGTACGCATGAATATCCATAGCATTATTCATAATAAACAAAGGGAAAGGATACCTTGAATGTGTATGGGTAAGCTTGATGAGGATACATCAAAGAATTATTCAATAATAAAAAAGAGATGAAATATTGATTGTGCTACACGATAGATAATACAAAGCATTTTACTGGGTGGTAATATAGCTTAAGAATACTTGCCCTAGTACTTGTAAGGTCCTGGGTTCCATCCCCAGTCATAGAAAAGCACAGTAGACTAAGTGAAAAAAATCAGCTACAAGTTATGATTCTATTCATAGGAATTATCTGGAATAGGCAAATCAATAGAGAGGAAAAGGAGATTAACTGCAAGAGCTTGAGGAGGGACTCTAGCTTGGAGCTCTCTGCATAGCCCAGGGTGGTCTCAAATTCACGATCTTCTTGCTTCAATTTCTTGAGTTATGAAATTACAGGAAATGTTACCTCCCTCCCTCCCTTCCTCTCTCTTTCCCTACCTCTGTTCTTTCTTCCTTCTTTAGGTGAGGTCTAACCTTGTAACCTAAATGGATTTTTTTTTCTTGGGGAGAAGGGTGGGATAAGGTCTCCTGTATCTAAGATTGTTCTGACACTCTTTGTAGTAGGATGACCTTGATCTTCTGAGGCTCTTGCTTCTATATCCACCTCCCCAGGGCTGGGATTACAGATGTGCCCCACCACACCCAGCTTATGAGGTGCTGGAGACTGAATCTAAGGCTTTGGATAAGCTTGGCAAACACCAGCTGAGCTACATCCTCAGCTCCCAGTTGTATACTTTTAAGAATAGTGTTTATGATCTTTAAATAGTTTTTAGTGATGATTTTTATTGCACTCATTAATTAATTCACTTACATATTGTGTGTGTGTGTGTGTGTGTGTGTGTGTGTGTGTGTGTGTGTGTGTGTGTGTGTGTATACCTTAGCATGCATGTGGAGGTAAGAGGATAATTTACAGAAGTTGACTCCAGGACATCTGGCTTAGTAATAAGTACTTTCACTCTGAGACATCTTGGCAGTCTTGACTTGTTGCTTTAAAATGGATTACAGTGACTGTGATAGAACAGGCTTGCAGTCCTATCGCTTGGGGTGCCAAAGTAGGGGGATTGTGCATTTGAGGCCAGGCTGGGGTACATAGTGAGATCTTGTATTAAAAACAAAACAAAGGGCTGGAGAGATGGCTCAGAGGTTAAGAGCACTGGCTGCTCTTCCAGAGGTCCTGAGTTCGATTCCCAGCAACCACATGGTGGCTCACAACCATGCGTTATGAGATCTGGTGCCCTCTTCTGGTGTGCAGATATACATGGAAGCAGAATGTTGTATACATAATAAATAAATAAAATATTAAAACAAAACAAAACAAAAACAACCAAACATAAATACTAGTAACTAAGCATAGAGACACATCCAAATTCTCCTGTATCTAAAATGCTCAAGCCAACTAGAAAACCATTTGACAGATTATATATATCATGCATGTTAAATTAAACATAATCATTATTTTTCATCATGGCAGGGAGCATAGCAACCTGTAGGCAGGCATGGCACTGGGGCAGTAGCTGAGAACTCACATCTTGAGACAACAACCATGAGGCAGAGAGAGTCAGAGAGAACTAACTGGGAATGGTATGGGCTTTTAACAAGCCTTCTTCAACAAGACCATACTTCCTAGTTTTTAAACAGTTCTATCAACTAGGATATATATATCATATATCATATATGATTATATATCATTCTATATATGAGCCCATGGGGGTCATTTCAGATCACCACAGTGACAAAATATTCTCCATTTTAAGGCTTCCACTAGTTACACTTATGTTTGTGTTTTTTTAAACCATAGGTTCTCAACCTTCCTAATGCTGCAACCCTTTAATACACTTTCTCATGTTGTGGTGAATCCCCAACCATATTTTTCTTCCTATTCATAACTGTAATTTGCTACTGTTATGAATCATGATGGAAATATCTAATATGCAGGATATCTGATATGTGATGTGACCCCAGTGTAAATGTCATTTGACCCCCCAAAGGGGTCAGGACCCACATGTTTAAACCATTCAAAGTTTATATGCATGAAATTGTACCCTAAATAAATATTTTTATTATACAAATCATATGTCAAGCAAGCTGAACTTTAAATATTTATTTATTTATTTATTGGTTTTTTTGAGACAGGGTTTCTCTGTGTAGCTTTGGAGCCTACCCTGGCACTCGATCTGCAAACCAGGCTGGTCTCGAACTCACAGAGATCCACCTGCCTCTGCCTCCGGAGTGCTAGGATTAAAGGCATGTGCCACCAATGCCTGGCTAACTTTAAGTATTTATAATGTAAGCCAGGTATAGTGGTGCACACCTTTAACCCCAGCACTTGGGAGGCAGAGGCATGTGGATCTCTGTGAGTTCAAGGCCAGTCTGGTCTGCAAAATGACTTCAAGGACAGACAGAACCACATAGTAAGACTCTGTCTGGAAAAACAAACAAACAAACCAAGCATTTGTAACTTATATCACATAGACCAACATCTCTAACAACAGAGAAGAATGTAGAAATCAGGAAGTCTGGACCAACAGGCACATAGTTCTCAGAAGCAGCAGCACACAAATTGCTCTTTTTAAAAAGATGATTTATTGCTGGGGTGGTGGTGCACACCTTTAATCCCAGCATTCGGGAGGTTGGTGCTGGCAGTTCTCTGTGAGTTCAAGGCCAACCTGGTTTTCAGAGCAAGTTCCAGAACAGCCAGGGCTACCCAGAGAAATCCTGTCTCAAAAAGATGATTTATTTTATTTCATCTTTTGGTTTTTCGAGACAGGGTTTCTCTGTGTAGAACTGTCCTGGAACTCACTCTGCAGACCAGGCTGGCCTCAAAATCACTGAAATCCACCTGCCTCTGCTTCCCAAGTGCTGCAATTAAAGGTGTTCAAAACCACCACCCAGCTAAGATTATTTATTTTTAATTTTATGTGTATGAGTGTTTGTCTGCAGGTATGTCTGGCACCACATGTGTGCCTGGTACTCACAGAGGCCAGAAGAAAGCACCAGATCTCCTGGAACTGGGATTACAGGTGGTTGTGAGCCACCTTGTGTGTGCTGGAAATTGAACCTGGGTCTTCTAGAAGAGCAGCCGGGACTCTTAACTGCTGAGCCATCTCTCCAGCTCCAAATTGCTCTTGAATTTAGGAAAATACTCAGTTTCACTCCTAATAGCAGAAATGCATATCTAAGCCACACTGGGATCACAGGCCTTACCTATCAGATTGGCAAAAATTCAAAAACACACCCTGAGAGCTATGGGAAAGCAGCATGCTCATAGTTTGTCCAGGTGCAAAACAGTCCTACCCCACAAAGAAGAATTTGGCAATATCCAACAAAATCACAAAGCACATACTTGGATCCAGCAATTCCACTACTAAGATAGTAGATATTATTTCATATGGGCAAAATGAAGTACTTTTCCTTTGAAATTAAATTTGAATCTTTTTACTCAATGTAAGATTATTTACTATATTACCATATTTACTACAGATTACTGAAGGGACCAGCTCCCGATTTTAACAGCCATGACAGTCTAACATGGGCTTGCCTGACCTTGCCTTGGTCACTAGGAGGTCAGATGCCTGCCTCGTGGCAAGGAACCAATCAGAAGTTAACTGGTGGTGATATGCTTTGCAGCTCTGGGTGTGCTTTACGGAAAAGTGCAAATGACGTGCAGAGCATAGCAACCACCCTGGGAGGGCCTATGGGCCATAACAACCAGTTGACCAATCAACATAGGGCAAGTCCTCCAAGCCTGGAGGCACACCAATCCTGAGCCTGTGTGTACCCCTAGACACTCCCCTTATGCTGTCCTATAAGATCTCTGTCCTGTGGTTTCTCCAAGTCTTCCCCCAGCCATCTGCCATGGTGGATGGATGAAAGGCCCGAGCTAATGGGGTTAGCTCATTAAACAACTGCAATAAAAGACTCATTGCTTTTGCATCGAAATGTGCCTCTTGGTGATTTAGGGGTTCAGAATTTGGGCACAACAATTACTAATTACAAGATAAAATTTATTTACTGTAAGATTTTCTTTTGTTTGTTTTTTTGTTTGTTTGTTTTGTTTTTTGAGATAGAGTTTCTCTGTGTAATAGCCCTGGCTGTCCTAGAATTCACTTTGTAGACCAAGCTGGCCTTGAATTCACAGAGATCCTCCTGCCTCTGCCTCCTGAGTGCTGGGATTAAGTGTGAGCTACTACTGCCAGGTATGTCTATCTATTGGTGATTGGTTAAATAAGCCATGATTCACCTATATGCTAGATGGAGGTACTTAAAAAATGGAAGGGCGGGGGCTGGAGAAATGACTTAGCAGTTAGTTACAGTGACTGCATTTGCAGAGGGAAACTCAATTCCCAGGATCCACATGTTGGCTCATAACCATCCTTAACTCCAGTTCCAGGGGATCTGACATCCTCCAAGAGCATCATGCAGGCAAATACTAATACATATAAAATAAAATATTTTTTATTTTAAAAAATGAGTAAGAAGTAGGGCCTGGCAGTACAAGCCCGTAATCCCAGCTACTTGGGAGACTAAGGCAGTTTGCAAGTTCAAGCATGGCCTGGACAAGCTAGTGACACAAAGACTCAGAAAGATCTACAAGGACTAGAGC
Source organism: Cricetulus griseus (assembly GCF_003668045.3). Taxonomy (NCBI): domain Eukaryota; kingdom Metazoa; phylum Chordata; class Mammalia; order Rodentia; family Cricetidae; genus Cricetulus; species Cricetulus griseus. Next base: position 184,725,712 of record NW_023276807.1, on the reverse strand, counting down.
TATAACTTCAGGTATTACCTAGCATGCACAAAGCCCCAATTTCAATCTCTAGTACTGAAGGAACAACAAAGGAAAAAGAGAAGGAAGCACTTTTACATATTGTATTAGTTACTTTTATATTGCTATGATAAAACACCATAACTAAGGCAAAGGGTTTATTCGGGCTTACGATTCCAGAGTGTTGACAGCCCATCACCACCAAGGCAGGGAGCATGGCAGCAGAGAGGCAGGCATGGCAATGGAGCAGCTACTGAGAGTTTACATCCCGATCCATGAACAGGAAGTAGAGAGCACACTGGGGATGCTGGGAAGTGTTTGAATCCTCAAAGTCCTTCCCGTGTGACACACTTCCTCCAAAGAGACCACACCTCCTAATTTTTCTCAAATAGTTTCACCAACTGGTGACCAAGTATTCCAGCATATGAACCTATGGAGGCCATTCTCATTCAAACCAAACCAACAACTCCATTCCTTAGCTGCCATAGGCTTGTGGCCATATCATAATTCCAAATACATTTAATTTGATATCAAAAGCCTGCATAGTCCAGGCAGTGGTGGCACATGTGTTTAATCCCAGCACGGGGGTGGGGGTGGGGGGGTGGGAGTGGAGTGGGGTGGGTCGGGGCCAGCCAGCCTGGTCTACAGAGTGAGTTCCAGGACTGTTTCACAAAGAAACCCTGTCTCAAAAAACAAACAAAACCTGCATAGCCTTTCACTAATAAGACTGTTTAAAAGTCTAAGTCTTTTCTGAGACTCAAGACAATCTCTTAATTGCAGCCTCTTGTAATATCAAAAATCAAGCTACATACTTCCTGTAAGGATTCAGGCATTGTGATGGCCTGTCCCCTGTCACCTGGCAGCATGCACTCAGGCAGTACCCTGGCTGGCCCAGGGTTCTATGGCTGCTAAGTCACTATGTAGTCTTCACACAGATGCAAAGGGCCCTTTAAGAGAAAAACTCCACCCACTTCCGCTTTCTTTCTACTGCTCCTCCGAAGGGCGGTCAGGGCTTTTCCTGCCTCCCTCTTCTTCTCTTTCTCCCTCTCTCTCTGTCTCCCTCTTTTTCTCATCTCTCCTCCTCTCCCTTCCCTTTCTCCATTCCCTTCCCTTTCTAATAAAACCTCTCACTTAAGTTCTGTCTGCCCGGCGAGTTTGTTTCTTGCTCGCCATGGGATCCGCCGAGGGATGCACGAAGGTTCCCTCATGCAGTATTGTAACACTTCCAACATACAATGGCACAGAATATGAATCACCACTCGAAAGGGAGTACAGTGAGTAGACCAAAGGAAGACTGAAACCCAACAGGGCAAAACCCAAATCCTGTAGCTCCATGCCTGAGGTCGAAGGGCCTTTCCCTTTGATAGCTCCTCCCTTCCAGCTTTGCTGCCTGAAAGGTACATCTTTCTTTCAGGATGTGTCCGTTTCCTGTACAGCCATGTTGTCAGATATCCCATGGCTCTGGCACCTCTAACGTCTTGGGCTGTCCGATACCATCTAGGCTTCACCTTCACAGCTTTCAAACTGTAGCCTCTTAGGGTCACCAAGCAATGAATCTCTTGCTACACTCCTGCCTCATTGGTTCTCTGTAACAGTGCAGAAAACTCCGCAACCCCTTTATTCTTGTATCCTTCATGACTCCAAAAACTATAGCCATGTGGATGACATCACCAAGTTCGGCTGCTTGCTTGGGTGGAGCCTGCCCCCCTTGAATCGCATTTGCCACATTTTCTCTTTTGTTTTTAGTAGCAGAAAATTCCTTAGGCCTTTTCCTTTCACAAGTTGAAAGCTTAGCTGGGTGGGGTCTTGCTCTAAGGGTCCCTCCCTTCATCCCATGAGGGACCAGGCCTCTCCTTACCCTCCTCATCGCTTTCAGAACAAGTGTTGACTCTAGCAACAATACTCCTTTTCCTTTCAAACTGTTGATTTTGTATTTCTTTTTTCCCCTGCGTGCTCTCTCGTACAGTAGACCTGCATAAGACTCATCACTAATCACCACCTGACCTGAGAGTCAGTATTAGGCTGTCCTGAAATCATCTCTATCAAAGAATTGGTCCATTATTTTGAAATTTAGCCTGAGACAAATTCTTAATACAAGGGCAAGGAGCCACAGTCTTTGCTCAAATATCACAAGAATGGTTTCTAGCCCAGTTGCTAACGCTGTTTCCCTCTGAAGCCTCCTGAGCTAGGCCACCATAGTCCCCATGGCTCTCAGCACGACTATCTTCCAAAGCAGCTACTGCGATGGCTCATTAAACCCTGCTTACAGAATTTAACTGCTTTTCTGGCCTAAGGTTCCAATTCTTCTACATTGCTCCAAGGAACATGTTTCCCAGCAATGGAGGAGATGGAGGTGGAAGTGGAGATGGTGGTGATCATAAGAGAGGAGGAAGTACTAGAGGCTGTAGTTTCAAAAAAAAAAAAAAGGTTTAAAAGATAAGAAAAATGGTTTCAAGTGTGGAAGTGTGAATCATAGCATTTTTTTTTTTTGTACATTGAGCACATTGGTTCATTCACTTAACACATAGTCATTGAACAGATAAAGGTGAGTTAAATATAAGCTGGGTGGTGGCACCCACCATTAATCCCAACACTTGGGAGGCAGAGAGAGGCGTTTCTCCAGGAGTTGGAGGCCAGCCTGGTCTACTGAGCAAGTTCCAGGACAGCCTCCAAAGATACAGAGAAACCCTGTGTCAAAACAACAACAAAAGAGAAGAAAAGAAAAAACCCACATATCTATAATTTCCCTCCCTAGAAACACCACTACAGCTACAATAATAGGGCTTAAAATTACTCTTTTAAGATTTGGATTTATATTTTTATTGTGTTGAAATACACATAGTGTGAATGTTATTCTTTTGATCTTTTTTCCCCAGAGTAAAAATCTGGCTATGTAGTCTAGTATGTCCTCAAACTCATGAGCCTGCTGCCTCTGCCTCCTTAATGCTGGCGTGACATATGTGTACCAGAGTGGATGGCTCAGACTCTCATTCATTTTTTAAGGCAGTATGCTATTACAGTAAGTGCACATGCTGTGTTTTGTTTACCCATTTATCCATCAATTGACTCGTACCTATCTCACTCTAAGCTTCCTATACCTTGCCCACCTACCCACCCCATTCCGAGCAGGTCCTAGCAAATTTGTTTTAACAAAGCAGAATTTTTCTCCAACACTGTAGAATGAGGTTTAGATAGGTGGTCTTTGATGTTGAGTGCCATGATTTTTTTTTCTGAGGATTGTCTGTGTTCTCTCCCTCCAGAAATACACATCTCTGAATCACCTCAACAACTGGAAAATAGGACCTCATGAAATTTAAAAGTTCCTGTGTAGTAAAGGCAGCAATCAACAGAGTGAAAAGATGGACTGTGGAATGGAAGAATATCTTTGCCAATTTTATATCTGATAGAGCATTAATACCTAGATTTTTTTTTTTTTTTTGGTTTTTCTAAACAGGATTTCTCTGTGACTTTGGAGGCTGTCCCAGAGCTAGCTCTTATAGACCAGGTTGGTCTGGAATTCACAGAGATCTGCCTGCCTCTGCCTCCCAAGTGCTGGGACTAAAGGTGTGCGCCACCACTGCCTGGCAATACCTATAATTTATAAAGAGCTAAAAATTTAAAATCCCAGACAGATAGGCAAATGAATATAACAAACATTCTCAAAAGACAAAATAGGAACCCAATAAATACATGAAAAAGTGTAAAAGTGTTCAACAGTCCTCACCATCAGGGAAACAAAAGAAAAAAAAGAAGAAATGGTGGAGGAGGAGAAGCTATAGCTGTTTAAGCCGGGCATTGTGGTGCATGCCTTTACTACCAACTCTTAGGGTGCAAAGGCAGGGAGATCTTTGTGAGCTCTAGCCTAACTTGTCTAGGCTAGGACTGTCAGGGTTACACAGAGAAACCCTGTCTCAAAAACCAAACACCCATCACCACCATCAACAAAAACAATTTCACCCTAGCTATGTAGCTATTAAAAAAATGATAACAAAGTAAGATGACGAACGCCTTTAATCCCAGCACTTGGTAGGCAGAGGCCCGCAGGTCTCTGTGAGTTTGAAGCCACATCAGGGTGAGTTCCAGGAGAGACTCCAAAGCCCTGTCTCAAAAAGAAAACCCAAAAAGATATGAATATTTAAAGAGAACTGTGTGGGGAGAGGAAGGGGGTATCAAGGTAGATGGGAGGGGTGAACAAGGAGAGATAAGGGGAGGGGGGAAATGAAGGCAAATACTGAATGCTCTCACAGGCAGAAGTTAGATTCCTGTGTACATGTTAGTAATACAACAAAACAAACAGAATAGAATAAATATCAAATGGTGACTTTCCTAATAAAAGATGGCTGTTCGTCAATGCATGTTAGGCAGTGAATAAAGACTGGTAATTCTGCAGTCTTTCTTGATCTGTTGTGGCTTAGGAAATGGTTCTCCAAAGTTGGGTCCTTGAGAGCACCCTAAGGAACAAAGTCTCTCTCTCTGACCTTCTGTTGTCCTCCTCTCTTTCATCCCTTATTCTCGCTTTCCCTGAGGCGAGCCACAGAAACTAAAATACCTTTTCCTCAAGGCAGGTCATAGAAATCAGAAGTCAAAGCCAACCATGAAACCTAAAAATATTATTTTAACTCCCCCCACCTGTCTGTATTAAACTTGTCATAAAGAAATTGTCTGACCTACTTTGTTTGATAGTAGATCATGAGACACACCTCCCCCTGTCCCCCCCACTCCATTCTAGAAAGGCTCTTGCCCCATATGCAGAAGAAAGAGCTGCACAAAAAGGCCAGAAGAATCTGAACAGACAGGCCTTGCTGGATTCCCACCCTTCCCCATAGTCTATTACAATGTGGGTATGTCGGGTTTTTTTGTTGTTGTTGTTGCTCAGTCATATTTCTACTCTGCTGTCCCTACACCATCAAACCTATGCATAAAAGTGGATAGTTCACCTTGGGTGTTTGCAGTGAGTGCATAGGTAGATATGTTTGTGTCTTTCCACAGTGTCAGAATTTACTTAATTCACAAGCCATGACTCTAAGTCAGCAAGTTCATTTGCTGGACATGGCCATTGGCAAGCACTATAATATATATATATATATATATATATATATATATATATATATATATCATTAGAAACAACCTTATTTTACATGTCAATCCCAGTTCCCTCTCCCTGCCATCCTCCTATGCTCCCCACTGACTCCCCATCCCATCTCCCACCCACTCCCTAGGGAGGGTGAGGTCATCCATGAGGGATCATCAAAATCTGTCAAGTCATTTGGGGCACAGCCTAGACCCTCCCCTCATGTATCTAGGCTAAGAGAGTATCCCTCCATGGGGAATGGGCTCCCAAAGCCCATTTATGCACTGGGGATATATCCTGGTTCCACTGCCAGAGGCCCCATAGACTCCCCAGGCCTCCTAGCTGACACCCATGTTCAGGGGGCCTGGCTTGGTTCTATATTGGTTCCCCAACTGTCAGACTGGGGTCCATGAGTTCCCACTTGCTCAGGTCAGCTGTTACTGTGGGTTTTCCTAGGATGGGTCTTGACAGCTTTGTTCATCACTACTCCTTCTCTATAACTGGGTTCCAGGAGTTCAGCTCAGTGCTCAACTGTGGATCTCTGCTTCTGCTTCCAGAGCTACTGGATGAAGGCTCTAGGATAGCATTTAAGGTAGCCATCAATCTCATTATAGGGGAAGGGCATTTAAGGTGGCCTCTCCACTATTGCTTAGATTCCTAGTTGGGGTCATCCTTGAAACACCGTTTCTTTTGTTCCATTTTTCATCACCAGCATTAACTCCAGTTTGCACATTACATGCCATATACAAATAGACACACATAACGGTGATGGACAGGTTAAAATGGCAACAAGGTTCAAAAATGCCTTATTGAGGGCAAGAGCAGAAATTGGAAATAGATGCAAAGAGAGTCACCACAGATAGATGAGGTGCTGGTGAACCTCCCTCAGAACTGCTTTGAGACATAGAACTGGTTTTAAGCCCTAAATAGGTAGAGAGATTCAAAATGGCTGGCCTGGGTCTGGACAAATGGCCAACCAGGAAGATCTTGCTGAACTGAACCCCACTGTGTGTGGGAGTAGGTACAGAGTCAGGAGTTCATCCCCTGTGGATCTCATGATGCATGCGTGAATGGTCTGATGATACACACTGGTGGGTGCTGCTGTGCCCCAGTGTGAAGTCTCTCTCTCTTCCTACAGTCCAGGTGAGAGGGCTGCATCATTAATTGGTCTGCGTTATTTGATAAGTCCATGGGACTGGTTTCTGATACAGTTTTGATACCACTATGTGTCCTTGTCTTCTCGAGTTAATTTGATAAGTTCATAGGTCAGAATATTTTATTTGTGTGGATAAATTACTTACCTGTCTGTGCCATGGTCAGTGCTGGACAGATGATGTCTGATCACTTGCATACGCAAGATATGAAGTCATTCTTCTGCCTTGTCATTTATGCTGAAAATGAGGCAAATTGCTCTTTTACAAAGTAAAGTCCCTCAGAGCAAGGCACAGCTACTGTTCTATACAATATGGAGGAACTAAGAGCAGATACAGCTTCAAATTCACAGTATTTGAGTCCTCAATCTGAAGGCTATCTTGTCACATAAAATCATAATCCATAAAACAAACAACAGATTGTTAACACATCTGTTGCTATAGGGGTCTAAACTGCCACCCTTTAAAATGACCAAACCAACTGGCCAGTGGTTGCATACACCTTTAATCCCAGCACTCTGGAGGCAGAGGCAGGTGGATCTCTGTGAGTTCAAAGCCAGCCTGGTCTACAAGAGCTAGCTCCAGGACAGCCTCCAAAGTCACAGAGAAACCAGGCCTTGAAACCTGTGAGGAGACACTGTAGCCCCACCTCCTAGTAGCCCAAACAGGTATGCCATAAGGGCGTGGTCAGGGGAGGTTGGGCACTTGTGGATGGCCCTTCTCTCTGGCCACGCTAGCTTGTGGCCTCTGGGCACGCTCTGGCTTGTGTTTGGTCTGGTGTTTATCTGAATAAAGAAATCTTAGCCTTACGGACTACGGATCATCTTTGAGCGCATGCAGCACTCAACAGAAACCTCCCCCCCAAAAAATATATTTTGTGTAGCTCAGTGTGGCCTTGAACTAACAGAGATCTGTCTACCTCTGCCTCCCAAGTGGTGAGATTAAAGGTGTGTACCACCACAGCTTGGCTCCTATAGTTAACTAGTGTGGCTGCTTTGCTATTTTTATCTCCAGTGGCTTTAATAAATTATAAACAATATATCGACCCTGATGAAATCTACTTGGGGGGAAAGGGCTTATTTTGGCTTACAGTTTGTTACACTTCATTAAGATGGGGAGGTCATAGTGGCAGGAGCTGGAGTTGGTGGCTGGTCACATCACAACCACAGACAGGAATCAGAGAGTGAGGACTGTTGGTGCTTAGCTAGTTTTCTTTTGTGTGCAGTCCAGGATTCAAGGCCATGGAATGGTTCCACCTATATTTACATTGGGTACTCCCACTATGATTAACCTATTCAAGATTTAGCAATTGGTAGATTGCTTAAAGCCCTGGGTTCAGTCCTCAGCTCTGGAAAAAAACCAAACCAAACCAAACCAAAAGTAAGACCGAAAAATCTAGGCAAGTGGTGGGGCACTCCTTTAATCCTAGCATTTTGGAGGCAGAGACAGGTGGATCTCTGTGAGTTTGAGGCCAGCCTGGTCTCCAGAGCGAGCGCTAGGATAGACTCCAAAGCTACACAGAGAAACCCTGTCTCGAAAAACAAAAACAAAAACAAACAAACAAACAAAAAAAGCAGGTGTCCTTAGGCAGGAGAGGAGGCTCAGTGGTTAAAAGCATGTACTGCTCATTCAGAGGACCCAAGTTCAATTCCCAGCACCCATGTTAGGTGACTCACAACCATCTGTAACTCCTGCTCCAGGGCTATCCATCTGCAGGTACCTGTACTTATGTGGACATAGTCTCATATAGATATGTACATAATTTAAAAAATAATAGAGCCAAATCTTTTTTTTTTTTTTTTCCAGACAGGGTTTCTCTGTGTAGCTTTGGAGCCTATTCTGGCACTCGCTCTGGAGACCAGGCTGGCCTCGAACTCACAGAGGTCCACCTGCCTCTGCCTCCCGAGTGCTGGGATTAAAGGCGTGCGCCACCAACTCCAGGCTAGAACCAAATCCTTAAAAAATAAATCCTTAAAAACAGGTGCCTCAGGACTGGGATATTGATTAGTGGTATAGCACCTACCTGCCTCATATGTGCAAGGCCCTGGGTTTGAACCCAGTAATGGAGAAGAAAATGTGCTGTCCAGGGCTGGAGTCTCTAGCACCATAAAGCCTGGTCTACCTACTGAATTTCAGTCCAGCCAGGCTACCCAGGAAGACTGTATCTCAAAGAAAACCAAACAGACAGAACCACACATGTGGGTATAGTTTTATCTTTATTTTTTCTCCTCTGCTAGAAATCGAACCCAAGTCTTTGTACCATGTTTGTTAAGTGCTCTGTTTTGGAAGCATTTCCCCCCGCTTCCCTTTGCATCACTGTCTCCAAGAAAATATTTGAACAGGGAGTTAGAACGAAGGTTTACTGAGTATTGTCTCTGGGCCAAGCAGTTTTTCTGAACCTTACACGGTGTGTGCACTTGTGAGTGTGTGTGGTATATAATCTGTTGAGAGTATCTTCTCTGCTCCTAGATGGATTGGCCTTCCTCCCCTGCCCTCCTAGAGGCTGAGCTATTGAAACAGCCTCAGAATGCTCCCTCTGTGACCTTCCCTGGAGCTTTGCCAATGAGGGAGCCTCAGAATGAGGTGACAGGTGGAAAACAGATCGAGCTCCTGAGCTCTTTCTGCAGATCTCCCTCACCCAACTGCTGTGAGCACCATCAGTATGTTCTGTTTCCACATGGTGGGTCCTCCCTCACACAGCCTCTCTGTCTCCAGGCTCTGAAAGCCACTCTTCCTTTTGGCGCCCATGGGCCCAGGAGAGTCCTTTTGTCCTTAGTTCTGAGTCCCACAGTCCTGTGTTCTCTCTGGTGGTTACTCTACACCTTCCCTTCACCTTTGTGAATAGTACCTTTATTACACATTACACTCTCCTCAAATTACCCAATCGAGTGTGTCATCTATTCTCTGCCAGGTCCCTGACAGATAGGATCCCTGAAGAGATAGGGAGTAACTCATCAAGCTTAAGTGTTGGTAGGTGGTATAACCAGGCCTGGAAACAGGTCTGTCCACATTTAATTCCCTCCCTGCATCTGTCAGGTCAGACAGCTCCTGAGAAGGAGTCTCCCAGGGCAGCCAGCGAGTTGAGCATTTGGGAGACATCCAACCCAGGGTTTACGAAATAAGCCTTTCTGTTTCAGGCCTTGGACCACACCATGCCCGGAGGCCATTCTCATGTCTGGCTCTACTGGAGTTGGTGTGTGTTCTCTGCATTATGCATACTTCAGCTATGTGGTGGGTTTGACCCCCACAGTACTGGATTAAAATGAATAAACCAAGTCACATGGCTTCTTTGCTTTCCTAATGCTCCTAAAAGTTTTGTTTACATTATACTACAGTGTATTACTTGTGGGGAAAAAAAATGCCTTAATCGTTTGACCTGTTGGGAAAATGGCATCATAGACTTGCTCAATACACAGCTGCCACAATCTCCAATTTGTAAATACCACATTATTTGCCAAGTGCAATAAAATGAAGTCTGCCCATTTACAGCTGCCATTGCATTTGCCCAGAAGATTTTACTTACACAGAACAATTAAATCAACATACTGTGACGGTAAAAAACAAAACAAAAACAAAAACAAAAAACAATGAAACATGCCCATATATTCTCAAAGATTCCACCCACAAAGAGTGACATCCAAGCCTGGTATGGTGATGCACATCTATAACTCTAGCCCTTGGGAGACTGAGACAGGAGGATTGCCTGTCCTAGACAAGATTAGATTGTATACTGAGAAACTGTCTCAGAGACAGAGAGATAGAGAGGGAGGAAAATTTAACTCCACCTTTCTTGCACACACCCTGTCCCTTATAATCTGTTCCTAGCCAAATGCAGAGGAGTGCTGCAGCAAGATTCCTGCTTCTGCCTGACTCTTCCCCTCCTGGGAAACTGATTCATGGAATTTAACTGTCATGTGGTGGCCACATGGGTTCAGCTGAATCTCTGGCTGTGGATCCAGCTACAGAGTGAGCCTTTAGGGGGTTTGACAGCTGCCTGGGAGATTCCAGCAAGAACTGTCAGCAGAGCTCAGTCATCTTCAGGAACAAAGAATAACATGGTTGCTACTCTCATAAGTCACCAAGCCTTGCAATGATGTTTGCACAGTATTAAAATAGACACGTTCTCAACTTTATAGGATTGGCAGAGCTAGCACTTCTATTTGGTGTGTCCAGTGCCCTCTAGGAAACTTTTCTTCTTTGATTCTCTTTTTAAAAAAAATTCATCTTTAAATCTTCAATCGATTAACAGTCCGGTTTATGTGTGAGCAGATGATAAGTAGACTGTGTGTATGCAGATGATAAGTGGGGTGTGTGCATGCATGCATGCACATGTTTGCATGAGTATGTGGAGGGCAACGGACAACTTCATGTGTTGTTCCCCAGGAGTTGCCTAGTTCTTGTTTGTTGAGACAAGGTCTCTCTGGCATAGAGCTTGTCAACTAGGCTCTCGGGCCAGCAGAACCCAAGTATCTGCCTGTCTCTCTCTCTCCCCAGCTTGGGATCAAAAGTATGCTAGTATGCCTGACTTTAAAAACAAACAAACAAACAGAAAACATGGATTTGGGGATCAAACTTGGGACCTCATGCTTACAAGGCAAGTACTTTATTGACTTTGCTGTCTCCCTACCCCTAATGTCCTATTTTTTTTTTAAGCCAAGACTTATTTTTTTTCAGATTTATTTTATTTGTTATGTATACAGTGTTCTGTCTGCATGTTTGCTTGTACACCAGAAGAGGGCTCCAGATCTCATTACAGATGGCTGTGAGCCACCATGTGGTTGCTGGGAATTGAACTCAGGACCTCTGGGAGAGCAGACATTGCTCTTAACCTCTGAGCCATCTGTCCAACCCCTAATGTCCTATTTTTAAAAAACAACTTCATATTAATGCGCTCCATGATTTAAAGGTTTCTAAAACTGAATATGCTTCCAGATAACATCGACTAGAGATCTAATTCACTAATTTATGCATTTATCCTCTGACTCATTCATTCAAAACATTCATATATATACACTTTATGGTTGTTTTGAGAAAGTCAAGAACTTTTAAAGAACTATTTAGAACTTTTAGGGTACTTGAGAAGTGGTTCAGTGGTTTAAAACATTTGCTGTCCCTTCAGAGGGTTTGGTTCCCAACACCCATGTCAAGCAGCTTACAGACTATGGTAACTTCAACTTCAGGAGATCTGACACTCTTTTCTGGCTTCCTACATACATGTGGTGTGCACTCGTGCACACACACACACACACACACACACACACACACACACACATACACACACACACACATGTACACAGGCACACACACAAATAAAAATAACAAAATTTTTTTTTGTTGTTTTTTCAGACAAGTTTTCTCCATATAGCCCTAGCTGTCCTAGAACTCACTCTGTAGACCAGGATGGTCTCGAACTCACATAGATCTGCCTGCCTCTGTTCCCTGAGTGCTGGGATTAAAGGCCTGTGCCATCATGACCCAGTTACAAAAACAAATCTTAAAAAAGAACTTTTAGAACTCTAAGCCTTATGTTATTGACCATTTTTGCTTGCATTAATTAGAACTGGTTTTAAATTTTGCAATCAAGAACTTTGAATATAACAGCAGTTTATATGAAGCACTGAGAAAGAAATCATCTTCTCCAGAGAGGGTGGAGAGCAGTGTGGTGGGTAGCTTTCATTGTGGCTCTTAAGCTCTCTGCCTCTCATGTTCTTCTGTAATGTAGACCTGGTGACTGGCTTCTAACACGCTATTGAATAGGACAGCAGTGACAAAGTATCACTTCCAGATTAGGTTACAAAATACTGTGGCTTTTTCTTCCTCTTCTGCTTTCTATGTTTGCATAGTCTTGTTCTTCTGCCACTCCCCCTTTTGAGATGGGGTCTCATATAGCTCAGACTGGCTATATTGAACTCCTGATTCTGCTGCCTCCACTTCCCAAGTGCTGGGATTACAAGCCTGAGCCATCACTCGTGGCTGTTTGCACACATTGATGAAACAAGGTGGCACACTGAAAAGTTTCAGATTTTAAGGAACTGAGAGTGATTATTGTTTTTATTAAAAATAGATTCTTTTCTTATACAATATATCCTGATTGTAGTTTTCCCTCCCTTCACTCCTCCCAGTTCCTTCCTACTTGAAAGGTTTAGGCATTATGCTGGCCTGCCCCTGTTACCTGGTGGAATCCACTCAGGCAATACCCTGGTCAGCCCAAGGTTCCATGGGAAAGAAGTCTGCACGCAGGTGCAGAGGACCCCTTTAAAAGATAGGCCCCTGCACCTTTCTCCCCCCCATCTCTCTCTCTCTCTGTGTGCTCCCCCGTCTCTCTGTTCCAGCGCTCTCTCTCTCTCTCTCTCTGTGCCCCTTTACGCTCGTGCTCTCTCTCTCTCTCCCCGTCTCTCTCTCTCTCTGTGTGCTCTCTCTCTCTATGGCGACCGGCCATGGCGGTCAGCCATTACCCTGTTCCTCTTCTTAGTCTCCCTATTCTACCGGGCCTTATAATAAACTTATAGTCAATATGTCTGTCTCAATATTTCTCTTTTCTTCTTTTTAAACAAAAGAATAACACTACTTCCTCTCCCCTCCGGATCCATTCCGTTTCTGCCTCTCATTAGAAAAGAAAAGGCTTCTAAGAGAGAATAGCCAAACATGACAAGATAAAGTATAAGACGAAGCAAAAACTTTCATTTTGAAATTGGACAGTGCAAATCAAGAGGAGGAAAAGAGTCCCAAGAGCAGGCACAAGAGTCAGAGATCCACTCATTCTCATAGCCAGGAGTCCCATAAAAATACTAAGATAATAGCTATAATATATACACAGAGGACTTCGTGTGGACCCATGCAGGCCCTGTGCTTGCCGCTTCAGTCTCTGTGAGTTCTTATACACTTTGCTTAGTTGATTCAGAGAGCCTTATTCTCCTGATGTCATCCATCCTCTCTGGCTCTTACAATCTTTCCGCCTCTTCATCCATGGGATTCCCTGAGCTTTGAGGGAAGGGATTTGATGGAGACCTCCAATTTAGACTCTTTGTCCCTATAATGTTGGGTTGTAGTCTCTGCATCTATTCCCATCTGCTGCTGGAGAAAGCCTCTCTGATGTTGACTGGATGAGGCACTGATCTATAAGTATAGCAGAATATCATTAGGAATCATCTCTTTGGTTTTTGTTGTTTTTCAAGACAGAGTTTCTCTGTGTAGCCCTGGCTGTCCTGGAATTCACTCTATAGATAAGATTGGTCTCAAACTCAAGAGATCTGCCTGTCTCTGCTTCCCATGTGCTGAAATTAAAGGAGAGTACTACCATAGACCAGCCCGCCCCCCCCCCAAATCCCTTGGTCTGTCTAGTCTCTGGTTCTTGGTTACCCAAGTAGTGTGAGGTATGGGTTCCTTCCGGTGGAGTGAGCCTTAAACCAAATCAGACATTGGTTGGCTACTCCCACAAGTTCTGTGCTACCATTGACCTAGCATATTTTGCAGGCAGGACAGATTGTAGGTCAAAGGTTTTGTGGCTGAGTTGTTGTCCACATTTCTCATTTGATAGTCTGTAGGGTACCTTACTGCACCAAAGAGACCACACGTAGGGGTGAAGGCTCCATGTGTGATGTAGGCAACAGCTCACCTTCTCCTTGTTCAATGAGTTGTGTGGGTGTTGTTCTTGGCAATGGGGCCCTGCTGTCAGTTTGCAGAGAGCAGCCCTTTGTTTTAGCATCAGTCTAGGTTGTTTGGGGGTTTTCATGGGACCCCCCCAAGGCCAACAAGTCAACTGAATGCAACCCAGACATGCTACTGGAAGCCTTTCCTGGCTACAAGAGGTAGCCATATCTTCTATTACTAGGAGTCCTCGTTATGATCACTTTCATAGATTCCAGAAAATTTCCACTGTACCAGGTTTCCACACAACTCTTCAAATGTCCCCCAATTCCTTGCACTCTCTCCCTCGATCCCTACCCTCCTAACCTGCTTCTGTCCCCACTTGTCCCAGTCCCCTGTAAAAATCTATTCTATTTCCCCTTCCCAGAGATATCCATGTATCCCCCCTAGACTCCTCCTTTTATCTAATCTGTTTGGGTCTACCAACTGTAACTAATGCCCACTTGTAAGTGAATAAATACATACCATGCTTGTCTTTCAGAATCTGAGTTACCTCACTCAGGATGATTTTTTTTCCTAGTTCCATCCATTTGCCTATGAATTTCATGTTGTCATTTTTTTTAACAGCTGAGTAATACTCCATTGTGTAAATGTACCACATTTTGTTTATCCATTCTTCTGTGGAGGGACATCTAGATTCTAGGTCGTCTGTAGTTTTGGGCTATTATGAATAAAGCTTCAATGAACATGGCTGAGCAAGTGTCCTTCTGGTAGGATGGAATGCCCATTGGGTATATGCCCAATAGTGGTATAACTGGGTCTTGAGGTAAATTGACTCCCAATTTTCTGACAGGTGGCCATATTGATTTATTTTCATAGTGATTGTACAAGTTTGCATTCCCACCATTAATGGAGGAGTGTTCCCCTTGCTCCACAGCTCTAGAGTGATTGTTGACCAATACTTCATAAGCAGGTGAATTTTGTCAAGAACCCTGCTTGAACATGGCTCCTTCCCCAGCCAGTGCTCAGATGAGATTACTGTCACAACTGATGCCCTGACTATCACCTTCTAAAAGACCCTGGCATGGATGACACAAACTGTTCTCACATCTGCAAACCACCCATACTGTGAGATAACAAGTATGTATTCCTTCAAGTCCCCAAGGGGTAGGAAATTTGCTATGCACCAATATATAACTAACTTGATAATTATTTTGGTATGGAAGCTTGCAAATTATAGCATGAGGCAATGAAATAAGCAACTTTACCATTGCTTGCAACTGCCTTTAAGGTACCTACTAAGGGAAAGTTCTGGGAGACTGGCTCCTCTTGGCCACCACTAAGTCTGAGTATGGGTGAAAGCCTGGAGATTTGGATGAACAACAAGACACCTGGTCCTTTTCTGAGAGAATGTCTCTCACCTTTATTGTGGAGCAGCCTTATATACAAACTTACAAAAACCCCAGGTCAAAGGGTTCACAACAGGATATTGATCTTAGTGAGGTGAGGTCAGGAAAACCGGAGGTACCTGTGGTTATGCTGTGGTTATGCTGGAAAACTGTAGGGTTTTTAGAGACCCCATGGGGGCTGGGTCACAACAGGAGACAAGGTGACTGTCACAAGAAAACAGCTTTTAGGAATGAGCAATTCAAGTACTGTGGATGATGACTTTGCTCTGAACTCTCCTGCATGGCTTAAGGATGGAGTTGAATAAACACGAGGTCATACATTCTTTTGCTTCTTCCATTTTCATTTCCTGCTGTCATTTGTTCCTCTTTCTCTTTTATCTCTTCCTTTTTCCATGCAAATCTTGAAGGTAGGTATAGGTGTTAACTAGAACAGAGAAAAGAAGGCATGTGTGACCAGAGGGAGGGAACAGTGAGGCACAGGGTGGAATACTGAAGATTGACTGGGCTAAAAGGGGCATTTAGGTTAGTAGGGCAGCCTGCCTGGGAGAGCTGAATGAGGAGGGCATCTACATAGACTGACCTAGCACAGGGTGAATAGAGCAGGGAAGGGCTAGATGGGTATTGTCCAAAGAAGTAGGCAAGTGAAGTCTGTTCTGCTGAGGCAGAGGTTAAGTATAGAAATTTGTTTGTCATGTTTCTGAATTCTGGAAAGGACAAGATGAAGCTGATAGCATCTGGAGGGCCCCCTTCCCGAACCCTCACATGGTGTGAAGATAAGAAACCCACCCCCTAAATGCTTTTGCTAAACTGCCCAATTCTCTCATGAGGAAGGAGATTCACAACCTAAACACTTCCCAGAGGCCTCCATTTTCCAACCCTGTGACACTGTGTTAAGCCTCAATATATCAATCTTTGGGAAACATTGAGAAAATAATAAATCAAGTGAAAGTATGTTCATTATTTCAGTTTTCGTAAGAAATTATCTGAAAACGTAACAGGTTCAAACAATAACATTTTAGTTATCTGTTTTGTTGTTGTTGTTTTGTTTGTTTTTTTTTTTTCAAAACAGTGTTTCTCTGTGTAACAGCTCTGGCTGTCCTGGAACTAGCTCTGGAGACCAGGTTAGCCTCAAACTTCACAGAGATCCTCCTGCCTCTGCCTCCTGAGTGCTGGAATTAAAGGCATGCACCACCACCGTACCACTTATAACAACATTTTAGTATCTCATATGTTTGTGAATGAAAATTCAGAAAAGGGGACTACAGGGATGGCTCATCAGGTGAGAGCATTCCTACATATAGACAGATACACGTACAAAATCAAAAATAAAATAAATCTTTAAAAAATATATATATTAAAAAAAAAAAGAAAACCGAGACAGGGCCTAGCATGAATGGCTTGTTCTGTTCTGCAATGCCTAGTCCTTGAGGACTGCAGTTAACTGAAGTAATGATGCAGATCAGCTTCCAAAGTGACTCTTTTTTTTGTTTGTTTTGTTTTTTTGTTTTGTTTTGTTTTTCGAGACAGGGTTTCTCTATGTAGCTTTGGAGCCTATCCTGGCACTCACTCTGGAGACTAGGCTGGCCTCAAACTCACAGAGATCTGTCTGCCTCTGCCTCCCAAGTGCTGGGATTAAAGGCGTGCGCCACCAACGCCCGGCCGTGCTCTTCACTTAAACAACAGATAAAGAAAGAACAAAGCCAGACATAGTAGTGTGAACCTGAAATCCCAACATGTAGAGACTGAGACAAGAAGGTTGTGAGTTCAAGGACAGCCTGCATTTCATAACAGAACCCCATCTCAGAGAAAGAAAGAGACAGAGAGGGAGGGAGGGGAGGAGGGAGAGAGAATAACTTCAGCGATTACTATTCTAGTATCCCATAAGTAGCATCATTATGCACAGAAGGAAGTTCTTTTTCATTACTATGAGTGTCTTGGGCTATTAGGGCTTAATTCTATCATGAAGCATAAGCTTGTTTGTATTTCCTATAAAGAATCAACCCACACCAGAGTCAGGAAATGAACATCAATGTCTAATCCTCAACACCATTCAACTTTTGGCAAATGTCCAATAAGTCCCTTATTGAAAGAGGATCCAGCTTAAAACAGCATATTGCATTTAGTTTTCAGAGTGTGGCTGTGTGTGTGTGCGCATATGCATGCATGCTCTCACATGTATGGAGATTAGAAGAAAACGTTAGGTGTCAGTTCTTACCTTTCACTTTGCTTGAGATGGGGCCTCCTCTGTCTCTGGATCTCTTGCTCTCTATTTACTTATTTTATGTGTGTGCATGAATGCCTTGTGTGAGTTTATGTACACCAAGTGTGTACAGGTTTCCCTCATGGAGGCAAGAAGGGGTATTGGGACCACTGGAACTAGAGTTTCACATAGTCCAGGCTAGCCTCAAACTAACTATTGAAGGGACCAGCTTCCCTTTTGGCAGCTATAACAGCCGAACACGTGCTTTCCATAAACCTGCCTTGGTCACTTAGAGGTCAGATGCCTGTCTCGTGACAAGGAACCAATTGGAAGTTAGCTGGTGGCGCTAGGCTTTACGACCCTGGGTGTGCTTTACGGACAAGCGCACAGCAATGACTCGCAGAGCATAGCAACCACCCTGGGAGGGCCTATGGGCCATAACAACCAGTTGACCAATCAACACAGGGCAAGCCCTCCAAGCCTGGAGGCACACCAATCGTGAGCCTGTGCATACCCCTAGACACTCCCCTTACGCTATCCTATAAGATCTCTTGGGAGACCCTAGGAGCCGTCTTTTCTAGCCATCCGCCATGGTGGATGAGTGAAAGACCCGAGCTAACATGGGGTTAGCTCGTTAAATTACAATAAAGCAGCAAGCTCTCGAATCTGCCTGGTGATTGGGGTGACCGAGAACGTGGCCTGGGACCCCGGATACTTGAGTTTTTCGGGGGTCTAACACTATGTAGTCGTGCATGCCCTTAAACCTAAGACATTCCTGTCTCTACTTCCCAAGTATTAGGATTGCAGGTGTGCACCACTATTCCTGGCTTATTTGGTGCTGGGGATCAAAGCTAGGACTTATGAATGCAATACAAGTTCTCTACCCACTGAGCCACATACCCAGCCAGCCCTTTACAATTTATTCTGACTGACACAAGTTGCCTCAGATTTAGCTGGCACATAGGTGTTTTTTTTTTTTTTTTCATTCCGCCTTTCTTTCCTTTCTTCCAGTGAGTAGACTCTCACCATGCTGACTCTAAGCACTCAAACTCGAGCAATACTCCAGCTTCAGTGTCCTAAGTAGCTGGGACTACAGACACACCTTTGTACCTGTCTCAAAAGTCCTTAGGATGCATCCTTCACATTCCTAGAGAAAGTACTTGCCTTTCTAATGCAAGAAGATATTTGGGGGCTCATATATATTCCCAGCTCCAACCCATGAACCCATCATTTCTATAAGTAGCATTTGTTCTTTGGGGAGAAATGTATTGGGGTAATATGTATACTCAAGCCACTATTCAAGCACTCATTGCTATTAGGATTTTTCTCTTCACAGGCCCTCTTAGTGAACTGCAATAGCAAATAGCTTACAACACCCAGAGTATACTAGAAAACAACACACACACACACACACACACACACACACACACACACATGCACACCTACCTGTATCTTTCTATTTCCATATCTTATAAATCATGAGTTTACATCTCTAACACAGGAATTGTTAATTTTCTCCTTTTGCATATTCACATCACTCTTCTGGTGAGATGGTTGGAAACATAGCTTCAGTTCTTCTTGTCATTTGTATATCTTTTTATATGTTCTGAAGATTGAACCCAGGCTCTTGATCATGCTAAGCATCCATTCTACCACTCAGCTAGATCTCCAGTTCCCAGTTATTCATTTGTTTGTTTTGATGTGTGTTTGTCCATTGTTGGGGTAGTGCTTGTGTGTGCCTGTGCCTGTGTCTGTGCATGTAGAAGACAGAGGACAGCCTTAGATGTCATCCCATAGGAGCCTACCATCTTTTTGAGACAGGGTCTGTTGTTGGCCTGAAGCTCATTTGCCAAGTAGACTAGGCTGGTTGGCAGCAAGCCCAAGACATTCCTATTCCTATTCTCTAGTGCTGGCATTACTAAACATGCCTGGCTTTTTCCCTCTTTAAGTATGGATTCTGGAGGTTGCATTCAAGTCCTCATTCTTTCAAGGCAAGCACGTTACTGATTAAGCTCTTACAAGCTACCCTACCCAAATTATTCTTAATATGTTTATGTTCAGTCCCCTGTATACAATCCATCATTCAGCACTGCTGTCACTCTGTTGACAGTTTAGATGTCCTCATCAAATACAGTTGAGATCCAGATCCCATGTCAGGCTGTCTGTCCCATATGGATGCCTTCCTCATTATCCTTGGGCTCCAAAAGCACATACCAGGCCACCTCTCCAGGTAATGCACTCTGCATTGGTCTTGAAATAGTCCACAAATTCAATGATAGTTCTCCCTTCAAAAGGTGCAATCTAATCCCACTCCCCCTATTCACCCTGGGTTGGATTTAGTGACTCATTTCCAATGAATAAAATATGATGGAAATGATGCTATCTGAACTTCTAGCTAGATTGCAAAGGAGATAACCTCTTCTTGGCTCACTCTCTGGGATCACTCACTTCAGGAGGCACCACTCACTGTGCCATGAGAACACTCAGCTATCTTTTGAAGAACATGGTGAAGAAGCCCATGTGAAAAGAAGCCAACTTGCTAGGCCAGATTCCCAGGTATGAGTGAAAAAGAAACAACAAAAAAGAGTCACCCTAGCCAGTCATTGGTGGCGCACGCCTTTAATCCCAGCACTGGGGAGGCAGAGGCAGGCGGATCTCTGTGAGTTCAAGGCCAGTCTGGTCTCCAAGAGCCAGTGCCAGGATAGGCTCCAAAGCTACACAGAGAAACCCTGTCTCAAAAAACAAAACAAAAATAAATAAATAAATAAATGAAGAGCACAAGTAATATCTAGGCACACAGGCCTTTCCCATATTAATGTGCACTGGAGGAAGAAGGTAATTTTAGTTGAGATTGTTGGATGCTAGCTGTAAGCAATAAATCTGTTCACTGGGGACCCAGAGAATTTCTTTGATCTATCATTAGGAAATGGGCATGGTACTCAGGCAATAAATGATAGTTTAGCTTGATTCTGACCCACTTTGTCATGCCTGCTTTCGTGACATTCATCCAGAATAGGCCAACCATGCTATACCGTGTTACCATCTCCCCTGTAAGAGATACTTATTTTGGCTAGTGCAATGTATGAGTGATCCATGTCAATTTGGGGCAGGAATTTTAAGAGCCAAGATACTTTGCCTTGCCTATTTTCCTAGAAGCATCTAGATGGATTTGCTTAGTCTACCTGGGTAATGTTGTCTACCCCCCATCCCCCCACCCAGTCCAAGTCACCAGAAGTCCTGGAATCACCTAGGAATGATATACAAGAGAAAGAAACTCTGACTGTTACCAGCCACTGAAATTTGGGGTCATTTGTATAGTTCTACCTAAACTGAGTGATACATTACCTAAATTTGTCCTGTAGTTATTCCCCCTGCTCTTGAAGAGCTATTTTCAGCCACTAGGCAAATTCTCACAATAGCTCCTTGATCCATGGAGTGCAGACATCCAGCTAGAGCTAATTCCCCACTCCAAAGTCCTAAACATAAATCAACTTTTCTGTTACACCACCGCTTTCCTCTGCTGCTCTTTAGCCATTAACCTTTAATATGTGTGTGTGTTCCTAATTCTATTGTCTTTTTCATTTAGTTGTATATATTTTTGAGTACCAATTATATGGCATATATAAACATGTATTATATAAAACAACATATAAAAATAAACCAAGTTTATCCTGACCTTGTGTAAGTCAGATTAGAATAACTCAGACTAGATATGGCCCAGATTTGTGTTTTACATAGTAAGCAGCATGTATAGTATTTTAGACAGACAGGTCAGCATTTCAAAGAATTAGTTGGCAGCACTTCAAAATCAGATGTCACATGAAAATCTAGATGAATTGTTTCTTTGAAATATGGGAAGGCATGGGAGTACTTTTCTCCCCATGGATCTTTTCTCCCCGTGGCTATAGTCAGCTGAGCAAGATCATCTGCTGTCTCCTTCAGTAGATCCCAAACTTTCCCAGTTCCCCACAGGCCCCTTCCACCCCCCCACCACTGAGGGATGAACCCAGCTTAGCTCATGGATGCAAACTATATGGGTGTGTTTGCTCTTCTATGGATGCCAGAAACAAAGCAATACTAACTGCTAGTCATTTAAAGAGATGCTGTGTGTCTCTTTCCCTAAGAACCTTTCTTGAACAGAAATATTAAATACAGCAACACAGATGGGTGATCGCTGAGGTTTCAGCCTGCCATGTCCTACTTAGCCCATCTCTTTCTTGCCATTTGCTAAAACATGTCATTTCAAAAGTACAACACTTATTTTAAAGAACATTTTTAGGTATACAGGAAAACTGACAAGGTAGCATAAGCAGGGCCAGTGAGATGACACAGTGGATAAAAGCTCTTGCTGCCAGGCCTGAGAACCTGAGTTCATTCCCCTTGACCTAAGGGGTAGAAGGAGTGACTCAGTTTGACTGTGACTTCCACACATGAACTGTGGCATGTGCTCTCCCCAACAAACAGATAAATAAGTAAACATATGTGTGTGTATTCTCTCTGTCTCTGTCTCTGTCTCTCTCACACATACAGAGACACACACATACACACATCTCAGTGGCTGCAAGAGTTCTCTTTGGGTTCTACTTCTTATGGTTCATATGCTTCTTCATAGTGTAGATACATGGGTCCTTTGGAGACATTTCATTCCCAAACTATAGCTTACAGTACATTTCTAAATAATTAATGAACCAATAATGACAGTGTCCATACCTAAAGTCCATATTTTATTCAAATTTCCTTAATTTTTACCTACTCTTTTTTCCTGTTGCAAGATCCCATCCAGAATATCATCTCTCTGCCCCCTTTTCTTTCTTTCTTTCTTTCTTTCTTTCTTTCTTTCTTTCTTTCTTCCTTTCTTTCTTTCTTTCTTCCTTCCTTCCTTCCTTCCTTCTTTCCTTCCTTTCTGTCTTTTTTATTGTTGTGCTTGGTTAGGTTTGAATTTTTCATTTCAGCCATGGCTTTACTACGTAACCAAGGCTGGCCTAAACTCACTATATGGCCCAGGTTGACCTTAAATTCAAACTTGGAATATCTCTGCCTCAAAGCCACTTATGGGCTGAGATTATAGGTGTGCCCCCCCCCATCTCCAGGATAGCATTTTACATTAATCACTACACCTCCTGTGATCATTAATCTTCATTGTCATATTGACTGGGTTAAATTACCTCTAAGACACACCTCTGGGTATTGTCTGTACAGGTGTTTCTTGAGGAATGTAACTGAGTTAGGAAGCCCCACTTTGAATGTGAGTGACACCATTTTGTGGACTGAGGATCTGGAGTCAATAGGAAGGAAAGGGGAAAAGTGAGCTGACTGCCAGCAGACAGCCTTCTTTGCTCTGTTACTGCAAACACAGTGGCACCAACTACCTGTGTCCCTGCCACCACGCTTTCTCTGCCACAGTGGGATGTACCCTCAAACGGTAACCTAAAATAAACAAATCCTTCCTTTCTCACATTATTTTTGTCAGATATCTGGCCATAGCAGTGAGAGAAGAACTCATGTACCTCTTTATGCTCCTCTTAGTTTCTCTGTCTTTCCTTGTTTTGATGACCACGGCAGTCTTAAATAAGACTTAAGTAATATTTAAGACTGCTGTGGTCATTAAAAAGAGTAAGTATTCTGTAGAATGCTCCTCCATTGAAATTCATTTTTTTTTTCATGGGTAAGCAGGGCCTGTGGATTCTTAGAAATAGGATCACTGAGATAAGCCCCTTTTCTCATCACATTCTATCAAAGGTATACAGCTCTCAGTGTGACTTTCATTCCCTCATCACCTGGCCCGAATGTGAGCACAGGGTTTCATTGCCGTGGTTCCTCCCTTCCTCCGTGTAGTATCAGAAGAATGTCACTAAGAACACCCTGTTGGGGGTGGGGGGAGCATTTTCTATGTCTATTATTTGGAATTCTTCTGCATGGGAAATTTGTCTTTAATTCCCCATTTATTTGTTCAGTCATTTCTTGACATCAGTATGCATCCGTGGGTGTTTACTTTTACTCAGTAGTGCTATATTGTGTTGCTCAGACCTAGCTTTGGTGCTTGGGAGATCTTTTACAGTGGACTTCTGTGTCTTTTTTGACGTCTCCATTGCTGTTGTTTCTTTTTTGTTTTGTCTAAACAATGTCTTGTTTTCTGGTACCTTAAGATGCTTCAGGTTTATTTTGTTTATTTCATATCAGTCCTGCCATCATTGTCCTTCTAGGGATGGTTTGCCCATTTTCTTCATACTGTGTTTTGAAACTGAAACATCCCCCAAAGACTCATGTTTTGTTTTGTTTGTTTGTGTTTTGCTTTTTATAGAGACAGGATTTCTCTGCATATCCCTGGCTGTCCTGGAACACTCTTTAGATCAGGCTGGCCTCCAACTCACAGACACCTACCTGCCTCTGTCTCCTGGGTGCTGGGGTTATAGGTGTGCACCACCCCCACCCCACCCATAGCTCCTGTATTTAACTGCTGGTTCCAGGTTGGTAGTGTTAGACACCCCCGGAAAACTCAGGCCTCCGGGGTCTCAGCCCAGGACTTTGGTAACCCCAATCACCAGGCGGATTCGAAAGCTTGCTGCAAACTGCATGAGGCTTTATTGTTGTTTAACGAGCTAACCCCATGTTAGCTCGGGTCTTTCACCCATCCACCATGGCAGATGGCTGGCAAAGACAGCTCGAAGCGGCTGCATAGAGATCTTGTAGGGCAGCGTAAGGGGAGTGTCTAGGGGTATGGACAGGCTCAGGATTGGTGTGCCTCCAGGCTTGGAGGGTTTGCCCTGCGTTGATTGGCCAATTGGTTATTATGGCCCATAGGCCCTCCCAGGGTGGTTGCTATGCTCTGCGAGTCATTGCTGTGCACTTGTCCGTAAAGCACACCCAGAGCTATAAAGCATAGCACCACCAGCTAACTTCTGATTGGTTCCTTGCCACGAGGCAGGCATCTGACCTCTTAGTGACCAAGGCAAGGTCATAGCGAGCACGTGTTACTGTCATGGCTGCCGAAATGGGCAGGCATCTGACCTGAGTGACTAAGACAAGGTCAGACAAATACGTGTTCAGCTGTTATGGCTGCCGAAATGGGGAGCTGGTCCCTTCAGTAGTAGTGTTTGGGTAGGCTGAGGTGGCACCTAGTTGGTGGTGGGGTGGTTTACTGGGGTAGATGGCAAAGAGTCATAATCCTCTGTTTCTGGTGTAGCTCTCTGCTTCCTGGTCCTGACAACTATTCCCACCCATGGAACTATTCTGCCTGAGTTTCCCTGCCAGCATGGGCTGTACCCTCTGAAACTTTGACTCAAAATAAATCCTTCCTCCTTCAAATGGCTTTTGTCAGGAGTTTTGTCACAGCCAGTAGAAGGGTAAGCAATACTCTTAGTATGAAAAACTAAGATCCCAGAGCTGTATAAAACACTTACACTTTGGTAAAATTAAAGGGGACTGGACATGTTGCTCAGTGGTGGAGTATTACCAGGCATGTATAAAGCCCTGAATTTGATTCCCAGCACCAGAAACAAACAATACAAACCCACAATCCAGCCATGGAGGCTAACACCTGTAATATCTGCATTTGGCTCAGGACGCTGAGCAGGAAGACTGCCGAGTTCAAGGCAAACCTGAGCTAAATAGCAAGACTCCATCACCAGAACATATGACAAACCCTCTCATCCTTTTCCTTCTGTTCTTTGGAGGTGGTCACATTGACCACTAGGCTGACTAGCAGGCTGGGTCAGGTAGGCACTGATGAAACAATATGTTAAATGCTCAAATACAAAAAGAAAGAAAGGAAAGAAGAAAGAAAGAAAAGAAAAGATACAGCTGCACAAAGAAAGGAGAAACTAAGACTGTGGAGGAGCTGAAAGAAACTCCAGACCTCTGGGCGTGGTGTTGCATGCCTCTAATCCCAGCACTTGGGAGGAAGAGGTAGGTGGATCTCTGTGAGTTCGAGGCCAGCCTGGTTTACAAAGCTACACAGAGAAATCCTGTCTCGAAAGCAACAACAAACCAAAAACAAACAAACAACAACAAAAAGACAAAGAAGGAAAGAAAAGAAAAGAAAAGAAAAGAAAGAAAAATTAGAAATGCCAGGCCCTGAGAATAGAGCAGCCCTAAGAAAGTACCCCTGAGCGGTGGACATGGCGGATGTTATCTTTGTTTTAGAAGCCAGGCTCTTTGGAGCCTCAACACCTCTCCCCACCCCTGTGCTGTGAAGCAGCTATGAACTGAAGGGCCTAGGAGGGAAAAAGCCATGCTTTTGTTAACAATACTTCAAGACTGATTGATTAGAACTTTCAAGATCACGGAGAGTTGGAATGTTGGAGATCTGGAACTAAGTTATCTTGGGCTTTCTTTGCCTACCCTGGTGCCTGACCAAACATCCCTGTGACTCTCAAGTGAAAACTTCGGGGGATGTACTAACAGACCATTAGCTTCCAATAACCCTCAAATTAAGAATATTATCAGATAGCATCTAAAACCTATACTAGAGATTTCCGAACTTTGTTGTTATCTGCCTACCTGATGTACCCACTGTTAGGATGAAGCTTGAGTGGTCCTTGCATGCAGGACCAAGCCGGATTTCATGGCAGGTGAGGGTAACCGAGGTGGAGGGACAAACACCAGGCAGACAGAGCTTAAGTGAGAAGTTTTATTAGAAAGGAGGGGACGGGGGAAGGAAAGAGAAAAGAGATAGAGACACAGAGACACAGAGAGAGGCTAGAAGAGAAGGAGACAGGAAAAATCCTGTCTGCTCCAGGGGAACAGCCGGAAAGAGAGCGTAAGTGGGTGGGGTCTGTCTTTTAAAGGGGTCCTTTGCACCTGCCTGCAGACTAGTACTCATGGAACCCTGGGCTGACCAGGGTACTGCCTGAGTGCATTCTGCCAGATGACAGAGCAGGCCAGAATAATGTCTGAATCCTTAAACCCATCAACATATTTGAAAAGTACCTCGGTTTATGATTTAAAAATTTTTAAATTTATTTATAGCAGAGGGTGCCTGCCAGGTAGTACTTTTGCGAGTTAATTCTTTCTTTCCATCATATGGGTCCTGTGGGATCAAACTCAGGACATCAGGCTTGGCAGCAAGTGCCTTTACCTGCTGAGCCTTCTTGCTAGCTCAGTTTATGACTTTCTTTTGTTCTGTAACTAAAAACGTCATGAAATTGTTAGAATATAGGAACATATTATTTGGAATAACCCGAATCTGTGGTGCTCGGTCATAGCTACTCATATTTGGCTCTAGAATAAAACACTTACTCCCATTGAGGTGAGAGTTATGTTTTTTCATCCATACAGCTCACCAGATAGTAGCTCACCACCTCAGTGTGGGCAGTCCAAAGATTCTCTAGCCCTGCTGTTTGTCCTGTGTGAAGTTTATGGTCCTGGAGGATTTGTTCTGAGTCCCTTCCAAGACCTAAAGATTTCTGAGCCATATTTGGTGACACTGTCGCTCAAGGGAATGTTTGGGCCAGGAATGGTGATACTGTTCCATAATTTCAGCACTCAGGAGGTAGAGGCAGGATGATCCCTGGGTTATTGGCCATAGTTTGTCTCAAAACAAAACAAAATGCCCACAGAAAGAAGGAAAGAGATGGGGTGGGGGTATGGTAAGTGAAAAGAAAGCAAACCACACATACACATACACACAGCACCCCCCCCCCCACGCACACACCTCTCCCCACACGCCTGCACCTCATCAGCTATGCAATGAAATCTATTCTGAGAATAGATTCATTACTTGAGCCTATGAAGTAGGGAAAGGGTCAGAAAATACCGTGTCAGCCATGGGCACTAAGACAAACCTGTGAGAAAACCAGACAGAAGGCTCAGGAGTTGCTGGAGAAGCTCTGGCTGCAAGAGGGAGAGACTGAAGGGGAAGAGGCTGGTAATGGGAAGATAGAGTGAAGGAGCACTCCCGTGCACTCCCCTAGGGAAAATGCATCCGGACAGCGTAGGTACTGCTTGCTCAAGGGATGGTGAAGTGGCCAACTTGACAGGAGCAAGGAGAATAATCCAGGAAGTTGGTTCGGTGAGCCAGCCCCTTTTAAGCTGGGCCTGGATAGAGTTCACGGTGGAGTCTAAAACTGGAAATTGGAAGGCTCTGAACATTTTTCTAGACACAGAGAGTTAATAGAGCCATGTATGTTTGCTGAAGGTTGGGATTGTCAGGAGAACCACTTTGGCTTCTGGCTGCCCCAGATAACACAAAGGTTGCCTGGGATCAGACCTTGTAGCTTATCAACTCTGCTGTAAGTTTCCAGACGCTTAACTCATTTCTGCCCCAAAAGCCCTTGTAGGGAGATCTCTTATAATTGTCCTTACCACCTAGCATGACGCCCCACTTTCTTTTTGTTTCTTTTTGCACAGTATCCAGGGATTTGTGGGAGAAACTAAATACAGTCAAATAGAAGGGTGCATAGCCTGAGTTCCGGTGGGGAAGGTCCTGAATGATAATGTTCATCTATTCAATTAAAATATCTTGGGCTGTGTAGTCAACCGGGAGCACTGGATACTGCCCCCAGGAAAAGCCAAACTCGGAGAAGCCCAGTGTTTTCCCGGATCTTAGAGAGGGAGGAGGTGGAGTAGAGGCCACTGGCTCAAGGGCGCGGGGCCAGCTGGGTGGGTCAGCTTCATTGGGAGAGCAGAGACCGCGCAGAGGCCACCACCTAACGCTCGCCGCGTGGCTGAGCAAACGCCCATTTCCTCCCAAGTGGAGCGATTCCTACCTCTGCTAAACGCTTCTCGACTCAAAGGCCTCAGATCAGGCGATCTGAGCCCAGGTGGGGCTGGAGGGCTAATCTTGCCACTGCTTGCTGGACCCTGGCGGATTTGGACCCTAGCTAGTTGGCAGAGCCGGCGTACTGAACCGACGCGCCTGCCTTTGCTGACTGCTCCACTTTCGCAGCTCTGGCCAAGGCCAGGACAGCCCAGAAAAGCAGCTAGCCTTCTGATCTGACCAGGAAGTGTCCTTGAGGTCATCGGCACTACAAAGAAGGCCCTAGTTGGCACATTTTTCTTGTAAATTCTAGGTCAGGCCCCTAGTGCAAAGCAGATCCCCCGGGGAGAAGCCACCAAGCACCCGGCTCCCACCCCGCCCGCTCCGGCATCCTGGTGTGCATTCACTTGAAATGTTAATATT
Source organism: Cricetulus griseus (assembly GCF_003668045.3). Lineage (NCBI taxonomy): Eukaryota > Metazoa > Chordata > Mammalia > Rodentia > Cricetidae > Cricetulus > Cricetulus griseus. The sequence goes on along the minus strand of NW_023276807.1, from coordinate 184,697,178 downwards.
TTTAATCATCTCTCTGCTCCCGGAACCGGTGCATCTTCTAGAAAGCAGGCTAAAGCCTCGATGAGATTAAAGAACACACCGCCTTTGGCTTGGGCAGGAAGCGGTAAACATTTGTTGACCAGGCAGGTGTTTGTAGACAAACCAGGGTAAATTATTGCAGAGCCCACAGCCTAGGCCACTCGCTTTAATGTCTCCTTTGTGCACTAATTTAAAAGTTGAAGTTTTCCGAGTCCACTGACCCTTATTTGCACCAGTCCCTGCCACCGCCCCGTCCGAGACAGGCGGCCATTTGGTCTCCCGCCTGTGCTCAGCAGGACAGAAAGCAGGTCGCCGATCGAGGGTGGATGGGGTGATCCAAATTCAAGTCCCGCCCAGGTAGCTGGTCTATTCTAGGTGCGGACCTCCCAGGGCCGAGTTGGGTGGAAGCCACAGCGCCTTGGAGAACAGAGAAGTGACACAGAGTCTCTCTGTCTCTCTCTCTCTCTCTCTCTCTCTCTCTCTCTCTCTCTCTCTCTCTCTGTCTCTCTCTCTCTCTCGATTTCTGTGTGTGTGTGTGTGTGTGGTGTGTGTGTGTGTGTGTGTGTGTGTGTGTGTGTGTGTGTGTGTGTGTCTCCTTCCTGGCCCCTCTCCCTCCTCTCCTTCCAGTTTTGGCATGTGTTTCTTTGTCCACATTCGATAGTTTGTCGAGTTATTGCCAAAAATTATCAAGTCGGATTCCTTGCCCAGCCCAGCTGCTAGCGATGGTAACAGTACCCGCAAACACCTTGGGGGCGCTGACACTCTGCCAGGTCCTGTTCCAACCCTTTCAAAGATTAACTCTGCAGGAGGAGACGAAAGCCGTGTCTGTTTCTTCCTAGAAGCGGTCTAACACTTGTTCCTCACTTGCCTGATGGGATGGGAGTAAATTGGGGCAGACTTCCTGGTTGGGTATGGGATGGGAATTTCGCAGATGAATCGCCGAGGGCCCCGAGTGTCTGGGTGCTGGAGAGGGCTGCACGGGACCAGGCTTCATCTTGGTTCTGGTACGTTTCCAGGTCCCCCACAGTTCCCCAACTTCTGTGTTCTCTAGTCCACTCAGTTCTCCAAGCAAAAGCTCTCCATGATCTTCCAAAAGTTTTTGCCTCAAGCTGGGAAAACCCAATAGAGGCATGATCATTTTTCACCTTGTGCAGCCAACCCCCATGCACGATGAAGTAAGTAACAGAAGGGGTGGAATTCTTTGCCACTCTCCCGGGAGAGGCGCTGAGGCCCAGGAACTTTACAGCGCAGCTTGGGCTGGGGGGTGAACACAGTGGAATGGGGACCTATAGAGGGTTTTTGTTTTGTTGTACTCAAAGGCTGGAGTTGCTCACTGGAAGAAACCCGAAACTGGGATATTCATAAGCCTGTGCGAACTGGCAAGGATGGGAAGCTGGTGGCACTAATTTGTCTGGGCGCTGTTGGGGGGACTCAATAAACCAGGTGGGGCCGCAGTATTCACTTTCGGCTAAGACAAACGACTGTGGCCTCAAACTCAAAAACCTGGCTTTGTAGAGCAGTGGTTCTCAACCTTCCTAATGTTGTGACCCTTTAATATAGTTCCTCATGCCGCGCTGACCCCCCAACCACACAGTTACTTTCATTGTTACTTCAGAACTGCAGCTTTTGCCACTGTTATAAATATAAATCGTGATGTAAATAACTGATATGCAGTATATCTGATATGTGATACATGTGAAAAGGTTGTTTGTTCACCAAAGGGTTGCGACCCACGAGTTGAGAAACATGCTGTGGACTGTTTCCCTATCCTTGTTAGAGATAAGCTGATCTCCAAGCCAGACTGAACGTGACCTCTTCAATCTTCAGTGTGTGTGTGGAGGTCAGAGGACAACCTGTGCCAGTTGGTTATCTCCTTCCACCACGTGGATCCAGGGATTGACCAGGCTCTGGCCTCTTCAAACCAGCAGGAAAAGTCTCAACCCTGATCCTTGTTTCTCTGTGCAAACTCAAGCCTGCAGCTTGGAAGGGCAACAGAAGGATGGGTTCCTTCTCCTGAGTTAAACTACAGAGCCTGGGACAACAGACTTCATGCTTCTGACCTCTGGAGACAGACAGATATGGTTTAAAACTGGCTGTATTGCCTAGTTGTTACCTTGCTGGGTGGCCTTGGGAAAATCAGTTACCCGGTACAGTGTTCTTTAGGTCTTCCCTTAGTGAAATGGTATGGTAATACACTAAGCCCTAAGAAGGTGATGAGATGCTGGTGACAGTGTCAGTGACAACGCAGGGGTTGAATTGTGATTGGTCAAGAGAACTCAACAAACAGGGGTCTTCTCTATTGTTGAGAACAATGCAAGCACAAGAGCCTTCTCACAGGCTCTCTGAAGTTCCACTGTGGCATGGGAAAAACTGTAATGTCTCTGCCACTGCCAAACTGCCCAGTCCTGGCCTCCTAGCTTAGGTGGGCAGCAGGCAGAGGGAGAGGCAGATCAGCTTCTGGAGCAGGTGGCACCCCAGAGGTCTTTATCTGGAGTTGGCAAATACATCCTCACTGCTGGGCTCTTGCCCCACGCAGGATCTCAGGTTGTTTCCAGCCTTGGGGAACCCAAGCTTGGAGGTCATTCAGGTGCCTTGAACTGCTTCCGATATTGCTACCACCTGAAGTTTATTAATCCCTTCTTCAACATTTCCAAGATTTATGTATATACATATATCTATCATATCCATTTTCCCAGACTTTTTCTAGAAAGAGCCACACGTGACTGTAATGCCATGTGCTTGGGTTTAAAATAGAGACCATATGGGAACAAGATTCCAGGATGATTGATTCCCAAAGAGTAGGCTGTGTGATCTAGGAAAAGGCATCGCCGTAAGTGCAGAGGGAGAATGATGTTCTAGGCAGGGAGGACTGTAGGAATCCAAGCATGAAATCTTGATACCTGAGTACTACTTACTGTCTGGAGGCTGGTGCAGGGAAATGAAGATGTTTATGATAACAAGCAACCATATGGAGTTCTTTCTGGGCACAGCCAAAAGTCATTAAAGTTTTGGAAGCAGAGGGAAGTGATTTATCAAATGTATGACTTTCAAGTATCATTCTGTGGGCTAAGGAAGGATGAATTCATTTTTTTTTTAACTAAGCTATTTTTAGTCTGGCTGGTGGCACACACCTGAAATCCTAGCACCTAGCAGGCAGAATCAGAAGGATTAGTGCAAATTTGAAGCCAGCCAGGGCTATATGGCAGGACCCTGTTGGGGCAAAAGAAAAAAAAGGCTTTTCTCAGAAGAGTTTAATTTGTTTCATTTTTTTTTTCTATTTACAATTTCTTCATTCTTTTCAGGTCAGTGATCATCAATCACATAAAAAGATAGGAAGGTTATATATTTATTCACAGATTTGTTTTATTTTTGACACACAATAATCTGACAGATTTATAGAGCACATTGTGATAATTTGATACATATATGAAATATGTAATGATCAAACCAAAGTAACATTTCCAACTCTCCTCAAATATTTAACATTTACCTGTGCTGGGAAATTTAAATCTTCTCTCTTCTAGTTCTTTCTATTTTTCCCAATGCATAAAATATCTTTTTGGTTTTGTTTTTCAAGATGGGGTTTCTCTGTATAACCGACTGTCCTGGAACTACTCTGTAGACCAGCCTGGCCTCCAACTCACAGAGATCTGCCTGTCTCTTCCTCTTGAGTGTTGGGATTAAAGGCATATACCACCACCACCTGGCTTAAAATATCATTTTAACATTTAATCAGGGAGCAAATTTAAACAATTATATATCAGTTTGAACCAAGCCCTTGAAATCCAACACACCTCAGGGCAGACTAGACTAGACACATGTCCCACACTCAGTAGACATAGTTTGTGGCTGTCATACTGGACACTCAGTAGATAGTTTGCATCTGCCACACTGGACAGTGGGGCTGCAGCTTTGCACTGGGTGCTGAGGGCATGGCAGAGATCAAAATGGACAGGAATCTCTGTTCATATAGTGACATTCTAGTGTGGGATATGGGGAAGAAGGAAGCAAGCAAATACTTTTGGAGAGCTTTATTAAGAAACAAATATGTCAAAAAAAAAAAAGAAAGAAAAAAGAAAAGAAAATGTCAGGCTAGAGAGAAGGCTCAGCAGTTAAGAGAACCGGCTGCTCTTCCAGAAGACCAGGGTTCAATTCCCAGCACCTGCATTGCAGTTCACACCTGTCTGTAACTAGTTTCAGGGCTTCTGACACCCTCACACAGGCACACAGGCAGACAAAACACCAACGAACATAAAAATACATTAAAAAGAAAAGAGTATGTGAATACTGCCACAGAGATCTGAAGGCTGCTTGAGACTGCTGAGTAATCCAGAAAGCCCTGTAGATGCAGATTCAAATTAAATATGGGGAAATCACTGCTGGATCACACTAATGCTAGGTAACAAGCCACTCCAAGATTCAGTTTAGCACAAATAGTCATTATTGTTCATGAGACTACAGGTCAGTGGGCCAACTCCTAGTCCCAGGTGGGCTCAAGCATGTACCAGGATAGCTGTAGGTCAGACCAGTGGCTCTGCAGGTCAGCTCTGGGGCCTGCTGTCTGTTTATTGGAAGAAGATGACTTCAGCTCTTTTCCGTGTGGCTTCTCACCATCTAAGAAGCAAGCCTGGACCTGTTCTCTGGGCAGAGGCAGCAGATCCACAATGTGAAAGTTTTAGGTTTGTTAAGCCTCCAATGTGAGATGTATCACTTCTGCCTCTTTCTTTTGACTAGGGGAACTTACAGGGCCCGCCTCAATTCTCAGAGGAACTGTAGAGTCACATTGCAAAAAGCGGGACTACAGAAATGGTCAGCAAATTCAGACAATATTTGTTATTAATCGTTCCAATTATATAAAAAGCTTTCAACTCTCCTAGCTGTGAAAATCCTAAACCAGGGCTGGGCATGTAGGCTCAGTGGTGGAGTGCTTGCCTGGCATACAGAAGGCTGGAGCTCTAGTACCACACACATAAGAAAATGCTAAACTTCTATGTGTCAAACAAGATAACCTCACAAAATAAAAGCAAAACTGGAACTAACAGGATGGTTTGAAAAAAGTTCTAAACCAAAGATTTTAACGTATCTTTTGCAATTATTGATTGACCAAACAGGCAAAAATAAAATTAGTCAAGCTGTAGAAGCTGAACAGAATTTAAAATAATTAAATGCTAGTGCTTGGCTATCAAATATTTACAGTCCATTTTCTCTGTGTGTGGCTCTGTGTCTGTGTGTCCCTTTCTTCATACAGTTTATGTTGTAGTGGGAGAAAACATACTAAGTTAATATGTAAGAAAGACACAATGACAACTATGGTGAAAAACAATAGGAAAGGAATTTCAGAATGTTGGGTGGAAGGTGAGGAAGGGTTAGTAGAATTGAAGGAGCGAGTCACATACATGTCTGGAAGAGTTGCAGAGGTTACAGCCAGCACAAAGGCCTGAAGCAAGAGCTGGTGTCACAGTACACTGAAGGTAGGCTTAGAAGGAAGTAGTCAGGGGCCCATCCTGAAGGACCTTTGGGCAGTGATAAGGATTTAGGAGGTTTTGTCTTAGTGAAGGGGAAACATCAAGACTTTTTGACAAGGTATCATGCAGCTTTAGTGGTGAGGACCCCAGGGAAAGACTGTTTCCAGAGACAAAAGCCCGAAATCAAGACCTTAGAGGGTGCCGGGTACCAACCCTTGTTAGACAACACAGTCCAGGCAATTCCCCTTGCTTTGTCTTCTAACTACCTAGAGGGGAGTTTACTCCCCAAGGGACATCACCATCTCCAGAGAACCTATTCCAATTATCTTGGAAAACAAGGTAATTGGAATTATGACAGTATTCATCTTCTTAGTTCTCACAGTGAAAAACACAAGGACAAAGGTAACTCCAGACAGCCCAGTCTCCCTTCCATGGGGGAGCCTTAACAATTTATGGAGCCACTAGGTTATCTGAAACTACTGTTAGTGTCTAGTCACTTTCCTTTCTAGGTATACACCTACATGAAGGAAGGAAACAAGGAGTAGCTTTAGTCAGCCACTATTTAATGAGTACCTACTATGTGTAGACACTCTTCTACAGGGATAGAGCAGAAAACAAGATTTGCTAAAATAAGAGCTAAAAACAAGGCCAGAAAACAAGAACTAAACCAAGATTTCCTGCCCTCTCTTCCTAGAGAGAGAAAAACATGCAAGATAAATATTTGAAAATAGGATATGTTAGATGGGGAGAGATACATCCTTGAAAAAAAAATAAAATGGGGCAGTGGATATTTGGGAGTAGAAGTAACAACAGTTTAAAATAGGCTAGTCAGGGTTGGGGATACAAGCACAAAGAAGGAGAACATGCCTAGCATTTGTTGGACCTTGAATCAATCCCAAGCAACTCCTCTCTCTCTCTCTCTCTCTCTCTCTCTCTCTCTCTCTCTCTCTCTCTCTCTCTCTCTTTCCCTCCCTCTGGGAGACAGTCATTGCACATCTATAGGAAATGGATGGAAACAGCCTGGCATCTGAGAGGAGCCACATAGAAGGGGCAGGAGAAGGTAGAACAGCAGAGATGGAAGGAGGCTGGAAAGAGGAGCTGTTTGGTCCACAGGTAAGGGCAGGGTCTAGCACACATCTTCTAGGACTTTGTAACCTAACCACTACAGTATGCAAGTGTACAACCTATAATTTTTCCCCACATCCTAGTACAAAGGAAAAAATGCTGCTCATGTGGTCACTTCTGGTTCCAAGGTACTATACTCTTTTGGTTGGTTTTTGTTTTTCAAGACAGAGTTTCTCTGTGTAACAGCTCTGGCTGTCCTCTCTGCCAGCTCAGGCTGGCCTCGAACTCACAGAGATCCACCTGCCTCTGCCTCCTGAATGCTTGAACTGGACTCTGTTATATTTTATGACACTTTTCCAGAAAAGAACTGAGGGTCTATTTTGCAAAGCTAGTTCTGCTACAGCCCATGCCTGAGCTAGAACAAGGGCACAGAAACAGCATAAGAAATGTGATCTGCCAGCTTTCTTTATAGAAGAGAATATAAGCCCACTCAGGTGACATTCCAGGTAGTGGGGTCTTGCCTTCTCTAGACAGCACACAGAAGGGTAGCCTGTAGCATCAAAGGGTACTGACTCTGCTCCGACCCAGGATTTCACTTTGTTACATAACTGTGACAGTGGTAGGAAACCGTTAGACACAAGAGGGGAGACAGAGCATTAGATGAAGGAAATGCTAGTTTTTTGGTCAGGTGAGTATCACATGGCATCAGGGGGGGTTGGAGAGTGAAAACAGCTGTTTCTGAGGCAAACATTAGGAGGGTATAGCAGCACACATCTGTAATTCCACAACTTGGGAGTGGAGGCAAAAGGTCCAAGAGTTCATCAAGAAATATGTCAGGACTCAAGCAAATTCAACAAAAAGCTTCTGGCCCATATGCCATACATTATCCCCTTCTGGTGTGGCACTCAGGACCATGGCAAGGTCCACAGAATTAAAGAGGTAAAGGGTTAAGGTTGTGGTGGTACAGTCTTCAGTCCAGAAGAGTCTCAACTCCCCTCAAGATATGCCCTGGAGATGGCACAATCTCTAACGGTCTTGAAGCAGGACCTAGGAAGGTAGAGAGCCCTAACACATTACACCTGGGTATTCATGTGTCTAACCTTCACAGATCCAGGCTCACTATTTCACTTCACAAATTGTGTACAACTGCTGGGCACACATCTTTAACCCCAGCACTCGGAGGCAGAGGTAGACAGATCTCTGAGTTTGAGGCCAGCCTGGTCTACAAAATGAGTTTCAGGACAGTTTTTCTACTCTTTTGTGCTGAGAATAGAACCCAGGGCTTTCATATGAAAGGCAAGTGCTCTATCACCAAGCTCTATGCCAAGCCTCATTTTCCCTTCAGTGTCTCAGTCCAGACTGGCCTGGCATGCTCAATGCTCCTGCCTGGGCCTCAGGATTGGAATTATAGGTGCACAGCCTGTTCATTACTTTCTTACCCAAACTCCTTGGATTATATTGTCAAATGCTGTGACTATATTATAAATCAGTGCTTGTCAAACTCTGATGTGTGAACCAATTGCCTGGGGAAATCCCTCTAACCGGCAGATTCTGATGTCTGGAATGGGGTAAGGACAAGAGTTATCCCTTCCCAACAAGGTCAAGGTTTTTTTTTTGTTTGTTTTTTTGTTTGTTTGTTTTGAGACAGGGTTTCTTTGTATTGCGTTGGAGGTTGTCCTGGATCTTGGATCTGTAGACCAGGCTGGCCTCAAACTCATAGAGGTCTGCCTGCCTCTGCCTCCTGAGTGCTGGGATTATAGGCATGGGCCACCAACACCTGGCCAAGGTCAAGGGTTATGCCTAGATACTCACTATGGGTCATTCTTTCAACAGCAGGAATTCACAACTAATTCCCATCATTCAATTCAAGGACACACAAAACCCCATGAAAGGGTGCCAAAGACTATTCCTTTAAATAACTAACCTTTCCACTTTAGCTTCAGTTAGCATCAAAGCCTGCCAAATGCCCAATACCATCAGGGCTAGGTCAGGATATTCCCTTGGTCTCGGAAACTCCTCCAGGAAGATCATGCAACTGCCTCTCCCTACCTCTTTTGGCTTTTTGATCTTACCTTTTGCCTCTGATGATAATTACCCTTTAATTAGCACCCACCACCAAGTCATCTAAATAATTAAAGTAAGTGCAGTCTGCACCACTGCCAGCCTTCTTCAAACAAAAATAAAACAAGATCCCAAGCTGCTGATTTAAAAAAAAAAAAAGACAAAATTGACCCAAATAGCATGCACGCACACACACACAGTACAAGATTCCTTAGCATAAGTGGCTTACTTTGAAATCAGTATGAGAAAATAAATACACAGTATCAGAGAAACTGCAAACGCAAGAATGTAAATTATGAGACTTGGCATCAAAAGGAAAACAATTCAAGTGTGTTTAAAATCCACCTTAAATTCCTACTGGAGAGGGGTTCACAGTTTGTTTTGTGCACCCCATCCCAGGGGTGGCAGAAGGAAGTGCCAGGAATCTAATCAAGGCCATGTTGGAGAAGCACTCTACCATTTATTTATCCTCCAAGCCTGAAGTTTTTATTTTTCCTCTTTAGAATTGTCCTTTCACTGAGTGAAGCCAAGGTGGGGTTGTCCAAGGGGGCTGGAGAGACGGCTCAATGGTTAAGAGCAATGACTGTTCTTCCAGAGGAACCAGGTTCAAAACCCAGCACTCATGGCAGTTTGGTTTCAGGGGATCTGACACCTTCACACCATTGCACTGGAAATGAAGTTAAATAAATTATTTTTAAAAAAGGATTTTCCTGACTATATTGGTGGGGGGCTTGAAACGTGAGGGTACTTTAAAGGTAAATCTGGAAGAAGAGCTGGTCTTCTTACTAAAAGCATTTAGTAGTTTTCTAATTTCTCAGGTGAGTCTCCATTAACTGACTATCAAACACGAACTCTGATGATTCATTCACACACCTCTCCTGACTGTGCTGGTCTTTAGAAACCTATTTTCCCACTGAAGGCTTAAAATAAAATAAACCTCTCCAAATTTCTCAATTAGGTAATACACTGACACGGAAAAGTCTGTGTAGAGAGGAAATTTTAAAATACTACTTCTGTCCATCCACTACCTTCCTGCCCCAACTGGTTAGTTAAAAACAACAAACAACCCCCCCCCAACCAAACAAACAAAAGAACAACTTTATTATGAACACTGGAGCTCCAACAACGAAGAACATCCTCAGTTTATTCCCCTTTTTTTCAGTTTTCACAGGTGCAATCTAAAGCAAAATAAACACATCGGATCATTTTACCTGTCAACACTTCAGAATGCCTTTTTATTTAAAGCCACATTACTGTAAGCACATTCAATAATGATGACGATAATTCCTTAGTAACATACAATACTCTGGGGGGGGGGTCACTACTAACAGGTGGGGGACAGGAGCCAGAACTCCGGAGTGGGGACTGACCGGGGCGGGCGGGGGTGGGGGTGGGTGAGGAGGGCGGGTAGGGGAAGGAGAAGGGGCTGGGCTGAATCTGATCGCGGCTGTGAGGCGACCGGCACCGGAGTCCTCCTGGTTTCGGTCCTCGTTACCTGCGTTGGCCCGCTCGCACCGTCAGACCGGGTCAAGGGCGGCCCCAAGCTCCCCGCCTTCAAGGTCCGGGCGGTGGCCCAGCAGGCTCGGCGCAGCTGCACAAGCCTCTGTCCCCAGACACCGGAGGGTCCCTGGAGGGGAAACCATTGACACAGCTGCCTGCACTGTGCCCCGTGCCTTCCCGCGCCGCACCTGCGTCTTGTCGCGTGGCCAGGAACTAGAACTTGCTCCCGAGACTGTGAAAGTCCAGCAGGCCCGCAGTCAGAACTCAGGCCGTTCATCCGCTCCGGAACCCGGCTTTAGACAACCGAACCTCGCAGAAGAGAACTACAACTCCCGTCGGGCTTCGCGGCCTGACCAATGGTGGTAGCCGGCGCGTGCGGGGCGCGGCGCCTGCGCGGCGGTTTGAGTAAGCGGCCGTACGATTGGCTGCGGGGTCGGGTGGCCGCGCGGGGCCTGTGGGAAGCGGAGTGACGGAGCGAGCGGCTGTTGGAGGAAGGAGGTGGGGGCCGGGAGCGCAAATGGCGTTGAGATGGTTCAGGGCCCTGTTCAAACTCCAGCGCTGACCATTCACCGGCGGAGGCGGCGGCGCAGAAGGCGGCGGCGGCCCAGTGGGGGCACGTAGCAGGCTCGGCACCGGCGGCGGCCGCCTGGGAGGCCTAGGTACTGCCCGGCCGGCGCGCCTGAGGTGGGGAGGGAAGTTGCGGAGCCGCCGCTCCTCCCCCCCCCCTCGACCGGGCTTCCTATTTACCGAAGCGGAGCGGCTGGCTGTGACGGCAGCAGAGCCCCTCGCCTCTCTCGGAGCACCGGTCGGCACTGTTCTCCCGCGCGGGGCTCCCGCGCCCGCCCGTGGGCCGTTGGGAGCGGGAGAGGCGGAGGCGGCCCGAGGCCAAAGCACCCGCCAGGCGCCGAGGGTAAGTGAGGTCTCGGGCGGCTGCCTAGGCCCGGAGCGAGCCGGGGTGGGTGGAGGAGGCAGGGGCGGTGCGAGTCTGGTTGCTCACCTGGCTTCTGAGGAAGTTGGGCACTGAAAGATCTGAAGAACTCCTTCCCTCCCCACCTCTTATTTTCCTTTTGAGTTCTTTTCCGGGCGGCTAGCTGATTGACTTCTCTCTTCCATACCCGGTCCGGTTGATTTCAGTCCTGAATTCTTTGCCCCGGAGTTTTCCTCCGCCTCTAGCCGTCACCGAGGCCCTGCTTCGGGGACTCGGTGGCAGAAGCTTCCGGGGCTTCCGAAGCGACATCCCTTTCCTGGGCGGTGGGGGTTGGGAGGAGAAAAGTTGCGTGAGCGTCCAGCCGGAGGGGGTGTCTCTGCTACAGCCTCCTGGCGCACTTGCAGCTCCAGGTGAGAATTTCTGCTTGCGTCTGTTTGCCCCTTCACGTTCCTCTCTTAATTGAAGCCCCTAATGTACCTTGGGGGCTTGGGAGAAGCTAGGTTTCTTTGCAGTTTAAGTGCGAGGACTTACCCCCCCTCCCCTTCCCTAATCTGAATCCCTGTGCACTTCCCTCAAAAGTCGGCTGGGCTTTGGGCTGAGCCAAAGGCCCAAAGATTGAAAACCACTTAGTTGTGAACCCTCCTTTCCCTTTTATTTCGGACTGTTGTTGAAGTTTGAAGCCTGAACTAGGTTGTGTCTGGAATGTATGTAAAATGTTATGCTAAATATATATTACTTTTGAATTTGTACATAGGCTGTGCTAAGATAAGGCCATTGCAGTAGTCTGTTGACTTTTTTTTTTTTTAAAATGGACGTTATGGAAAACAATAAAAACAGTCATACAATGAGCTCTCTTGTATTCATTTCTACTGGATTCAGTAGAAGATAACTCAACCATATTTGTCTCATGTACACATTTCCCATTGCTTAATATTTAAAAAGTCACTGATGTTATTTCATCAGTATTTAATGTTATTATTGAATACATCAGTGTTACTTGTGAGACACAATCACTTAAAAAAATAGAATTGTCTTTATCATGTAACTCAGTATCAAGTATTCATTTGCAGACCATGAACTTTCTACAGTGACGGCTTTGTGGTTTTGACTTTTTACGGAGAGTTTTTCAGATGTTGGCATAAAGGAGATTAAGTCTAGATTTTTGGTTTGGCCTTTAGTCAGCATTTTTAGATGATTGCCATGTATGTGTGTTCAAAATATTCCAGCTTTGTTGGAATATGTATAAATGTAGGTCTGTAGATCACAGCTTAAAGAAATGACTTTCTTTTCTTGTCTTTGGTAGCTGTTCAATTATTAGTCTTTGTTTTGTCTAATAGGCTATACTTAACAAGAAAGACAATAAAGCTTATTAGTGTTCAAAACTGCAAAATGGAAATTCTGAGGAAAGCTAAATTTTCTCTTAGCACAGATATGGATGATGACTAAATTATTATTTTGTCCAATCAGAATTGATTTTCTTTCAAACATTAGTGGGGGGGGTGAGTCCTCTACTGAATATTTGGGGAATTGGCAGTGATTCATTAAGTTGTAAGAACTTAATAAAAATATTAAATGTAGATTGAAAACATTTGAAAGCATAAGTTAAATATTTCCATTGTAAGTTTCAAAGTAATGAAGATTTTCCAAGCCCATAAGTGACTGCTTACCCCCTTCACTGATAAATTGATACTTAAACTGCAGAAGGTCAAAGTGTTAAGAAATGGATAATGATAGATGATGCTGTAAAAGTACTGTAACTTGTAGTTTTTAAATATTTGACCTTTGCCTTACTTCCCTTGGAAATATTTTTCCAGTATATTTTTAGGTAAATTAGGTAGATTGGTTTGTTTGTAAATTGAAGAGGAAAATAAAAGCTATGCATTTCTATTTTTATTCATTTCACTTGTTTATTTTGGTCTTTTGAGACTAGGTCCCTCTTTGTAGCCCTGACTAACCTGGAACTCATTTTGTAGATCAGGCTAGTCTCAAATTTAGAGATCTGCCTGCCTCCCAAGTACTGGGATTAAAAGGGTATGCCACCACCTGGCTTATTTCTATTTTTATAATAATAAATCATGTACCTTTGTAAAATGGAATTCTTCAACTTCAGAAAATTGTCACTCAACAAATGAGCATAGTACTATAGAGATAAGGAAGATTAGAAGAATGATTTCTTGAATTTAGGGAGATGACCACTGCAGGAATGTTTTTTAAAGTCAACTCAAATTACTTTAGTTCAAAAATCAGAATCTTTAAGGTTAAGTAGAAGCTACAAATTGTACTATATGGGAAAATAACAGTTTTTCTGACACTTTGTATAAAGAGCAGTAAAATTTCCCAAGAAGTAAATTTAGCTAACTGACATTATTTAGATCCTGGAAAACTTAATATATTGTGTTTAAAGATTTTGTATTTGGGTATTTACTCTATTTAGGCTTTTTTTTTTTTTTTTCCTGGTTAAATTGTGTATGAGAATAGTTCGTTTGGAACTGAGAAAGGTCTTAAGTTAGATTTGTAGGTACTGTATTATAAGTTGGTTATTAGTAAGCTTTTTTTACTTTGTAAGTTTCATATGAGTATGCAGTTATTGTAAAACAAACCAAAACACCACCAAACCTGATGGATGGAAGAAGTATAGGATGGAGAACAAGCCTCTTCAACTCATTTATTTAAACTAGTTTAAAAGTTTGTATGCTGAATGTTGAAAACTATATGAGAAGCCCTAGGATCTTATTTTTATAGAATGCCTAAAACTTGTTAGAAGATTGGTGATTATATTTTCTTAAATTTCTTTCCACAGGGAATATGAAACAGGTGTCAAAATGACATCCAGATTTGGAAAAACTTACAGTAGGAAAGGAGGAAATGGCAGTTCAAAATTTGATGAAGTTTTTTCCAACAAACGGACTACTCTTAGTACAAAATGGGGAGAGACCACGTTTATGGCTAAGTTAGGGCAGAAGAGGCCCAATTTCAAACCAGATATCCAAGAAATTCCGAAGAAACCTAAAGTAGAAGAAGAAGATACTGGAGATCCTTTTGGTTTTGATAGTGATGATGAGTCTTTACCTGTTTCTTCAAAAAATTTAGCCCAGGGTAAGGGTTCATCTTACCCAGAATCTAGTGAAGCTGCTCAGCTGGAAGAAGTCACTTCTGTACTTGAAGCTAATAGCAAATTTAGTCATGTGGTGGGTGAAGACAGTTTTGCTTCTGATAGATGCTTACTAACGGAGGATACTTTGATTGGAAAAGAAAAGAACACAAATAGAATCTTGGAAGACAATGCAAACAAAAGTAGTTGTGCAAAATTAATAACTTCAGGTAAGTTTTGATGTTTTTTATGATAAGCCACAAGAACTTTTTGTAAACCATTTATGTGATATGAAATTTTAATTTATTATTTGTGTGTGTATGCATGTGTTTGGAAATTAGAGGACAACTTTGTATAGTTGTTTCTTTCCGTGTTTACATGGGTTCCAGAGATCAGACTCAGGTTGCCAGGCTTGCATTCTGAGCACCCCTGCTGGGACATCTCACTGGCACCTTAAGAGGTGTATTTGTGTACATGTGAGTGTACACACTCATGTGTGACCTGTTTTTTTCTCCTCCTTCATTTATGATTAGTAGGTGGCTATTGATAAGGTTATTTTTTTAAATTTATTTACTTTTATATGTATGGCTGTTTTGCCAAATGTATGTATGTACTGTTCATGCCTGGTGCCCTCAGAGGCTAGAAGAGGAGCTACTGGAATGAGCTACTGTGTAGATGCTAGGAACTGAATCCAAGTCTTCTGGAAGAATCATCTCTCCAGCTCCCTTATAAAAATTTTAAAACTTTAAAGAACTCAATTTGGTTGAATTTTTAATTCGGACAACTTCTTAGAGACTTGTTACTTGGTATAGTTTGAGAACAGTATTTTATACTTTCTATTTGTTAGCTAGTATTTTATGTTACTGTAGATTGGTTGGCTACTGATAACTACAAGATGGTAATTTACTTTGAGAATTAGAGTTTTCTCTAAAAATAGTTCAGAAAATACTGGGTAGAGCATTGAGTATTACATAAACCTAGGTTAGCTTAAGGTATTTGGGCCAATGTTACATCAGTCTTATGAGAACTGTTAGACTCAATGATATAGATGGAGTTAACTAGAAGAATAAATATCTAAGATTTGGAGAAAGTTCAGATATAGTTGGAATTGTGCAGGCATCCTGTCAACAGTAGGTTAAGGATGGCTATTACAGTTAAAATTGTCTTCAGGTCTCTATTGTTTTGACAAATTTTAGTCATGGCCACATAGGTCTCATTTTGAAAGGAAATGAATAGAAATCCCAGTGCTGTGATCTACAAGGAATTTGTTGCAGATTTAGTGTAAGGCACATCAAGTAGTACAATGGAGCAGCTTACATAGTTATGCTTAGCATCTTTTCCACTTTTTCTCAACTTTGGTGAGCCACCTGTTGTTGTCATTCCCTTGATCTCTGGGTTAATACTCATGGCGGGGGTGGGGGGGTACTCTGTGTAGCTTTGGAGGTTGTCCTGGAACTCGGAGACCTGCCTGCCTCTTGACTCCCAAGTGCTGGGACTAAAGGCGTGCGCCACCAATGCCCTGTTAGCATTGTTCTTAAGCTTAGACTTTCATTAAAAAAATTACAAAAGCAGCCTAAAACTGTTTCCAGGTTAGCTAAAATTTTTCTAATATAAACTAGTAACAAAATTGGAATGGAATTTTTTTTTTAAATATTTTTTAAATTATTTATGTATTTATTATGTATACTGTCTGCATGTGTCCCTGCAGGCCAGAAGAGGGCACCAGATCTCCTTATGGATGGTTGTGAGCCACCATGTGGTTGCTGGGAATTGAACTCAGGACATCTGGAAGGGCAGCCAGTGCTGTTAACCTCTGAGCCAGCTCTCCAGCCCTAAAAAAGATTTTTTTAGATTTAGCATTTTATACAGTGTTGCCTGCATTTATGTATGCATACCACATGCATTTGTGGGGCCCACCAAGGTCAGAAGAGAGCATCTGATCCCTCCCTAGGACTGGAGTTCAGGCAGTTGGGAACCACCATGTGGGTGCTAGAAATTGAAGCCAGGTCTTCTTCAAGAGCAGCCAGTGCTCTTAACCACTAAATGAGATTTGATGATTGTCCAGATGTTGTTGAGCCTGTTATTTGTTAAGCTTTGGCCTGCCAGTACTGTTCACTTTGAATTGTAGTATTTTTACTGTCATTTCTTGGAGAGTTCTAGTAGTTGTTTTACATATGAGGCAGGTAGCCTGAAGAAGGAAGAGTAGAGGTAGTAAGTTGTTAAAGATGTCATGGAGGACCAAAGGTACTGTCTTGGCAGAAAGAGGCCTTGGTGGTAGAGGATTGGGAAAAAGATAAATGTTTAATAAGGGGGATAGGAACATTTATTTGTAGGAGGTAGTTAATTACTTATGTCCCTTTGATGATGTGTCTTCACATATGTCCAAATTGCTGTTGTAAAGCAGCTAGAAAATGAGAGTACAGTTGTTTTTTTTTTTTTTTTAGACAGGGATTCTTTGTAGCTTTGGAGGCTGCCCTGGAACTCACTCAGTTGACCAGGCTGGCTTCGAACGCACAGAGATCTGCCTCCCGAGTGCTGGGATTAAAGGTGTGCCCCATCAACTCCCGGCAGTGAATATAGCATTATGGATTTTTCTCTTTTTCATTGACTTTTTGAAGCTCAAACTCTGGCAGCTCCTGTTGGTAGGAAGCAAACTTTGAGGAAGTGTTTTTAATTTTTGTAGTAGTCTTAACCTATCCTACCTATGTAAATCAGTTATTTTTACAAACCACATAGAAGTCATATATTTATAAGTTGGTTCTGAGCTTTATAGATTTTCTTTTCATTGCCTTTGTCTAAACTTTTAGGATTTCCTGTTTTTTGCATCTACTTGTCATATTGTCAGTGCCTTTTCACTCACTAAACGTTTTGTCAATAACTTGTTCAAAGTACAAAGATTTAAGTTCCATAGTATCTTCCACTGAGGTAGCTGTTCACTCACACCAGTTTCTGCTGTGGAATTATTTCACACCAGTGAAAAAGCTTAACCATGCTTAGGGTTTTATTATTTTTTTCTAATAGTATATGCTAAGTGCATCTTTTTGTCTGTAGAAAACTATGTGATTAAGTTTTTGATGATATTTCTTCATCTTAAATACTTTTAATGAGTAGTACTTTTGAAAATTATCGTTAATTTGGAGAGGAAATTCAAGATGAAGTCATGATAAAACAGAATGGTTGGTCTAGTGAGATGGCCTAGTGGGTGAACCCTGAAAACTAGAGTTTGATCTCTGGGAACCACATAGTGGAAGGAGAAGAGAGAAACCAACTCCTGCAAGTTGTCTTCTGGCCTCTATACACTGATGCACACCATGGCTTATGTGCCCCCACACATATGCACATACTCATACACATAAATAAAAATGAGTAAATATATATATGTTGGTTGTTTTGTTTGTTTTTTTGAGACAGGATGTCTCTGTGGCTTTGGAGCCTGTCCTGGAACTCACTCTGTAGAACAGGCTGGCCTTAAAATCACAGAGATCTGCCTGCCTCTGCTTCCTTAGTGCCAGGATTAAAGGCGTGCACCAGCACCGCCTGGCTAATTAATAATTTTTTAAAAACCTAAATGGTTGCCATTTTGTAAACAGATGCCCAATAGATAAGGGAAAGAGCAGAAAGAATTACAGACTGTGCCTAAAAACTCAGTTACCCTAGCCTTTAATTGAAAAGAAGAAAAACAAGACACCACAACATTTCCAGTTATAGGCTAGTGAAAGAACCTTGGGTACTCAATAGTTGGTATATGGCAAGTCATCTTTTCTCCCCTGTGTACCTAGGGCTTTGTGTATGCCAGGCAGTCATCTACCACTGAATACACCTTACTTCAATGTATGGAAAATTGGGGGTCATTTTTTCCTATGTGTCTTTCCTTGTGTATTTATTTTCAAATAAAGTCAGTAGTTCTGTTTTCATTTGCAAATTCTTCTGTATCTTTAATTTATAAACAAAACATTCTGATTTTATTTGGCTTTTAAAACCAGTCAATTCTAAAGACAGGTGTGGCACTAAAATGACTTTGAGCAGGAGCTAGAGTTCATCTTTTTAAGATATCATTGGTAGTGTATTAATAATTATTTTACTTGACCTTTGACTCACTATGTAGCCTTGGCTGTCCTAGAACTCACTGTGTAGACCAAGGATGGACCCTGCTTTCTGGGTGTTGCGTCCATGTCCAGTTCAAGATTTATCTTTAAGCTGGGCAGTGGTGGTGCTTTCCTTTAATCTCCACCCTCAAGACACAGAGACAGGTGAATCTCAAGAGTTCTTGAGGCCTGCCTGGTCTATCTTCAGAGTGAGTTTCAGGACAGTCAGGGCTACACAATGAAACTTTGTCTCAAATACCCAAAAGAAGGAAAGGAAAGAAAAGAAAAGAAAATAAAAGGAAAGAAAGAAAGATAGATAGATTTCTCTTTAGTATGTGTGTATGTGTGTGTTGTTATGTGCACATGAGTGCAGGTGCTGGAGGCATTGGTTCCATTGGAGCTTGAGTCACAGGCAGTTATGAACTATCTGACATGGATACTGGGGATTGAACACAGGTCCTGTGGGGAAGTAGTATTTACTCTTAACCAATGAGCCACCTCTCCAGACCCCCCCCCCTTTTTAATTAAAGAAATTTAATTGTGTGTATTGTGTGCATTAGTATAGTTGAAATATGAAGAGCATCAGACAATATTTTGGAGTTGTTTTGTCTTAGCATGGGTTCCTGCAAATGAACTCATTGTTAGGCTTCCATAAGAAGCACTTTTACCAGCTAACCCATCTCACCCCACCCTGTGGAGCTTTTGTTGAGACTTCATCTTGTGTGTCCTAGACTGGTTTTGAGCTCACTATGTGGACAAAGATGACCTTGAACATGGGATCCTCCAGCCTCCATATCCTGAATGCAAGGATTCTAGGCATTTGACACCATACCTGGTTTACTTGGTGTTGGAGTTTGA
The DNA here is from genome assembly GCF_003668045.3 of Cricetulus griseus. Classification (NCBI taxonomy): domain Eukaryota; kingdom Metazoa; phylum Chordata; class Mammalia; order Rodentia; family Cricetidae; genus Cricetulus; species Cricetulus griseus. The sequence goes on along the minus strand of NW_023276807.1, from coordinate 184,678,107 downwards.
ACCCAGGGCCTTTTGCATGCCAGACAAGCTCTCTACCAATACCTATCTAGTATTATTTAAAGTTTGGAATCCAAGACTGCATTAAAAAGAGGTAGCTCACATCACATCTTTAGTCTCAGCACTCTGGAGGCAGAGTCAGGCAGATCTCTGTGAGTTTGAGGCCGGCCTGGTAAACAGAGTAGTCCCAGGACATCAATTGCTACACAAAGAAACCCTGTTTCGAAACAAACAAAAACAAAACATAAAACTCCAAAACAACAAAAAAAATTATTTTTGTATGTGGGTGTTTAACCTGTATGTGTAACCTTTGTACCATGTTTGTGCAGTGCCTGTAGAGGCCAGAATAGGGTGTTAGATCCCCTGGGACTGGAGTTAGTCAGTTGTGAGCCACCCAGGTGGAAGTTGGATCCTGTGGACCCCATCTCTATTCTCAGGACTAACCTCCCTCCCTCCCTCCCTCCCTCCCCCCCCTCGGCATGATGTGTGCATCACATGATATGGTGCACTTTTAGAAGGCAGAGGACAACTTTGTGAAGTGGTTCTCTTCTTCCACTTTTTTTTAATCTGCATGTATGTATGTGTGAGATGTTGGATCTCCTAGAACTGGAATTATAGACAGCTGTAAGCTGCCATGCGGGTCCTGGGGATTTACCTGGATCCTTTGAAAGAGAAGCTAGTGCTCTTAAACACTGAGCATCTCTCCAGTCTCCCTCCCTGCCCCCCAGGACTTTTTTTAAAATGGTTGCTTTTGCTTTTCATGTGGGGTTACTTCAATTTCCCCTCTTTGTTAGTCTGGACTCTTGGGGGAAAAAAGTATGCAGAGACTTAATTTCTGTTTGGCACATTTTCTGTGCCAGCCAGCTGGGGTAGTCTACATACTCTGCCAAATATTGAGATAACTATAGCATAAGCTCTTAATTTGCATGACTGGTTTCATAGCCAATAAATTTTTCCCATTTGCTTAAAGCTGTATTGAATGTGTGAGCTTGTTGAGGGGTGTTATTAAGACATTATGAGATTTGATTTTAGAACCAAAGGTGATTTTTCAGAAAGGGAAATGCTTAGTTCTACTTTTGATAGTTTAAAGTGGACTACAGATGGGATGGGGAACGTGAGGGGGGTGGAGAGATGGCTCATTGGTTAAGAATGCATATGGCTCTTGCAGAACACCTGAGTGGTTCCCAGCACCCACTAGTGACTACAGTTCTAGGGGGTCTAACAACTGGCCTCGAGAGCACTTGCTCTTGTGCATATATCTACACACACAGGCATCTACACACCTGAACATAATTTAAAAATAAAATATCTTTTAAAAAGTGGGCTAGAAACTTAACTGAATTGATATTGTTTATTTATTGGATAAAGAATTAATTGTGAGGATTGTTAGATAATCCTAACTTAATTAGTATTGGGAAGTTATTTGCCTTTAGATAGTGAATGTGGGGATTTTTTTTTTTTTTGTATAAAACATGGTATCTCAAGTTTCAAGAAAAGTAGGTAAGAAATTATTATTTTTTTCAGTTCCAGTTTTGAGCTAAGTCTTTATCAGCCATAACCTTGTAGAACTGACTTACTTCCCAATATATAAAGGATAAAACATCATTCAAAAGTTGGATAACAGTTGGGTGGTGGTACACAACATTAATCCCAGCACTCTGGAGGCAGAGGTAGGCATATCTGAGTTTGAGGCCAGCCTGGTCTACAGAACAAGTTCTTGGATAACTTGAATTAAGTGGAATAGCTGTTAAACATTCAAAATTTTCTTTTCGTATGATATTGTATTCTGGTAGGAATAAACTTAGTAAATAAATGATTAATACATGGCCTTATAATTAAAACAGCTGTCACAAGATTAGTTTTATTTTGATGTTGAAGCAAATTACAAATTCCCCTTTGTTTCTGTTTAATTTTCTTTTTGACAAAAATACAGCAAGAGTATTTAATACTATTGAATAAAGTAGACCTTATTTGTGCAGGTAGTAAATATCTTTCTATTTTTTTGTGTTGAGTACAAAAATTCAGCAATATGCAAATGTTCAGACAGATTTTTAAAAATTTTTATTTTATGCATATTGGTGTTTTACCATGGGTATCAGGTCCGATGGAGCTGGAATTACAGACAGTTGTGAGCTGCCATGTGGGTGCTGTGCATTGAACCTGGATCTTTCTTTTTTTTTTTTTTTTTCTTTTTTGGTTTTCCAAGACAGGGTTTCTCTGTGGCTTTGGAGGCTGTCCTGGAACTAGCTCTTGTAGACCAGGCTGGTCTTGAACTCACAGAGATCCGCCTGCCTCTGCCTCCCGAGTGCTGGGATTAAAGGCGTGCGCCACCAACGCCCGGCTTGAACCTGGATCTTATAGAAGAGCAGCCAGTGCTCTTAACCCCCGAGCTATCTCTTCAGCCCTAGACACAGATTGTTTTTTTAAGACACAGATTTTCAAGTGCTTTTTTGGTTAGTTCTTACAGTTGCCAGTGATTATACTCAAAGCCTTGTATATCCTACCACATCCCCAGCCTTCATTTATTAAGTAGAATTTTATCTGTCTCTGTCTATTTATATCTAGAGACTATAGCATAGGCTAGCCTCCCATTCAAAATATAGCTGAAAATGATCCTCTTGCCTCCACCTCACAAGTGCAAGGGTTTTAACAAGTGCCATCACTCCCCCCTCCCCCCTGAAAAATCAGTATTGTTCTCAAAGAGTTAACAAGAGTGCAGGAGGGCACTAACAAGTTTCTCCTCAGATCCAGGAGCATACCAGCTGTGCATAAATTAATGAAAACTGTAAACATGCTATCCTCTGGATACACTTCAGGAAGTGTGCCATTAACTTGTGCAGGTTATGATGAATTACTGCTTTCAATATATTGATATATATGCATACATATTTTACTTATTTAATGTGCACTGGTGTTTTGTCTGCAGGTATGTCCATGGGAAGGAGCCAGATCCCCTAGAAAAGTTGTGAACTGCCATGTGGGTGCTGGGAATTGAACTTGGGTCTCCTTGAAGAGCAATCGGTGCTTAATCTCTAAACCATCTCTCCAGCTCCATGATATATTTTTATAGTACTTCACAGAACATTTTCCCCCACATACGTTCTCTACCCTTAGAATTTAGAGTCATTTTAAAGGCATGAGTCACCATACCTGGTTATATTGGGTTTTGAGAGGTAGATACAGGATTGAGTTTAAATAAGTAACCTTTAGAGATAATAAATGTGATTAAGTATATAAATATTTGAAAATGCAGAATTACACAAAGCCATTAAGTTTTTGAAATGAACTGTGAAGAAATTCCTATACCTAAAGGGTAGAGAGAAAAAGGAAGAAACTAAAATAGAAAGAAGGCTAATATGAAACAGCTAGAGCTACTGAAGGAAATGTAGCAGGTAATGTGCTGCAGAAGGTTGCATGAAAGGCTCAACTGATTGAATTGGGTTTCTGATAAAAAAAAAAAAAGTTAACTAAATGAGGATTTCACAGAATGGTTGTAGTGGCCTGAGGATTGAGAAAATTCACATGTTTTAAAGAGAAGAACTAGGACAGCTGGAAATAGATGCCTTGCCCAAATTAGGTAATATGAGGAGGGGTTATTTACAAAGGTATAGGAGGGATGTAGGAAAATCACAGGGGTGGGCTCCCACCCAACCTTGGTTCTTTACAGTGAAGCTATTATCACCGTGACCCAAATGGATTAGGAGTTACCTGAGCCACATAGAAGAGGCCTACTTTAAGAAAAGTAGTATCCTTCTGTTGAGGGCATGAACACATGAAGCTCAGCTTTAACCTAATTCTGTTGTCATCCTGGGGGCTCATTAGGGGTAGAATCCTGTGTAAACCTAAGTATATGGGCTGTTTTGTTGATGGGAATGATAGACAGTTGATTTAATTTTGGCTGACTTGTGTAGTGGGCCTACTAAGTAGTAGTGGTGGTGCCAGTGCTACTGCTGTTTCTTCTGCTTCTCATTGTTACACAAGATCTTCCTGATCAGTCCAAGTGCTGGGATATTAGGTATGCCACAATGCTCTCTTGACAGTGAAAAGTTGCTTTTCTTCACTGAATCAGATTCCAGGAATATTTCTATTATGTTTTGGGTGCTAGAACCCAAGACTTTGAGTATGTGAACATGCATTTTATCATTGAGTGGTACCTCAACTTGCTTTTCCCCTAACCAGTTTATATACAGTATGTGACCCTAAAAACTCAAACACACTTGCTGAGTGTAATAGCATGATAGTAATCCCAGTATTTAGGACAGCAAGGCAGGGTAATCTCTAATTTGAAAGTAGTCCAGGTTACATAGTTCAAGGCCAGCCTTGGTTACACTGAGCTTTTGTTTCAAAACAGCACATACATAGAATGTGAGATATAAAATATTGGGGTATATGTGCATATACTGTGCTTTTAGTACACTTAAGTGATAACTTTAAAATCTATATTGATCTGTATATGTAGAATCGCCTTTTTTTTTTTTTTTTTTTTTTGGTTTTTCGAGACACGGTTTCTCTGTATAGCTTTGGAGCCTATCCTGGCACTTGCTCTGGAGACCAGGCTTTCCTCAAACTCAGAGATCTGCCTGCCTCTGCCTCCCGAGTGCTGGGATTAAAGGCGTGCACCACCAATGCCCTTGCTTTTTTTTTTAAGCAGCCTCACACTTCCCTATTGTGTGTGTGTACTTCAGCTGCCTTTTCTGCTTCTGGTCTTTTGTTGCAAGTAAATGTTAAGTTGAACATCTTCCCATTTAAGATTTTGAGCACCATGTTACCTGTTAGTATAGTGGTGGGAATTATTTTTAAAAGTGGTTTTGAAAGGGCACATACATTTTAAAGATTTATTTTTATTGTTTTAAATTATGTGTAGGTATGTGTGCCTGTATTTGGGTGTGTGCATGTGAGTGCAAGTGCTAGGAGGCAAAAAGCATCACTTAGAGCCAAAGTTACAGGTGCTTGTGAGCCACCTGAGCGCTTTTTTTTTTTATTTTTTTATTTTTTGGTTTTTCAAGACAGGGCTTCTCTGTGTGGCTTTGGAGACTATCCTGGCACTCGCTCTGGAGACCAGGCTGACCTCAAACTTACAGAAATCGCCTGTCTCTGCCTCCCGAGTGCTGGGATTAAAGGCGTGTGCCACCAACGCCCGGCCACCTGAGTGCTCTTAATACTGCGCCATTTCTCCAGCCGTGTGTGTGTGTGTGTGTGTGTGTGTGTGTGTGTGTGTGTGTGTGTGTGTGTGTGTGTGTGTATGTATGTATGTATGTATGTATGTATGTATATGTGTATATGTATATGTTTTAAATTGACAATTTTCTTCTAATAGTATGCACCCCCCTCTCCCAAACTGGTGTCATCCTCCTGCTGAGTCAAACTTTGTACCTTGGTGAAAGGTAGAAAAATAGTTGCTTATTTTTTATGTTGGGATTGGAATCTGTATTATCTTTTGTAAATTTTTAGTTGTACTTGGTTTATAATGGTATTGGTAGACTCTTCATGCTTAACCCCTTACTTGGCCAGCTACCACAGTTCTCCCTAGAATGACATTTATTGTTAATATTGTTAATTGTAGCTTTTTAGTTACATACAGTGCACTTACATTCTGAAATATGTCATTTTGTAATGAGCTCATGGTTGACATCTTTTCGGGAGCTTTAGGATGAATAGTGTTTGTTCACTAGGTAGATGAAATCAGAATTAGAGGGTTGAAACTTCAAGAGGTACCCCTACTTGCAACCTTTTAAGGAAGGGGAAGGAGTCAAAAGGTTAAGTTAATTACTTGTAGCAGAAGAGCCATCATGAAAATCATAAAGGACAGGTTTTGGAGAGCTTCCAGATAACTGATCACGAGGCTCCATTTATTTACTTATCTTATGGTTTAAGAGAAGGTCTCATGTAGCCCAGAATGCTCTGTAGTTCAATATATAGCCAAGTGTGCCACTGTGCCCAGCAGCTATTTTCTTCTGATGGATGTTTTGTTTAGAGATAGTCTCCTTAAATTCTATGTAGCTAATTTGAAGAAATTTTCTGCCTCCACCTTTCAAGTGCTAGGATTACATACAGGTGGGTATGTCCTTGCCAGATTTTTTTCCTTTGGTGTTTGGAGGTGCTGGAGTTTGAACCAAGGGTTTTGTGCATAATAGGCCAAGTTCTATTCTGAGCTGTGTCCCCAGCCCAAATAAAGTCTTGATAAATGTAAATTTTGTTTTTCTTATGGGTAGTGCTTTTTGTATTTTAAGAAATCTGTCTCAGGTGGGTAGAGTGGCATATGCCTGTAATTCCCAGTACTGGGGAAGCTGAGGTAAGAAGAGTAGAGTTGAAAACCATCCTGGAGTCCTTAATGAGCTCTAGGCCAGGTGTGGTTGTGAAAGCAAGATCTCATCTCAACAGCAACAACAAAAAGCAACAAAAATGAAATTCTTCTCTGTTTGAGGCATATAGATTGCTATATTTTAAAAGTTGTGCACTTTGCATCTTCATTTCCTTTAAATGTTCTTTTTTGCTTGCCTGTTTGGCTTCATTTTTTTTTTTTTTTTGAGATAGGTCTGATTTTGTTGCCCAGCTGGCCTCAGGATCCCAGTCCTCCTACCTTAGTCTTTAGAGAGCTGGACATGCCCCTCCATGCCCTACACAAGCTCTTTTCAAATACAGAAAATTGGCCTTCTTTTCTTCCTATATTTTATTATTCACCTTTTCACCTTTTATTAATTCTTTATATAATAACATTTTGTCATACTTAATCTCTATTTTATGTAGATGACTGTGGCTTGTGAATTTTAAATCTGAGCAAAGCTTGTCCATTCTGGAATGAAATGTTTTTAAAAATTCTACTTTACATTACATATCTCTTCTGTTTTCCATGTTTAGTTCCTTAAAAGAAAACCCACTTACTTATGTGTAACACATGTACCATAACAATTGTGTATAAAGTCAGAACAACTTGATGGGAGTTGATTTCCTTCTGCTGCCACATGGTTTCTGGGGACCAAACTCAGGTTGTCAGTCTTGGCGACAAGTGATTTTTACCTGCTGGGTCATCTTGCAGGCCTCATGTACAGAGTATGCTGTTTTTCTCCCCTCATGTTTTAGCATGCATCATGGGATTAATTACTTGAAAAAATCTGAAATCCCAGTTTGTATATACATTGATTTGTGTGTGTGTGATTTATTCCCTTATCTTTTTTCACCTTATTTGGGGGTGGTGAGTGGGATTTGAGACAAGGTTTCTCTCTGTATCCCTGACTGTCCTGGAACTCTTAGTATACCCTGCTGGCCTAAACTCAGCGATTCTCTTGTGTCTTTAGTTCTGGGATCAAAGGCGTGCACCATCACCACTGCTAATTTTTTTCTTTTTCCTTTAAGTGTTTGGCAACTTCCTATAATGACCCCCAACCCACTGTACATATTATAAATTAATTTTATAAAATTTACAGAACCATGAAACCCCTCCACTAATTTTTAAATTTTATTGAGGAATTTGACTTTACTCAAACATTAAATCACTTATTTTTACAATCCGTTCTTTTTGTTTGTTTGTTTGTTTGTTTGTTTGTTTGTTTTAAGACAGGGTTTCTCCGTATTGCTTTGGGAGCCTGGCCTGGAACTTGCTCTGTAAACCAGGCTGGCCCTGAACTCAGAGATCTGTCTGCCTCTACCTCCTGAGTGTTGGGATTAAAGGTGTGGGCTACTACTACCAGCTTCTTGTGTTCATTGTTAAGAGACTCATCTCCCCCTCCTCCCATAAGATTAAGAATCCTTCAAGAATAAGTGGTCATTTAATCTTTCTTAGAGGATGTGAGAGAGGATGTGAGTTGAGACAGTCTGTGTAACATGCTGGCTTTGAATTCACAATCCTGTGAATTAATAGGCTTGTGCCCTCACACTTGATATCATTTAACTGACCCTTTGAAAAGGCAGGATTTAAAAATTGTGTGTGTGCTTGCAAACGTGTGTATACTTATTCAAATATGGAGGTCAAAGGATAACTTGTGGGGAGTTCTCTAGGTCCAAAGGATCAAACTTAAGTCTTCAAGCTTGGCAGCAAGTTCTCCTAACCATAGAGCTACCTTGTTGGCCTATATCTTTTATTTAAGGCTGCTTGGTGGTTTTACTTGTGGGACAGGTCTGGGGATTGAACCCAGGTTCTTATGAATGCTAAGCATCATTTTACCATTGTAGAGGCAATCTAGAGATGCTGAAAAACTAAAAGACATTAAATATTTGATGTAGCTGATAGGGGCCTTTGTGGGTTTTTTGTTGTTGTCAGTGGTAGTGGTGGTATTTGTTTCTTTGGATTTGGTTTTGACTAATTTTACCATGCTAGGTTTTGGGAACTGATTTTAAATAATGTACCATAAATTAAAAAGGAGTTTATCATAAAGATAGAAACTGCTTGAAAAAAGATGTCAGAAATGGATTCTACACTAAATAACTGCCTCTAAAACTAATGACTTTAGCAAAAATTATCTCCGCTAAAAATCCTGCTTTCTTTACGTTTCTCTGTTTTACATAATTACAAAAGGGCACAAGCCCTAAAATGTTGATTATTTTATATTTTTACTAAATACTAATTTTCCTCTAAACTTGCTGGCCCGTGGAACTTTGTATGCAATATGATTGGTTAAATGAAAAACTTGGAGTTGAAAGAAAGTAAAAGATATCTGGACTGTGTGTGGGGGGGTGCTGTAATTTTCTTACTTTAGTGGTGGAGGCAAGAGGATCAGGCACTTAAGGCCAATCTGAGCTAAGCTACATGGAACCTTGTCTCAGAATATAAAATACAGGTATCTTAAAAGGTACAGAGAAGCTTGGAGCAAACAATGATGGGAAAATGGTTCCAGTCACTGGTTATACATTACTCCAGAGCTGCCATATACTGGAAGAATTCTACACACAGTATTCGTTCTTCAGCTTGTGTAAGAACAGCAGACCCTAGATTGTGGTTTTGGGTTCCTTGCATGCAACTCTGCTATATAGGATAGAGAGGGAATTGATGAACTTACAGGTTAAGATTCTGCTAAGAATTTTATTGAAAGGTAAGAAGAGGGGCACACTTCACTGGTAGAGCATCTATCTGCTCAGTATTCACAATACCCTGGGTTCAGTCTCTGGGAGCATACTTGTATATTAAAGGTAATTACCGAGGAGTCTTATACTGTGGCATAATTTTTAATAGCTATAGTAATTTGTGATCTATAAACTATCCTCAAGAATATTATCTTGGGGGCTGGAGAGATGGCTGAGAGGTTAAGAGCACTGGCTGTTCTTCCAGAGGTCCTGAGTTCAATTCCCAGCAACCACATGGAGGCTCACAACCGTCTATAGTGGGATCTGATGCCCTCTTCTGGCATAAAGGCATACATGCAGATAGAACACTCATACATATAAATGAATAAATAAATGTTTTGTTTTGTTTTGTTTTAAGAATATTATCTTGCATTGGAGACATGGCTCAGAGGTTAAGAGCACTGGATGCTCTTTCAGAGGTCCTCAGAACCACATGGTGGCTTACAACTATCTATAATGAGGTCTGATGCCCTCTTAGGTGTATATGCAAACAGAACACTATGTAATAAAAATAAAGAACATTATCCATATAAAGCATTCCTTTTGACTATTTTTGAAAGTGTGTTTATTAAGATTTGTAAATAAGCTGGTGTCCTGGTGCATGCCTTTAATCCTAGGACCTGTTTGGGAGACATTGGTAGGTGGGTCTCTGTGAGTTTGAGGACAGCCAGAGCCACATAGTGAGACCCTGTTGAAGCAAAGCAAAACACAAGAATTGTGAATAGTTCTTAAATGTAGACGTATTTTTCCTGAGGCAATTTTACTGTTTGGTATAGAGTAATATTTTCCAGTCTTTACTCATGAATAAGTGCAAAGGGAATCATGATAATTAGTTGGATCATATTGCCATCTTTTACTTGGAAGGTAAAAAAGTTTGCTTCTGATGATAAACATTTAAGACAACAAAAATTAATTCCCCACATATAAAGTAGTCATGTTAAGGGATAGAGAGATGGCTCAGCAGTTAAGAGCACTGGCTGCTCTTCCAGAGATCCTGAGTTCAATTCCCAGCCACCATATGGTGACTCAACCATCTGTAGTGGGATCTGATGCCCTCTTCTGGCATGTAGGCGGACATGCAGATAAAGCACTCATACTCATAAGTAAATCAATCTTTTAAAAAGTCATGTTAAACTTGCAATGCTGGTTGACATGCATAAATAGGTACCACATAGATACCAGAACCATTGTTAAAAATTACATGATGTCATGTGGCTTTTAGGATTAGAAGAAATATAGAAAGATCTAGAGAAGCTTCCTGCAAGCAGGTTTCTAGGCAAAGCTAATATGCCGTATATGCAGCCCTGTTCCAGGTAAGTACAAATGTCCCTGAAAGGCTTTCATTTATTGTTGCTGAGTTTTAGTTCTACTAAATACTTTCTAAGTTAAACATAGTTACTTGAAAACTTAAATGTTCACTTGGTTCAGTTTCTTAATGCCTAACTTCTTCTGAGTTCAGCATGACAGAGGCTTAGATGTTCAGGGACAGGTTACTAGAAGACATGCAGTTGTACATACTGACTAGGAGAGCAAATGTCAAATGTGTAAACTTTTTTTTTTTTTTTTTTTACAATTTGAAATTATTGCAGCTATTTCAGGATTATTCTGCATTACTATTCAGAAAGCCCTGCTATTTGTTAATTTGAATACTGATGACATTTCATGTTTTTAACCTGACATATTTTTTTTATAGATAAAGTGGAGAATTTTAGTGAAGAACATGAAAAAAATAGTCACCATTTTCATAAAAATGCTGAAGATAGTACTAAGAAACCCAACACAGAAACCACAGTAGCTTCTGAATATAAAGCTGATGAGATTAAGGAAACAAATGATACTTGGAACACCCAGTCTGGGAAAAGATCAGAGTCTCCATCTGAAAGTTGTCCAGTCAAAGGACCTGTAAGAACTGGTTTATATGAGTGGGATAATGATTTTGAAGATATCAGATCAGAAGACTGTATTCTGAGTTTGGATAATGATTCTCTTTTAGAGATGAAGGATGAAGATTTAAAAAACCGATTGGAAAATCTAAATGAAGCCATTGAAGAAGATATTATACAAAGTGTTCTTAGGCCAAGCAACTGTAGGACGTACTGTAGGGCCAATAAAGCAAAATCCTCACAGGGAGCATTAAATTTCGATAAGCTAATGGATGGCACCAGTCAGGCCTTAGCCAAAGCAAACAGTGACTCAAGTAAAGATGGCCTGAATCAGGCAAAGAAAGGTGGTGTAAGTTGTGGGACCAGTTTTAGAGGAACAGTTGGACGGACTAGAGATTACACTGTTTTACATCCATCCTGCTTGTCAGTTTGTAATGTTACCATCCAGGATACAATGGAACGGAGTATGGATGAGTTCACGGCGTCCACTCCTGCAGACTTAGGAGAGGCTGGCCGGCTCAGGAAAAAGGCAGATATTGCAACTTCCAAGACCACTACTAGATTTCGACCTAGTAATACTAAATCCAAAAAGGATGTTAAACTTGAATTTTTTGGTTTTGAAGATCATGATGAGACAGGAGGTGATGAAGGGGGTTCTGGAAGTTCTAATTACAAAATTAAATATTTTGGCTTTGACGATCTCAGTGAAAGTGAAGATGATGATGACGACGACTGTCAAGTGGAAAGAAAGACAAACAAAAAAAGAACTAAAACAGCTCCATCACCTTCCCTGCAGCCTCCCCCTGAAAGCAGCGACAATTCCCAGGATAGTCAGCCTAGTACTAATAATGCAGGTAAGAATTGTAAGAAATATATACATAACATAATAATATGTTTAACATATGATTTGTTTCTCAGGCTTTAATCAAAGGCTAGACTGTTTCGTAGATACTTAGTTTTAGTTTGTTTTATATATGTGAGATTTATTTTTAATATGTAGATGTGTGTGCCTGTATGTGGGTATGTGCATGTGAATACAAGTACCCTCTGAGGCCAGAGGCAGTAAGTCCCCTAGAGCTGGAATTAGAGTTGTAAGCTGTCTGACCTGGGTGCTGAAAACAACTCCGATCCTTTGGGAGAGCAGCAAATTCTCCCAACCACTGAGACATTTCTCTAGCCATAGTTTGCTATAATATTAGTAGAAGCATCTATTTAGAACCCATCTATTGCCTCAGAGGTATAAAACTTTCATGTAAATTTTTAGGTCTTAAATTATGAAAGACTGGGAGTCTCGAAGCTTTAAATCAGTGACTAGCCTTTAAGGTTTTTGGTTTCAGATTGGATTCCAAACCAGGGCCTCACACATAATAAGGTCTGCCACTGAAATATACAGCCTTAGGCCAGTGTAGGCATTTGGTCTTTGGACCTTTGGGTGTGGCTTCAGGCGAACCTAAGCAGAAAGAGAGGAGCCTGAGGTGTGGCTTTTCATTGCTTGCTCCTTCTGTTGGGTCAGTGGATCAGTAGGAAGAGCAGAGAAACGCTCTGGTGGTTCTTTGTATTTTTCTGTGTAATTGTCCCCAATAAACACCCATTTTTCATTTTTCTTGGGTCTAGTGATATAATTACATCCTTGCCTTCAGGCCAGCACCTGTGAATTTATATGAGAATTTTAAACTGTTGGGACAGAGATACCAAATATCTTGTTTTAGCTTTGAAAATCCAAATGCAATGGAGACATAAGGATTTTGGATAATTAGAACTGTACTGATAAGAGATGGTTTTATGAGGGAAATACTCAAATTAATTAAACCCTTTGTAAGTAGCACAAAACTAAAAAAGAAAAAAAATTTTTTTTTTTTTTTGAAACATTCTCAAACCCTCTTAAATTGTAGTCTCATAAGATCAAAAGGTATGCTGGGCAGGTGGATCTCTGAGTTTTAGGCCAGCCTGGTCTACAGAGTAAGTTTCAGGACAGCAGAGCTACACAGAAAAATCCTGTCTGGGAAAAACAAAAACAAAATAGATTGTAAAGTACTGGGTAAGAATTCTCTTTTAATAATGAAAATTTGTCTCTTAAGACTGTAGGCTCAATGATAAGATTCTCTTAGGAGTTGAATCTCTCTCTCTCTCTCTCTCTCTCTCTCTCTCTCTATATATATATATATATATATATATATATATATATATAGGTAGCTTTGCTATAATTAAAGCTTTACTTGAAAAGGGTGATGTGTAGAGGATTCACTTATGTGAGGAAGAATTTGTGAAATAAAAGGTCTTTTCAACCAAATACAGCTTTGCTATATTGGTTTAATTGTTTAAAAAATTTTTTGTCCTGCTAAAGTTGTAGACATTTGTAATTGTGGTGAATTAGAATTTCCATAGTATTTGTGAATTTAGATTCCCAAATAGAGTATATCATACTTGACACTACCTGCTACTTAGCATTTTTGGGTCTAAAAGTAGTTTGCATGGTTTTGGGGGTGATTTGTACAGGGGAAACATGCTCTATGACTGAGTTACACTCTCAGCCCAGATAAGATTCATCCTTGGTTTTAACTGGAATTAAAGCAGGAACTTCTAGAGCCTCTTCAGTTCCCTAAGAAAGTATAGTTAACATTTATCTAGTGTTATCATCAGCCTCTTCTGGAAGATTGCAGTTTGCAGCAGCCTCACTAGACACTTGAGATCTGGTCATAATGCTGTGCAGTACCTACACTCTTGTCCTGCTGCAGTTTATTTGACTTTTAGGCTCAATTTGTATAGTAAGTTATTCTTCTCATCTGCAATTTAAAATCTGTTACATGTTGTAATAATAGGACTTCAATTCTGAAATGTGAAAAATAGACTAACTTTGAGAAATGAAGTTTACATGAACATTTCTGCAAGTTCCCAGGCAGGTATGTGTAGGCATACATGTAGGCAAAACACTCATATACATAATATTCATCTAAAATTTTTTAAGAAATGATTATCTTTATAGAAGCCAGCAGCCTCTTACAGTTTGAACAGTGTCTTTGACTTTTGAGAGCCACACCAAATTACTTATCTTGCATCAAAGCATTCTATATCCCCACCCAGCACAAATGCATTCAGTGAGTACTGGAAGCATGCAGTGTTGACACCAGACCACCTGGGTTTGGAGTCTAGCTCTGCTACATCAGCTCTGCTTAGCTGGCTTCCAACAAGTATTCTTTTAAGTTAACATGATTTCATGAACTTAAAATCTAGAAATAGCCGGGCGTTGGTGGCGCACGCCTTTAATCCCAGTACTCGGGAGGCAGAGGCAGGCAGATCTCTGTGAGTTTGAGGCTAGCCTGGTCTCTAGAGCGAGTGCCAGGATAGGCTCCAAAGCTACACAGAGAAACCCTGTCTCGAAAAACAATAACAACAAAAAAAATCTAGAAATATGTGAAACTTAGGTATCATTTGATATTTATGAGTTTGATATAAATTATATATCTAGCACTCATATGTATCTGGTAGTTACATGATCTATGAAGTTCAAATTTTATTTTGGAAAAAATTTAAAGCCAGACATAGTGATGCATGACTGTAATTTCAGTATTTGGGCAGCTGAAGCAGAGGGATTGCCATGAGTTTGAGCCAATTAGGGATATTTAGTGAATTCCAGGCCACTATGGGCGCTAGCTACAAAGAGCCATTCTCAGTAAAAGAGAAAATATTTGTTTTTGTTTTGTTTTATGTTAACACAAAATAAAACTAGAACACATGTTTAACAGCCAGGTTTTGAAGTAGAAGGTGAGGATTAGAGTAGCTTTTCAGCTGTTGCTGCTTTTAATCTTTCATTCATTTCTCACCCTAACCCCAATATTATGTTTAAAAAATGGCCTTAAGTTTTCTGATAACTTGAAATACTGGAAAGCTAGCTAGTTTTGATTACCGTTTCAGAAAACTTGGATTTTACAGAGGACTTGCCTGGTGTGCCTGAGAGTGTGAAGAAGCCCATAAATAAACAAGGCGATAAATCCAAGGAAAATACCAGAAAGATTTTTAGTGGCCCCAAACGGGTAAGTAAAGCACTATTATTTATTTATCATTAGAGGACTCATGTCTTATTTAGGGTTTCTAATGCTGTGAAGAGACACATGACAACATTTAATTGGGGCTAGCTTGCAGTTCAGAGGTTCAGTTCATTATCATCATGGTGGGTCATGGCGGCGCACAGGCAGAAAATGGTGCTGGAAAGGAAGCTGAGAGTTCCACATCTTGCACAGGAAACAGGAAGTGATCTGAGACACTGCGTCGTTTGAACACGTATGAGACCTCAAAGCCCATCCCCACAGTGACAGATGAATGGACGAGCATGCGTGTGTGTGTGTGTGTGTGTGTATGAGAGAGAGAGAGAGAGAGAGAGAGAGAGAGAGAGAGAGAGAGAGAGAGAGAGAGAATACTATTAAGCTGTAAAGAAAAATTAATAAAAATTAGCAGGAAAATGGACTTAGATTAGAATATGTGATATTAGATGAGTCCATACAATCTCAAAAAAAGTGTTCTTACATTTGAAGTCTAGCCATTAAAAAATATATGTACACACATATATACATACATATGTATATAAATAAATGTACATGTGAGCACAGTATAACATGTAGGAAAGAGAACAAGTATTGCTAAATGTTAGGGAATGACGAAGGACTGAATTTCTAAGCTATTCTGTAAAGAAGAGAAGTTCAGTGAGTTAATCTTTGGGCCTATGTTAGGTGTTTGATTTTTTTTTTTTTAATTTGCAATGTTTTGTATAATAAAGTGGTAAAATTTAATTAAAAAGAAATTCCATATTAGATACATAGTTTGCAAGTATTTTCCCAGTTCTTCGTGTTGCCCCCCCTCCTTGCCAATTTTTGATTTTGTTTTTTGGTTTTTTCGAGACAGGGTTTCTCTGTGGCTTTTAGAGGCTGTCCTGGAACTAGCTCTTGTAGACCAGGCTGGACTCGAACTCACAGAGATCCACCTGCCTCTGCCTCCCGAGTGCTGGGACTAAAGGCGTGTGTTTAAAAAACGCCCTGTGCCGACTTTTTAAATTTTTGATGAAGCACAACTCTTTTCCTTTTGTTGTCTGTGGTTTTAATATCAAAGCTGAGGATTCATTGCCAAATTCGGTGTAGACTTTCAAAACTGTTTTTCGCTTATGGTTTGTAGTTTTATTTAGGTTTTTGATCTATTTTGAGTGAATTTTTGTGCATACTGTAAGGTCGTGATCGTGATCCACCTTCACTTTCAGGCATTGCAGCATGTAATTTAATATAACCTTGCACAGGTATTGAGAATATTTCTTACATTTAAAAAGCCTGCTGTGTGTTGTTCTTCTAAGTTGTAGTTAAAAGTTGTCAGCAACTTTTATTTTTTCCAGTTGAATTAATTTTTGTATCTATTCCTATTTTTTTCTTATTTTACTTTTGTAAAAGCCCACTGAGTATCTTCACAGTAGTTGTTGATGCACTTTAGTTCTTATGGATTTGTTTATGAAGTATGTTAGTTTTCAGAGCAATATTTACCAATAGGCAAGGGATGGCCCAATCACATAGACTTTTTTAAATAAATGTTTTTTTAAACATTTATTTCATTTATTTTGGGGAGAGGATTCCATATGTAAGTATTGTGTTTACATTATTTCTACCTCTCCCTTCCGTGTCCTCCTCCCTTATACCTCCTTCTTCAACATCATGACTTCTTTACCTACTATTGTTACACATGCACACACACACAACACTCTCTCTCTCTCTCTCTCTCTCTCTCTCTCTCTCTCTCTCTCTCTCTCATACAAACCCACATATCTTGCTGAGTCCCTTTAGTTTTGCTCATATGTATGTGTGTAGTTTCAGGCCAGCTTGAACCACATAGCAAGACCCTATCTCAAATAAAAATGGTTTAAAAAACAACCAGGGTGGGGAGTGGGGGGAACAAAAAAAACCAAAAAACCCCTATCAGATTAGAAATAAAGAAACAAATTCCAAATGTATTGTTTACAATTCTACTAAAATAATAAACCAATGACATAGCAACATAACTTATATGAAAAATTATTTAAAACCAAAAATATTGAAGGAAGAATACATTGTTTTATCTTTATTTTTGTAAATTTCTGCAAAGGCAAGCTTAAAAAGATTCTTGAAGACTTGGTATGGTGGCTCATGACTTTAATCCCAACACTGGGAAAATCTAACATAAACATGCTATATGATTGTATTTTAGATAACC
Source organism: Cricetulus griseus (assembly GCF_003668045.3). NCBI lineage: Eukaryota > Metazoa > Chordata > Mammalia > Rodentia > Cricetidae > Cricetulus > Cricetulus griseus. The sequence continues at coordinate 184,660,948 of NW_023276807.1, read as the reverse complement.
TTTTCAAATGATATTTTAAAATATATTTGGTGTGCTACACCAGAAACTTAATTTGAGTTTCTTGATGATTATCCCATATTTGTAAGCTTTTCATACTGTTAAATTTGAACCTGTTGTTTCCCCTTAACATTTTGAACAGGTATTTTTAACCATGCATGCTTTATAACCTTATATGTGGGCCATTTGGAAAATACTAGTCACCCTGAGTTATGCACACATTTCATTATGCTCACTCAAAAATTCATGCTAATCTTGTCAAACCAAATTTTGTTGTTACTGGTCATGTTTAGTCCGTAATAGATCAAGTTCTCCAGAATTTTAGTTTTTTTTTCTCATTGGCATCAAAATGCCTTAGGGAAATTAGCTGACAGTGACAGCCTCCCTTTTTTCCTTTATGGAAATATTTTTGCCAGATACCCAACCATGTTTGTCAATCTTTGAAGTAAGTTTTTTTTTTTTTTTTTCCTGAAAAAAGTGGCTAGATCTACACAGCTCAAAAAGTTGATGTATACAGAAGTGTTTTATGCACACTTGTTTGGTATTTCACACAACACTGAGATTTAATAAAACTGGTATTTCTTCTTAAAGGCTTTATATGAACTGATGCTTATACTTTGTGGCAGTGATGAGAACAGGTGTAATTTGAAGATTTTATAAATTCTTGCCAAGATACTATCAAACAGTGGTTTCAGTACCATCCAAAGGGATTTAAATTTCAGTACACCGAGAAAGGCAAATACAATAGTTCTGAATTTGTAGTCATCTGAAAGAGTTGATATATCCCTACAGTGTTCATAGCTTATACTTTGAGACCTGATGATTGATAGTATTCTACTTTATTCTGTGTTCCAAACTTTTTATAGTGAAATACTTTATAAGTTAATTATAGCATAAGTTTTTTGTTTGTTTTCCCTTTTTTTGTTTTTCTCTTGAGATGGGGTTTCTCTGTAGATTTGGAGGCTATCTTGGCTCACTCTGTAGACTATGCTAGCCTCGAACTCAGAGATCTGTCTGCCTCTCCCTCCCAAGTGCTGGGACTAAAGGTGTGTGCCATCACCGCCTGGCATTGGCACATTGTTCTTGAGTATACCTTATTTAAATACATTCTTATTTAAAATTATCCCTTTCACTTATTTTTATTAAGAGGTTGTGATATTTGTCTTTAGGACTGGTCTACATTTTAGAAGATATCTATAATCTTGATATTTAACTTGCTTCACTATTGGTTTAGGAAGCTGTAAATTAATAAATCCACATCCTGGATTAGATTTAGGTTAAACTTTTTTTTTTTTCTTTTTGCAGAGCTTCATTGGTGATAATAGTGTATGCTTTACATTTGAAGCTCTCTATTTTCTGATTATTCCACTCTTAATATATTTTCATTTATGCCTCCATCTACTTTCTACAGTATGGAGGATTGAATTTAGGACTTGTATATGCATTCTTGACCTTTAATATTGGTTTGAAAAACTAACGAAGGTTGGGATCATGAACTTTGTTCAAAACAAAGGCACATTTTCCCTTTTATAATTTCATTAGGTCTATTCTGACACCATGTGAATATCTTATTCTGCATTATATCTTTTAACTTGTTTTTATCTAGTATTGAACCTTGTCTTAGTTACTATTTATTGCTGTGAAGAGACACCATGACCATGCTAACTTATAGAAAGAAGCATTGAATTGGGAGCTTGCTTACAGTTTCAAGGGTTAGTTCATTATCATTGTGGCAGGGAGGGAGGTAGCAGGTGGGCAAGAATGGTGCTGAGGAAGTAACTGAGATCTCATATCTGATCCACAAGTTGCAGGCTGAGACCTCTCCCCACCCCCACAACTAAGCCCATTCCCAGTCATATACCTTTCTATGGCCATACCTCCTAATTCTTCCTAAACTGTTCAATTCATGGTGACTCATGTATTCAAATACATGAAGTTGTGGACATGTTTTTACTCAAACCATCACAAATCCTATTGCCATTATTTGTTACACGAACAGTTGCAGACTACTGAAAATTTTCCAATTGTTTCTCCTACATTTAGTAAATGGAATAATAGTATAAGTAGTCTCTCCCATCATTGACATATTAAATAGTTATTACTTATTAGCATTGTTCATAGTAAAGTAAGCCATGCATGACATCACTAAAATCTAAAGAAGCGTAATGTCGAGAAATAGAATAATGGTACAGAGGCAAAGGAAATAGGGAGATATTGGTGTAAAAAGTACTGTGAAATAGAATTAGTAAATCCAGAGTCCAATAAATATAACAGAAGTACAGTTAATGTGTATTGATAGTTTGCTAAATTTATAATTTGCTGGATTTTAGGCTTTTAACACACTGCAAAAAAAAACAATTATGGAAGAGATAGATACAGGATACGTTAATTTGTTAACTTGTACTAATCATTTCACTGTTTTCATGTTTATCAAAACATTCTTTTTCTTAAACATATAAAACTCTTTAAAAAAACTTATTAAATGTAGTATTATAAGTTTTGACTTTTTTTTTTTTTTTTGTCTGTATGCCCTAGTTTAGATTTGGCTAGTGGGAGCCATTTCTAGCTTGCTTGTTTCTCTTTTATGTAAACCCAACATCTTTGAGTACTTTGCTTTCTGCATAGTAAAGTGATCAAGATTCATCATGTACTTTACTTTTCTCATTAAAGAATTCATTTTTCATGAATGAATGAGAAACGAATTCTCATTCTTTTTGTATGGCATAAATACTTAGAATACTCAAGTGCTAACTATATTCATTGCTGATAGGCCCTGTCATCAGACAGCTAGAAAAAATAAGCTATGTGACTGGAAGAGATGGGTCAGAGATTAAGAGCACTGGCTGCTCTTCCAGAGGTCCTGAGTTGAATTCCCAGCAACCACATGGTGACTTACAACCATGTATAATGAGATCTGGTGCCCTCTACTGGCAGTCAGGTGTACATTCAGACAGAATACTGTATATATAATAAACTTTTCTTTAAAAAAGAAACGTAAGCTATGAGTTCATATGAATAACTTTACTTTTAGTTTAGCATAGTAGAATTAAAAAATAAATTTATTACTGGTGGGTCTGGGAAGAGGCCATTCACATGCCATAGTATTTGTATGGAGGTCAGAGGACAAACCTCTGGAGTCAGTTCTTGTATTATGTGATCCAGTGATTGAACTCAGGATATCAGATGTGCATAGCAAGTGCTTTTACCTGCTGGGCTATTTGGTGAGCTCCGATGTGACAGAATTTTGTATTTGGCTTACTGTTGTGTCCTGTGCAGGAATAATAACCACATATAATGTTACTAATAGTAATTACTGAGAATAGTAAATAGCGATGTTTAAGCTTTGCAGTTCATTTTGTCCTTAGCATTTTACTGAGGGTGACTGGTCAGAAGCTGAGCATGGTGGCACACACCTAAATAACTAGTACTCGGGAGGCTGAGACAGGAAATTGTGAATTTGAAGTCAGACTGGGCTACATAGCAGAGACCCTGTATGAATTTTTTTTTTAAAGCCAGGCAAGGTGCTACAGGCCTTTAATCCCAATAGAGGCAGCGAGTGGATCTCTGTTAGCTTAAGGCCAGCTGGTCTGCAAAGAGTTCTAGGCCAGTCAGAGTCATAACTAAAACTCTTTCTCAGAAAAAAATAAAACAGTCCCTTGATAATCTTTTTTATTTTTGCTTATTTGTATTTAATATTTGGTAGTGTTTTGTTTTTGCAGTGTTAGTGGTCTAACCCAAGGCCTTATATATCCTACGCAAGCACTCTACCACTGAGCTATACTTGCAACCCTGTGTTTAGTTTTTAAATTTAGTTTTACACTTAATATTGAGAGATTTTGCTTTGCTATTCACACAGCTTAAAAAAGTTAATAGTGTACATGAACTTGACCTGATTTTGGAGTAATTTATTTGGCCTAAAGTAAATCAGGTCATGGAAAACAAATCGGCAGCAGACCTATTTGCTGATGTATAGATGGACATGATACTATAGTGTCTGGAAAATTAAGGAAATTACTGCTGGTTTTTTTTTTTTAAACTTAAAAAGCTATGGGATTGAACACACTTGAAAGATGTAATGTGAACCAGGCTGTGGTGGCACACATCTTTAATCCCAGCACTCAGGAGGCAGAAGCAGGTGAATCTCTGTAAGTTTGAGGCCAGCCTGGTCTACAAAGCGAGTTCCAGGGTAGCCAGGACTGTTGAAACCTATCTTGAAACCCCCCCCCCCAAAAAAAAAAGGTAATGTGGATAAAGCCTTGTAACATAATAGTTCTAGTATTTTATTTCCTGACGAGATTTAAGTAAATACTCCCTTTTGCATGATTCATAGAAACTAAATTTTAGGATTTATAGAAAACTAAATTTTCCAAGGAATTTCTTTTTAAAAAGATTTTATTTATTATGTATACAGCATTCTGCTTCCATGTATATCTGCACACCAGAAGAGGGCACCGGATCTCATAACGGATGGTTGTGAGCCACCATGTGGTTTCTGGGAATTGAACTCAGGACCTCTGGAAGAGCAGTCAGTGCTCTTAACCTCTGAACCATCTCTCCAGCCCCGGAATTTTTATGTGGATTATATATCAGATACCATAAGAGAGAATAGGGTGTGAGTGATGTAGGAAATGTTCTCAGCAGTTGTAGAATAGCCTCAACTTGTCTAGTGTTTCTTCTGATTCAGTTTAGTTGTCATGGTTTTGGTTGGAGCACTAGAGGAGATACTATGTTCTCATTGCTTCAAAACCCTGTCACAGAGATATGAATCATATAAAAATATACATACACCCTTTTTGTTTTTAAAGTCTATGGACTTAAACCCAATGCCTCATACTTAGGGCCTTGCACATGCCAGGCAATCCTCCACTTCTACCCCTTATGCTGTTTTTACATATGATTACATACCTAGTTTTGTAGAACCTAGAGTTCATGCCGATACTCTCACTTCTGGTTCAATACCAGGTTTATTTTGCCCTACATGCTTTTGTATTTTACTTTTTGTCTACAGTGAGAAATCTGGTTGTCATTGTCTTTAGTATGCTTAACCATTTATTTGGTCCTAATATTTGTCAACGGTTTCTTGATCATATAAGTCATCTTCTCACCTTAGTAATACAGACAGACATAGGCTAGCCAAGACTTTGCTTTTCTCTATCTTCTTTTATTAGAAACATTAACTTTCTTAAAAAATTTTTTTTAGATATTTATTTTATATTTAAATATGCCTGCATGTATATGTATGTGTACCCATGTGTGTGCCTGGTTGCCCAAGGTTAGAAGAGTTTGTTAGATTCCCTGGTATTGGAGTTACAAGTGACTGTCAACCACCGTGTGGTTGTTGGGAACCAAGCCCAGGTCCTCTGTAAGTGCTCTTAACTGCGAACTCATCTTCTCCAGTCCTGTGCTAACTTTGTCAAGTATGTCATTTGTACAGTTTTTGCCTTACCAGGAGTGTAGTAGGCAGGAGTTGTTATTAGAATTGAGGCTGGCAGGTTACATGCTACAGAAAAATGAGAAGGGGGAAGAAAACCAGTTTAAAAAACTGGTCGAAATAATGCCTTTAAAAAGTCATTTGCTGGGCTTGAGAATTGGCTTGGTGGTTAAGAGCACCCAGGTTTGATCCCCAGCACCCACATGGTAGTTTATAATATTAGTTCCAGTATCTGACATATTCTTCTGACCTCTGCAGGCTCCAGACATGCATGTGGCATATATACATACATCAATGCAAAACAATCATACACATGTTAAAAAAAAACAAAACAAACTAAGAAGAGTCTTTTGCTAGTTAGGAAAATAAAGGGTCTTTAGGAATTGGACTTGAACATAAACTGTATTTAAGTAGCCTTGGTTAGGTCTTAGTGGTTGATCATTTGGAAATTCTGGTACTTTTTGTTCATGAAATGTTAACCAGTTTCTGGTTTCTGGCTAGCATTTCCCTACCTCCCTTATTTGCAGCTGTCATACATGTGCTAATTTACAGAGGTCATTTTTTCCCTTGCTCTGCCCACTTTAAATTCAACTCCTACTTACTCCTGTCTGCTTCTAAGGCATTTTTATGATCAGCCAGAATCACCTTCAGTACTTGGAAGGTTACATTTTGCCTGAGAATGTTGGCCATTTCGTTTTACAATTAAGACTGCTTCTGGATCTTTGAAACCAGTGTAAGATCAGTGTGGTTTCAATTTTCAAATATTTCTACCACTACTTTTCAGTGTTTCTCTGTAGTTTAATACTGGGCCCATCTGGCCCTATTTTTGTCTGACTTTCTAAGGAACATTTTGGACTTAAATTTTTTTTCCTTCTGTCATTCAATATGACACTAGATAATAAGCTTCTGGGCAATTGGATTAAAGTTACTTCTCATTATAAATCATGATTAACATACATACTAATTTGTATTAGAAACTTGCAATTGTATGGGCCTGCTTTTTATTTTGTTAATTCTTTTTTGTTTCCTGAAATTAATTTATGTAAGTTCTCAATTTAAAAACAGAGTCTTGTAACTCAAGAGATTTTAAAGGACAAGTACTCCCACATCTCACCCAGAACAAATGTTCCTCCACACAGTGCTTGTTTTAGCAGTTAGAATTCACTTTCCCAAACAGCGTTTTTTTTTTGTCCAGTGTATTTCCTGAGTGTTGCTTTTGTCCTGTGTTTGAGGGTTTACTGGCCATTTTAGGATTTAGACATCTAGATGGTGATGATTTCTAAAAACTAGAAACTTGAGATGTTAATGCAAATGACGACTGAATAAAAGACATACTGAACTAGTATGAAGATTGGGAATGCTGGAGGAATATGAAATTAAAAGCCATCCAAGTGTGATGGTATATGCCTTTAATCCCAGCACTCAGTAGGCAGTTATAAGTTCGAGACCAGCCAGTCTACAGTGACTGGCTACAGGACAGCCAGAGCTACACAGAGAAACGCTGTCTCAGAAAACCAAAGTTAAGTCATGACTGTCTATTTGCAGTTAGTAGATTGACCGTGCAGAGTAGTTTAATAAGAGTTGTCAAGTGGGTTCTGGCTGACTGTGGGTATGGAAGAAAGTCAGTTCGATTGGCTTCCTTGTCTCTTTATTCAATGTATGATCTCAGTGCTGGCTGATTGGGGATTCCAAAGGAAGTAGAAAGAATGTCTTTTAACCCTTGCTGCTGGAATGTTTTTCCTAACTGGAATTTTAATTAGTTTTAGCATTCTCTTTCTTTTATGGAAATAGTATTTGAATACCAAAATAGGTATTCTCAGTTGTTGATCTATGTAAGTAATGAAGTAAAAATACAAATACTTAGGAAAGTTAAAATATTTTGTCTATATAGTCCCTTTTTTTTCTTTAATGTTTTATTTAAAATGCTACTAAAATAAAATTACTCCTAGTTTTCCTTTGTTGGGGTGCTTTTTTTTTTTTTTTTTTTTAAGTATGTCTGCATGTTTTGCCTGCATACATATAAAGGCATTTTGTGCATGCCTGGTACCAAGAGGCAATAGGGACTGTTAGATCCTCTGGAACTGGAATTACAAATGGCTGTGAGTTACCATGTGGGTACTGGGAAAGAAATACAAGTCCTTTGAAAGAGCAGCCATTGCTCTTAACTGCTGAGGCATCTCTCCATTCCTAGTTCAGGTGCTTTTAAAAGTAAAAATCAGGCCTCCCCAGAATGATGCTCAGAAATTAAGAGCACTGGCTGCTCTTTCAGAAGACATGGCTTTGTTTTGCAGCATCCACATGGAAGCTTACAACCACCTGTGACTCAAGTTCCATGGCCTTCTTACAGCCTCTAGGGTACCAGGTACTGGCTGTTTTGTCCCCATGACATATCTCTGTCATTCTGGAGAAATTCCTCACTTTCTGCATAACATAGGTTCATCATGTACTATCTGCTAAGGTCCGGTACTGGAAATTAGTTCAAGATGCCCCTAGAAACTTAAGTTTGGTGTACTAGGTATGCTCTCATTAACTTTGACCCCTTTAACAGAGATAGGAAACAGACACATACATATAGACATGAATGTAGATTCATACACATGTCTTGAATTCACACAGATATCTTCAGTATCAACCCATCCCCACAATCTTTTCATTCCTTTCGTTGTCAGTGAGCATTAGCATCTTATAAAAAGCAAAGCATCTAACATGAACAAAGTTGTAACAGTTCTAAAAATGTATTTGCTTATTTCACCAAATTAAAGCCATTAAGATATTCAAGATTTGGGGCTCAATGGGTAAGTACGTTCTGGGCAACTGTAAGGATCAGGCTTTGACCCATGTTAAAAAACAAAATCCCATGCATGGTAGTGCCTGTAACCCTAGCACTGTGGAGTTAGGAGTTGGGTGGATCTCAAGAAATCAATCCAGTCATAGTCAAGTTGGTGAGCTACAGGTTCAATGAAAGACTGTTCCAAAAAGTAACACGGAGCAGTTGAGGAGGACATTGATTTGTGGTCTCTACAGGCTTGCACACCTAGGCAATACACTGTACACAGATACAAGTTATTCAGAATTTGTTTACAGGCATACACTTGCCTTCCCCACTAAGAGCAAAGGTGTAAAGTCAAATGCTGTTTTCACATATTACTTGGGGTTAGTTCTGTCTGCCTACCCCTTGGTCAGTTGCTATATTCTTCCTCATTTATTTGAAATATGAGTAGGTTTCTTGGTTCTGGTTTGCTTTAAATTTTAGGTTTTCCACACTTTCCACTTTTAGCGAATGCTATGTACAACATTATCATGTTTCCAAAAGTAAAATCTATTTTTTAAAAAAAGTAAATTTAGTTAAAGGTCACTTCATTTGAGATCTGTTCTTCTATTTTTTACCACTTGAAGGGAACCTAGTTTATTTTCTGTTTTCCTTTTTTAAAAATAACCAGATGCTTTCTTGTTGACTTTCTTACTAAAAAGTAAAATTTGTCTGTTTATGTTTTTTTAAAGAAAGAGTTTTACTGTATCTGACTTGAAACTCCTCAATCTCAGTTTCCTGAGAGCTAACATTATAGACCTATACAACCACACCCTTATATGGGACTTTTTGTTGGTGGTGTTTTGTTTCTGAGACAACCAGGTAGGTTGTTTCTGAGTCTTACCAGGTAGCCTTGGTTACCCTGGAGCTTGCTATCTAGATCATACTGGTGTGAACTCATAGAGATCTGCTTATCTCTGCCCTGAGTGCGGGAATTAAAGGGTGAGTATCACCATGCCTGGCTTACAAGAGATTATTTTTTGTGCTTTGCTTATTTTGCTTAGTAATACCTCTTGGAAATCACTTAGTATTGGCTCCTATAATTCTTCAGAGTAGTAGTAATGTAACAACTTGACTTTAGATTGCCTTTTGCTTTAGTTGCATTCTTTCATATGCTGTGTTTATATTTAAATTACTTTAAAACCATTTTTTTTTTAAAGTTTACATTTTATGTGTATGGTGGTTTTGCTTGCATTTGTATCTGTGTACTGTGTGCATGCCTAGTTCCCATTGAGGCCATAAGAAGCATTGGATCTCTTGGAATTGGAGTTGCAGACTGCGGTGAGCTGCTATGTGGATGTTAGGAATCAAACCTGGGTCTTCAGGAAGAGCACCCAGTATGTTCTTTAACCCATCTCTTCAGCCCCCTCTTACTATTATGTTTATATAGTTTTTCTTTGACTCCCTAGTTTTTGTTTATCTAGACATCCCCAGCTGTGTTGGCCTTTTGTTTTTCTTCCTCTCTTCCCCTTTTCTTCTTTTCCTTGCTAGGAAGGCACTATACCCAGACAGACACAGTTATATATTGTGTCACTTTGAATATTCGTTTAGACAGACTTACGTTGAATTACTAGTGGGAATACAATGCTATGTTCATGTAATCTTTGTGGATAAGAGTGGGTGAAGTATAGCCAGCTTACTATTTTTGTCTTTAGTCGTGTTTTGTGTGTGTGTGTGTGTGTGTGTGTGTGTGTGTGTGTGTGTGTGTGTGTGTGTGTGTGTGTGTGTGTGTGTGTATTTGTGTTTTCAAGACAGGGTTTCCTCTGTATTGTTTTGGAGACTGTCCTGGAACTCACTTGGTAGACCAGGCTGGCTTCAAACTCACATCGACCCGCCTGCCTCTGCCTCCCGAGTGCTGGGATTAAAGGTGTGCTTGTCTTTAGTCTTTAAAATTCATGAATTTGGTCTTGTTAAAGTAAAAATCATGGTATAAAAAACAGTGACCCCTTCCACCCAACACACTTTTAGAAACTAACTCAATGGAAAATAGCAAAATACTCTTACTCTTTGCTCTTCGGGAAGGAACTCTACTTTCTTTTTCTTTTAAATGATTTATTTTTTTGTGCATTGGTGTTTTGCCTTCTTGTGTATCTTTATGTTGGATCCCCTGGAACTAAAATAACAGTTGTGAGCTGCTGTGGTGTGGGTGTTGGAAATTGAACCCAGCTCTTCTAGAAGAGCAGCCAGTTCTCTTAACTGCTGAGGCATCTCTCCAGCTCCTCAACTTTACTTTATTATTAATAATTGTAAGTCAGTGAAACTGCGTTAAATCACACGCTTGATGTTGTCATCATAAAAAATAGCTTTTGTTTCATTGAAACTATCACTCATGTATAAATAAGTAGGTTGGTTGTTGGCTTATTTTTTCTTTAACTGTAGTTAATTTCTGCATGCAAAATTCTTGTTTGTTACATATATTCCTGGATAACTAAATAAAAATGAACATAGGATGCTATGACTGTCTGGAACATGCCTACGTGGTTCCAAATCTTTAGAATGTTAGTGTATTAATGAGAGCTCTCCACTATTCTAACTATTCTCTAGATTGCAGCAAACAGAAGCTATAAACTGTCTAACAAAGAATAAAGCTAAGAAATCTGACTAATGTGCTATGTATCTGCTTTTAGAACTTAAAAAAATAAAGATTAAGGATAACCCTGGTGGTACAGATGTCTACATGATGTTCATAATTTTTATTTTTTATGAAAAGTTGATTTGCTCTATAGTTCTTTTCAAAACCCATCTTTAGTTATTCTGCGTGATCACTTTTACTATATAAAATTAGAGTGTGACATCAGATGCTATGGTGTTTGCATACGCAATTCACATTGGCTCAAGTAGAATTCTTGTGTCATTTTCAAATGCTGTTATGAACTCAGGGTCAATTTAGTGTTCTTTCCCTTTCTCCCTCCCTGTCTAATGCATGTATGTTATTTATTTAGGTAGATGTGTCTTTAGTAGCTCTCTTCCCTATAAGCCCTGTAACTGGTCAGAGAGGTAATGGCTGAGTAGTTTCATGGTGTCTCACAACCATCCATACTCCAGTTCCAGGGCATCTGATACCCTCTTCTGCCCTCCATGGGCACTAGGTACATTAATACTAATATACATCTAAATCTAAAAAAATTTAAAGCATATAACTGTAAGATTGGAAACAAAAGTCAAGGGAAAGTTTTGATCAAATCTGTTTTTCTTTACACTACTATATACTAACATTAAAATTATAGACTGGGCGTTGGTGGCACACCCAGCACCATGTTAACTTAAAAAGACCTAATATATATATACACACTTAGTGTATTGTGTTTCATTTCATTTTGACATACCTGGGCTTCCTTCATCCTCCCCCTGTCCCCTTCTCTCTTAATATTTCAAGACAGGGTTTCTCTGGTTAGCCCTGGCTGTCCTACAACTCACTCTGTATACCAGGCTGACCTCGAACTCAGAGAGCACCTGCCTCTGGTTCCCAAGTGCTGGGATTACAAGCGTGCACCACCACAGCCCAGTTCCTCCTCTTATTAGAGAATGTCTCAATGCCAGCTTTCCTTCTGTTGATCTGAGTCCCTGTATGGTAGCTACACCTTCCCTCCTTTTTCTCCCTCCCTCCCTCCATATTTATTGTGAAGGTGCTGGACAGGTAGTGTAGCCCAGCATTAAATAGCTATCAGAAATATTTAGTATTTAACATAGTAGTGTTTTTCCTGCTCTTACAGTATTTTAGTTAAGATTCTTGCATTGCCCCGTTTTGTGCTGTGGAGAATTAGCCTTTTTCTTACCCTTAAGATTATTACCTACAGTCAGTGCATTCTTAAAAGAAATAGAATGAGGGCCTGGAGAAATGGCTTAGTGGTTAAGAACACTGACTATTCCTCAGAGGACCTGGATTCAACTCCTAGCACCACATGGCAGCTCACAAACTAACTGCAACTCAAAATTGTGGTACCCAGATCTGTAAGCAGGCAAAACACCAATACTCATAAAATAAAAAGTTTACAAATAAAAATCATTAGAATGTTTGCATTTTGTGTAGTTACCCAGGTTTTGGAGGCTTCAGTTGGATCCAGCTGACTTGCCCAGTTTGTGCCCAAGAGGGGGAGTGTAGATTGAGAAAACAGCAGGTAGAAAAATTAAAGGTACTAAGGAAAAGACAAACAGAATAGAGTTGGGAGCCAATAAATACTGAATGCCTCAAGTTTATTCTTCAACATTCTAATGTGCCCAAATCAAAAAGGGGGGAAAGGCAAAAGATTTCTTTACAATGATACAAAGAACAAGCAAACATAATTACTTCCCAATACCCAGAAATATCAAGTAACCACACCCTAAACCAAGTATCCAGTTGTCAAGGCAAGATAGACAATAACTACATGTTAGGCTAAATATCCTGTTGTCAAAGTAAGACATCCATTAGTTAGTTCTTAGACCAAATATCCTGTTGTTTAACCTTGAGTGAGCAGTAGTGGGTTTGAACTCTCTTAACTTTAAGTCGAGATGAAGCGGAGCCATTGCTATGGGCCCTGGGAATTTTGAAACAGGTTTCTCTGACTCTTATTACAATGCTGGAGTTAGAACCCCGGGCCTTGTGCATGCTAGGCTAGGCAGTGCATTGCCAGCTACACTTTCAACCCAGGACAAAGATTTATACCAAAGCCTATAAAGCCTGGGTCTTGAGTGTACTTGAGGTACCAGAGGTTGTTCAAATCAAGGATTTAATAATTAACAGGCACCAGCCTGGTTTACAAGAACTAGTTTCAGAACAGCCTCCAAAGCCACAGAGAAACCCTGTCTCAAAAAACAAAAAACAAAACAAAACAAAAATAACAGGCACACAGCTTGTACAATGGTTGTTTAAGATGACCATGAACAGAGAGCTAGTTTTTAGAATTCATGGTAATTCCACTCTGCACATGTGATCCAGAAAAACCTGATCAAGTCAGGTTTATAACTTAGATATAATAATGAATCATTACTTAATGCAAATCAGGTTCATAAGAGTAATGGAAAAGGGAATATTTGGCTATTCTTGAAGTAGGTTTTGTACACACACTCTTTATTTTGTATGTGTTGCACTAAGGTAGATTGCAGCCATAAACAGAATCTCTAGTCAGATCAGAGATTGAGGTGTAAAACGACAAAATTCAATGTCAGGTCAGTTTCCTTTTGAAAATAAGTTTTATTCCTTTTGTGAAAATTTAATCTTAGGGTTTGAATTTGCAAGTTTCGTCATTCATGGTTCTGAAATTTAGAATGTTAAAACTGAGAGACTTCTCGTGGTTTTTGTTTGTTTTGTTTTGTTTTCTCTAGCTTTGGAGCCTATCCTGGCACTTGCTCTGGAGACCAGGCTGGCCTCGAACTCATAGAGATCTGCCTGCCCCTGCCTTCTGAGTGCTGGGATTAAAGGTGTGTGCCACCAACGCCCCGCTGACTTTTCTCGTTTTAAATAAATTGATTTAGCAGCACAATACCTGTATTCAAGACAGTTTATATCTTTATGAACATTCAATATGTTTATATCTTTTGCTACAGAATTCACAGTTGTTAGTACACTGAACAGACGTGTTTTGTGAGGTAATACACAGTTATAAAATTTGAGCAATTTTCATTGTTGTGGTATACATTTGGCTCCAGTGGTTTCACTTAAATATTTGGGTTATGGAACTTCTTTCTGTCTGTCTCAAACTGCTTGATTCCTATTGTTAGAAAATTATGAAGAATGACTAATGAAAAATAAAATTTTGCTAATGAGCATGTTGAATTAAATATATTAAATATTAGCCTTTAAAAACATTTACTTTAAAATATTTACCTATCTTTTCTGTGTGTGAATATGTGAGGATGCAGGCACATACATACAAAGGTATGTATGTGAAGGTCATGGACAACATTTAGGAAATAGGTTTGCATTAAGTGATGAGTAATTATATCTAAATAATTTATGAACTCGTGCAATGACTCCAGGTTTTCTGGGTCACAGGTGCACAGAGTAGATGAAACATAAACTAGCTCCCTGTTCTTTATGCTCCTCTTAGACAACCGCTATATAATCGGTGTGCTTGTTAGCAGTTTCAAATGCTTTCTTTTTCTGGTTGGTTGGCTGCACAGAAGAGCAATTGCCAATTCTGTGCTAAATACCAAAGTGATTATGTCTGACATAGACTGGCAAAAGCATCTTTTTGGTCTAAGGTATATGTTTATGCATTTCAGTTATTCTTTATAAATGACACCTTTTTTATAAGGGATATGAAGTGAGATGGAAGCAGTTGATCTTTTTCTCATTTCACTAGTCACCTACAAAAGCTGTATATAATGCCAGGCATTGGAACCATCCAGACTCAGAAGAACTGCCTGGACCACCAGTAGTAAAACCTCAGAATGTCACAGTAAGTATACCTTTTTAGTTTTTTCTCTTAAAATAATTTACAAGTTAATCTAGATAGGTAGTCACTGTCTTAAGTTTTGTTCTCTCAAGATTATAATTGAAAAGCCTTACAAATTAAAACTTTGTAGGAGTTCAAGGCCAACCTGGGCTTCATACTGAGACCCTATTTCAGAAACAAAACAATAAAAAACCAAACCAAAGCATTCAATAATGATTCACATTTCATAATGTTTAGGGTTTATAGTGTTTAGGGTTTAAGAAAAATTATTCCTTATATGAAGTATTAGTATTGATTTTTGTGTGTGTGCGTGTGTGGTATTATGTATGTATTTATGTAGGAGTGTGTACAGGTGTGTGTGTTAAAAGATGATACCTTAAAAAGTAATTTCTTTTTTTTCTATCATGTGGGTTCTGGGAGTCGAGCAGGTTGTCAGGCTTGCTTGGCAAGCACCCTTTCCTGCTAAACAATCTCACTGTCCCTCTCTGTCTTTTGTTTGTTTGTTTGTTTTTTTGAGTCAGGGTTTTTCTGTGTAGCCCTGGCTGTGCTGGAACAGTCTCTAGACCAGGCTGGTCTCCAACTCACAGAGATCCGCCTGCCTCTGGCTCCCAAGTGCTGGGATTAAAGGTGTACACTGCCACCACCTGACCTGATTTTTTGAGAAAGGGTCTCATTGAATTTGGCTAGTTCAGCCAGACTAGTGAGCTTCAAGGATCAATTGATCTTCACCCCAAACCATTATTTTGCTCCTGTGCCCAATTATTTATTTATTTTTAAATATATATCCGAGGATTCAAACTCAGGTCTTCATGCTTGCATGGCAGGCACCTTACCAGCTGAGCATTCTCTTCATCCTATTGATCCTCAGAACTTAAAATAAAGCTAGGCATGACAATCCATACCTGTGATCCCAGCACTTGGAAGGCTGAGGTAGAAGAATCACCACCAGCTTATTGCCAGTGATGGTTACATAGTAAGCCCCAGCCTCACTCCTTCCCCCAAAGCTATATTCTACAATAAGTGAATTCTTTTTAAGTTTGGTGACTCTGGGTTTTGTTTTTGTTTTTTTGTTTGTTTTTTGGTTTTGGTTTTGGTTTTGGTTTTGGTTTTTTGGTTTTTTGAGATAGGATTTCTCTGTGTAGCTTTGGAGCCTATCCTGGCACTTGCTCTGGAGACCAGGCTGGCCTCGAATTCAGAGATCCTCCTGCCTCTGCCTCCCAAGTGCTGGGGTTAAAGGCGTGCGCCACTACCACCAGCCTGTTTGTTTGTTTTGTTTTTTGTCTTTTTTAAAAAATAATTATTTTATGTGTAAGAGTGTTTTGTCTGAATATTTACCTTTGTATATCTTTATAAGTGACTTTTGTTCCTTAATTTGCTTTTCATAGAGATGAAATTACATTCCATTAATATTTTTGAAAACAAAATTTTGTAAAATATTCTTGTCGAGGTATGGTGACATACCCACAAGGCAACCAGGGGACTCATCTCAAATTGAAGGCCTACATGCTCATCTACATAGTGAGGATCCTAATACACCTTAAAAGATGTATTTTCAAGAAACGAATTCATAGTATACATTAAAATTCCTATCTTAATAGTGAAGCCTCAGTTATCTGGAGCTACCAAAGGAATGAGTTCTTATAACATTAACAAAAATTTGGGTGTAGAGTTTCAAGTCAGAGCCTCATGTATAGACATATATTCATCCTCAGTTCCAAGAGCAGAACAATTTCTAACACATGGTATAGGTATAGGGTTTTTTCCTTGTGCTGATTATGATGTCACCATCATATTTACTAGTGATTACTTGTGATGCTGAAACATGCTTTGTTCTTGTTACAACTTAGTACTTTTGTTCTATATTGCTTTTAGTTCCCTATGCTTTTATGATTCTTTTGCTGTAGTTTTTCTGAAACCCTGTCTAACTGCTTATCAATGCTACTTATGCATGCAATTGTGGTTCTTTATTCTCTTAACAGTCCTGGAAGCAAACAAATGATAAGAAAAAGCTAGAAGTATTTCTCAAGTGGTTCTTTTGTTGTGTAAAACATTTAAGCCTTAGTAGTGCATGGGATTTAAATTATCTCTTATCAACAGCCTCCCTCTTCTCCCTTAAAAAAACAAAACAAAACAAAACAAAAAACTTCATTTACTTTTTAAAAGCTAAATTTGTCACATAAACAAGATGTTACCTTTTAAAATATTTGCTTAGAACAACTAATTTAATACCTTTATTAATAGGTGAGGCTGTCTTCAAAGGAACCAAATCAAAAAGATGATGGAGTTTTTAAGGCTCCTGCACCACCACTCAAAGTGATAAAAACTGTGACAATACCTACTCAGCCCTACCAAGATATAGTTACTGCACTGAAATGCAGAAAAGAAGACAAAGAAGTAAGCGGCCATATACAGTTTTACTGCACGTGGATAGATTTCTATGTGTAACATTTAGCCTTTTGTCTTAAACAAATATCACTACACTGATAGCCACAGTTTTGAACCACAAACGTATCTTGTCCTATTAGTACTGATGATTTAAAAACATTTTTTATTTGCCATCTAATGAATGATTGTATAGGCTTTTTATTAAATACAGTAAACCTATAGATTTAGATATGCTAGTTCATAGTTACAAAAGAGGTGGGCTTATTTTTTTCTTGGCAGTTATATACTGTTGTTCAGCATGTGAAGCACTTCAATGATGTGGTGGAATTTGGTGAAAATCAAGAGTTCACTGATGACATTGAATACTTGTTAAGTGGCTTAAAGAGTACTCAGCCTCTAAACACACGTTGCCTTAGGTAAGATCTTAATTTTCTACATTTTATAATGTTGTGCATGCTAATTTTTTTCAACTAGACGCCTTTAAATTTGTTAGTAAAGCTAGACATTTAAAAATTATGTATTGATAATCAGTAATATGTTAAGTATTCCCTTTTTTATATAGTTGCTAAAAAATAAATAGTGTATTAAAGACTCTGAGGTTTTTTTTTTATCTCAATTTCAGTGTCAAATAATAGATTGATTTGAGCAGAGACATGGGTCATCTTTTACATATAGTAATAGATTGAATACCTTGACTTGGTTGTATTATGTATAGTCAGTTGGAGTATATTCAATCAAATAAAACTTCTAGTTTTCATAAATAGCAGCATTATGACAGATAATTAGAATTTTAATGATTTTAATGGTTGTAGTGATTTAATGGTTGTAGTGAGGAATACACTACAGACATGCTATTTAGTTTTATAAATGTAGTGTGCCCAGTCAGACTCTCAGCCTTGGTACATATTTTAAAATTTTGGTTTGTCCATCGTTTTTAGATTTTGTGTTGTCAGTACTTTAAGCCTTCTGCACCCTTCTCATTTGCTTGTTTGGAATTATGCAAACTGCAGCTAATGTCCTAGCAATTTTAACTGTTCTAACATAGTCTGTTTCCTTCTAGTGTTATTAGCTTGGCTACTAAATGTGCCATGCCCAGTTTTCGAATGCACCTGAGAGCACATGGGATGGTTGCAATGGTCTTTAAAACCTTGGATGATTCCCAGCACCATCAGGTATTTTAAGTTTCTGCGGTTGAGAAGTATTACTGAAAATTATAGTCTTTGACCATATCAGAAAATACCTTCATTGATAAGTAGAGGTGATAGCTATATGTCTTTGCTTCATAAATCATGTTTTCTGGAAACAAGAAAAGTTCTTGGTATACTTATAATATAAAAGTTTATATTATTAAAATCTTATTCATTTGTCAGTTAACATACTATATTGATACTTTATACTATAAAAATTATTTCCTCTATTAGAATAATCTTTTAATATTGTTTGATACTAATGACATAAAAGTTATGAAATGTGGCCATGATCTTAAAATATTTGGTTCCTTGTTGATCTGAAAAATAGTTTCATTGTGAAAAGGAATAAATAATAAATGTTATCTAACCAAAGTTAGCTCCAATGTTAGGAAAAAAGTCATTACCAAACTTAACAGTAATATGGAGGTGGCCTTGTATGAAAGGAAATTACTTTATAAATACAAATTGAGTGACACAAAATTACTACTGATTCTTCTAAAACCAAAAGTAATATAAAGTGTGTGAGCATTCCTCTGTACCCAGGTTGTACTAGACACAGAATAACAAGGACAGAAAGACAAGAAATGAATAGTTTGCTTCAGTGCCCGGTTAGGTATAGACAGACTTAAGACATTCTTTGCTTAGTGAGTCCCTCAGGTCTTCACTGTGGCATCTAATTTCCAAAAAATGTTTTGTAAACTGAAGAAATGGTCAGCACTAAAGGATCTGAGTTTGGTTTCCATCCGTTAATCTAAGACATACCACCTTGAGTATGGGAGGGTGCGTGGTTCGCTTGCACCTTGAGTATTTTAAGATCACATTTTGTTATTGCTTTATTAAAAAGTTACTAAGGGCTAGGAATGTAGCTCAGTTGCTAGTGTGCTTGATTAGCAAGCATGAGGCCCTGAGTCTGACCCCTAGCACTGCATAAACAAGGTATTATGCAGGCTTATAATCTTGGCATTTGGGGAAGGAGAGACTGGAGGACTAAAAGTTCAAGGTTATTCTCAACTCTATGAGTTCAGGGCCAGCCTGGATTATGAGAGATACTATCAAAAAATAAATCAACTGGTACACGCCTTTAATCCTAGCACTTGGGAGGCAGAATCAGGCTTAACCCTATGTGTTCAAGGCTACCCTGATCTACCTGGTCTACATACTGAGTTACATGGTGAGATCACATCTCAAAGAACAAAACCAAAACCCAACAAACTGACAAAGAATTGTCAGGCCCGGTGGCTCTTGCAATTGGCGCCTGCACTCAGGAAGCAAAGGCAAGTGGATCTCCAGGCTAGCTTGGTCTCCATCCATAGTGAGTTCCAGGCCCATTAGGACTACATAATAATAAGATCATGTCTTAAAAAAAAAAAAATGCTGGATGAAAACATTTTAAAAAGAAACTAATCCAGTTACATTTGTTTTCCTTTAAAAATATTAGTTTATGGATGTTTTGCTTGCTTGTATGTCTGTGCATCAGGTGTGTGCCTGATGCTTGCAGAGGCTAGAAGATGGCATTGGATCCCCTAGAACTAGAATTACAGATAGTAGCGAGCTACCATATGGGTTCTGAGAAAAGAGCTCCAGTATCCTGGGAGAGTAACTAGTGCTTGCTCTTAACTGCTGAATCATCTCTTCAGCCCCCTAGTTATTTCAGTCCCCTGTATGCTGATGTAAATTCAGTTGTCTGTATTCTATAGAGGGAAAAATGTGTTTTGATACAAATTATAACACATTTATGTTACTATTTTTGAGCCAAAAATTGCCATATCCTTATGTTGCAAAGAACATTAAAAGCATAGTGTAACATGCGATATTTATATACTGTATAATACATTTAGCAAAAGTGTCCAAAGAAATGGATAGTTGACTTTATAGTCTAGTTGAAAATTCATTAGAGAAGGAAGAATGGAGAGGAAAAAACAACTTTTTTTTTGGTCTTTCCAGACAAGTTTTCTCTGTGTAACAGTCCTAGCTGTCCTAGAACTTGATCTGTAGGCCAGGCTGGCCTTGACCTCACAGAGGTCCATTTGCCTCTGCCTTCCGCTTGCTGGGATTAAAGATGTGCACCACCAACGCCTGGCTGGAAAAAGTTTTTAATCAGGGGTTTATTTATCGAATAGATATATTTTCTTAGGATATTTTGGAATAACAGTGAATCAAGCATTTTTGGGGTCTCCAACAAAACCATCAGTAGACATTTTAGACATTTTAATTTATAAATGTCAGTAATGTCCTTGTTTTCTAAAGTTGTTAGTAATTGCTTTCATGAATGTTTCTCTTTTGGGATCTGTTGAAGAATCTGTCCCTCTGTACAGCTGCTCTCATGTACATATTGAGTAGAGATCGTTTGAACATGGATCTTGATAGGGCCAGCCTAGATCTCATGATTCGACTCTTGGAACTGGAACAAGATGCTTCTTCAGCTAAGCTACTGAATGAAAAAGACATGAACAAGATCAAAGAAAAAATCCGAAGACTCTGTGAAACTGTGCACAATAAGCATCTTGATCTAGAAAATATAACGGTGGGTTGTTTCCTTCTATGACAAATGAAGACTATGCTCAGAAACTAATTAGTCACGGTGGCTGTGTGGCTTTTGACAAATCATTTAATCATTATTAGCCTTGTTTACTGCCTTTGTTGACAAAGTTTTCTATTGAGGTTTAGCTCTGAACATCACTTCCTGCCTTACTTAGGGGTAACCTAAGATGCTGAGATGAAACATCATGACAAAGCAACTTGGGGAGGAAGGGGTTTTATTTCAGTTCACACTTCCAGATCATAGTCTAGCACTGAAGGAAGTCAGGGCAGGAACCTGGAAGTAGGAGCTGCTGCAGAGGCCATGGAGGGGTACTGCTTACTGGCTTACTCCTAATGGCTTCCTCAGCCTGCTTTCTTTCAGAACCAAGGACCACCACAATGTACTGGGCCTTCCCCCATCAGTCACTAATTAAGAAAATGCCCCACAGCCACATGTAATGGAGGCATTTTTTCAATTGAGGTTCCCTCTTTTCAGATAACTCTAACTTTTGTCAAGTTGACATAGCATTAGTCAGCATAGTTCTGAAATCACTAAACTAGCTCATCTCTCTGTATTTGAGCTTTTCTTGGTTTTGGTTTTGCTAGTAAATAGCTGGTTTCTCTTGTTAGATTTTCTTTAATCTTTCTCCTTCTTCTGCAGTTAAGCTGTTACTTAGCATAAAGCTTCTTTTTTCTATTGCCTGCTTAGCTGAGAGGACTGTAACATTTGCCACAAAAATTTATAGATTATTATTTTAATCACAGTAACTGGACTATCACTGTATTTAATTACACTAAACTTACGAAGGGATTCATGGACTCTGAAAAAGATAGCAAATGGGAGGAGAGCCAGTTTTAAATACATGTCAGGTTCAAAACTCAAATGTGGTCTGTACTTTGTAGAACTGGAAAACCACCAGTCTATGTATTACCTTTAGGTTGATTTAGAAGTGGAGCAGTATTATACTACATTTAAAATAATTTTCATTCACAGCATTTTTGCATCTAATTTTAAAAAATAATTATTAAATTTACATTCAAATTGCATTCAAGTATTTCATTATGGTATTTTCTTTCATCCTTTGTTGTTTCTGGGATATCTTTCTCAGTGTTCTCCCCGGTCCAGTAACTTAGTTAACACTCTCAACCAACCACAGAAATACTTGCATGTCTGTTTATTGCTGTACTGTTGATGATAGCTAAGAAATGAACCTAGCCTAGATCTCCAGGAAAGATGAACATACAAAGATGCAGTCTATTATAAATGAAAAATTAACTATTAATGCTATAAAAATTAAATTGAACCTATAATTTTTATTCACTGTATAATTGAGTAAATGTATCTTTCTTTACTCATATTCAGCATTTTTGCTTGAACTATTTGCTATTAAATAATTTTTTTGTACATGAATTTGACTTGTTTTGTTAAATTTGTTAGGATAAGTAAATGTCAACATGGAAAATGCTGACAGTATGTTAAATAATTTACTTACATAGTTGAAACCAGAGCACAGAACTATGTTAGGGTACCTTTTTTTTTTTTTTTTTTTTTTTAATTTTTCTCCTTTGACTCAATATCAGCTGTTCTTCAGTATGGCGGTTTTTAAGTTGTACAGTAGGCTTAAAAGTTGCTTTGTTTAAAGAATAGCTGTACACATTGGTTTTGTTTGTTATATTAATTGTTTGGGTCTGGTTTAATTTTGTTGTGTCATATTTTGTATATTTTAAAGTTGTTATGTTGTTGTGGTTTTGAGACAGGGTTTCTATGTGTAACTGCAGGCCTGGCTGTCCTGGAACTCCCTTTGTAGAACAGGCTGACCTCAAACTCACAGAGATTCACCTCTCTGCCTCCTAAGTGCTGGCATTAAAGACATGCACCACCACTGTCTGAGTATTTTAAAGTTTTTGATTTTGTTTTTTTGATAATAAAATTTATAGCCAGGTATGATGGTTCGAACTTTTAATCCCAGCACTCAGAAGGCAGAGGCAGGCAGATCTCTAAGTTCAAAGTCAGCCTGGTTTACAAAGCCGGTTCTAGGGTCAGCTAGGGCTACACAAAGAAACCCTGTCTCAAAAAAAGGGAAAAAAAATCATAAAAATTAAAAACTACTTTAACTTCTTTTAAATATATTTGTTCTGTTGATATGACATGAAGATAACAATAATAATAGTTTTAAACAGTGGATTGCTGAATGCTGACAGTTAACAGAATAGTCTTATTAGTGAGTTTGCTTTAGAGGATTATTTTAGTTTTCAAATAAAAATGTTTAAAATAATAGGCTATTTTTGAATGGTAGCTTATGATAAATATAGCCTAAAGTATAGAGTTTTTACTAATACACAGTTTTTATACTCTTCAAGATTGTAGCATTAGGCCTCAGCTTACTGTTAAGACTCATGAGCTGGTAAATTTTGTCATTAAATCACTCCTTGCAGGACCTAGAATGAGAAATGAACCCAGTTCAATTATTTTGTTGTATTGGGTTCTAATTCTGTATTTACCCTAGCAAAAATTTTTCTTTCCAAAGAACTTACTAAAATGTTTAGATCCTTCTAAATTGGTACTACTAAGATTCTCTCTGGTAATATACTGTAATTTGTAAGTAATGTATATTCAGTTTCAAATATAATACATGACAAGGTAAAAAGTTTTTCCCTTTTGTAAGTTCAGGTTGGGGTTGGGGGTCAGACAAAAGTCTTTCCAGTCTTTGCTAATTATTTCCCCCACTTTTTAAAAAAATGAGTCAATCATTGATACAGTTCAAGGGGTTAGCCTGAACAGTAACTATATCACTGCTTCCAGCCCGGCTGATTATTTCTTCTCATAGGCTAAACTTCCTTTATTAGACAAGAGCTAGATTAGATTACTTTGTTGGGAAGTTGACTTTAGGCTTTAAAAAAACAGATTCATAAAGAAAAATTCTAACCTAGTTGTAAATGTAGTTCTTATTTGTGCACCATTTAGTGGTGGTTCTGGATATATATTGTTATGACTATGAGGAATCTTCTAGCTGCTAAATAATCCTATAGTATAAAGTTTAAGCGATAGTATTAGAAGACAACTTTGTAGGAATATAATGAGCAGAGAACTTGAAGAAGAAAAATGTGGTTCACTAATACATTTGTGGAAAATGCTCATGTTTGTTGTATTCAGAAAAAAATTAAATCAAAACTATTGTTACCACTTTGTACCTTAAGGCTGTTTAAATTAATGCCATTGAATTTGAACACTTAGGGCCACTGACATTCCCATACTTGCCTCCTTGAAATGTATCTCATTACATTCTTTTTGGTAGGTTAATCCAGTATATTTGTTTATAGTAAAGAAAATATGATTTGATTCAATAATGCCACATCTGAGCCTCTGTACTGCTATTATATATTATTGAAATTAACATGAAATAGATTTACTTTTAATAAATGTTTTTCCATAAAAGCAAGCCATATAGTCGAGGCACAGTTTCTTCAGTATAGACTATTCTGATAAAAATTGGAAGTTGATTCATCTATGAAAGCATTTACTATTCTTTTTTTGACTTACTACATTTTAATAAAGAAAAGAAATTCCTAAAATTAATGCTTCAGAATTATTTTAGCCAGGCATTGATGGTACATGCCTTTAATCCCAGCACTTGGAGGGCAGAGACAGGCAAATATCTGAGGTCTGGGACAGCCTGGTTTATACAGACAAGAAACCCTGTTTTTTTAAAAAAAAAAGAAAAAAAATTCTACACCTCAGTATTCATTAATGGTATTTCTGATTTTTAGACTGGTCATTTAGCTATGGAGACATTGCTGTCCCTCACTTCCAAACGAGCAGGAGATTGGTTTAAAGAAGAGCTCCGGCTTTTGGGTGGTCTGGATCATATTGTAGATAAAGGTCTGTATACAGCGTGCGTGCACGCGTGCGCACACACACACACACACACACACACACACACACACGTTTAGTTCCAACACTTGGGAGGCAGAGGCAGGTGGGTTTCTGAGTTTAAGACTAGCGTGGTCTACAGAGTCAGTTCTAGGGCAGCTAGGGCTGTACAAGAGAAACCCAATCTTGTGAAACAACAAAACAGAGACACTGTGACCAAGGCAACTTACAGAAGAAGGAGTTTAGTGAGGGCTTACAGTTTCAGAGGGTGAATCCATGACCGTCATGGCAGGGAGCATAGTGGCAGGCAGACATGGTGTTGGAGCAGTAGCTAGAGTTCATATCTTGACAGGTAAGCACTGAATAGAGAACGGGAGGGAGAGTGGAACTAACTGGGAATGGCCTGTTCTGACAAGCCCAAACCTCCTAATCCTTCCTGAACAACTATTGAGCATCCAAATATTTGAGCGTATGGGAGTCATTCTCATTTAAACCAGTGCACTTAACATCAGGCATAAAATGATGTTCACATTCCAATATATTTGTAGCATGTATGTGGGTGACTTTTGATGTTAGCTAAGGAATAATTACTGAAGTTTTATATACTAACTTTTGTCTATTTCTTTTTGCCTAGTAAAAGAGTGTGTGGATCATTTAAGTAGAGATGAGGATGAAGAGAAACTAGTAGCCTCTTTATGGGGAGCAGAGAGATGTTTGCGAGTTTTGGAGAGTGTAAGTATGGAATTATTTCTAATTGTGGTTATATATACTTATAACCACCTGATGTTTTATATATCCTAGAGTTTTACCTTTGTTGCTCTGAATTAAAAGTTGTAAGGGTTCGTTTCACGACCAATTGTCATTAAGTGAGCATCTTAAAAATGCGTTGTGTGTGTCGGTTGTCGGTGCACATGCCTTTAATCCCAGCACTCGGGAGGCAGAGGCATGTGGGGCTGGAGAGATGGCTCAGCAATTAAGAGCACTGAAAGAATGTGTTGTTACTGGACGTGGTAATAGATGCTGTAATCCTAAAATTGGGAGACTAAGGAGGAAGGATTATGAATTAAAGGCCAGTATGAGCTACATGAATAAATCTGTCTCAAAACAAAAAGCCTCTATTTGTGTGTTATTGCTTCAAATGAAAGGTGCATACAGGTTTGTTTATACGTATCTGACTTTATATATTTCTTAATGCAAAATTCTGTTTCTGGTAAAATACTAACTTGTTTGTAGAAAACAGCACAAGCAGCCATGCTTTGGTTTTTGTTAAAAAAAAAAAAAACAACTTTTGTTTATATTGCTTTTGAGTCAGATAATAAGCACAGATAAAAGTATTTGACTTTTATTGGGCAAGAGTAAATATATTTTGTTCTTTGGTGGTTATGAATGACTTAACCTAGTTCAGTGTAGGCTACAATTTTACTGCTAGTCAATTTAGGATGTTTAATTGCTGAATAAGTGATTGGCTAAGTACTTTTAAAAACATGGAGGATCTTTTGGCATACATACAATTGAAATTGTTCTTCTAGGGTGCTGTAGTTTTTAGTTTGGATCTCACTATGTAACTTCAGCTGACCTGGATGGTTACTGTGTAGACAAGGATGGCCTTGGACTCATAGTTAAGCCTGTCTCTGCCTCCTGAGTGCTGAAATTAAAGATGTGTGCTACATTGTGGGTGGTAGTTCTCTTATTTTAAATGTTGTCCTTGCAGGTTGCACTTAGATGTTGTAGAGTTAGTTCCTTGCATCAGGGTTTCATAAACTGTGCCACTCAGCACCCATTTTTGCCTAGTAAATTTCAATGTGACTCTCAATATATTAGCAGTGTTAAATAGGCACATTGTACAAAAGGTTTTCAAATTAAAGCCAAGGCTGAATCTTAAACAGCATTTTGTTTTTGTTTTTTGAGACAGGGTCTCTGTATGTCCTGACTGCCCTAGAATTTGTGTTTTAGGCTGGCCTCAGACTCATAGAGATCCTCCTCCTGCTTCTGCCTCCTGATAATGCTAGGATTAAAGTTGTGTATCACCAAGCCCAGATATTAAACAGCAATGTTTAAAGTCAGTCATTGTAACAAATATATAGTCCAAAGGTATGCCAGTTTGATATACACCAATACACACTTTTAAACCATTAAAAGTTTTTTGTTATATTTAAGCAAATGACTCTGTATCAAACACCAGAAAATTTTGTGTATGTTGTTACTGTTATTTGTAGCATAAAACTTCTTAACTGTTTGAGAAACATTTGTTGGTGTAGGGCATGACAACAGGCATGATGCAAAATGCTTATGTTGCGTGTTAGAAATGAGCCATGGGTGAGCATTTCTAGAAACACTTTGGATTCATTCTACATTTGACTTTTATTTTTTTGGCTGTTGTTACATTGAGAAATTTTTTATGATGTCAATTTTGTATCCCACATTTAATTACAACTCTGTGGGTCACAATTTACGAAATTGTATCCTTAGATGGCAAGATCTATTTTATCTTTGTGTATTTAAGACATCAAGTAAAGCTTGTATTATTTATATAAATGAAATTGTCACAGTCATTTTATATCCTTTCCTTTAGGTAACAGTACATAATCCGGAGAATCAAAGCTACTTGATAGCCTATAAGGATTCACAACTCATCATTTCATCAGCTAAGTAAGTTTTTGTAAACTCTCTCATTATTTATTTAAAACAAATAAGGTTGTATTCTGTTCCTACTTAAAATGTGTTGTCTGTGTTGAGTTTTGTAGAGCAAAAGTTAGGAGTACAGATTCTTGAGCTTTAGTTATAATTGCAGCTCCTTCATGTTATCTATAACCCTGGACAAATAATTTTGTTGTTGCAAGTTCTTTATGGGGATGGCAAGAATTGTACCTAGGTGCTAGGGTAGGTTTCACAATTGGGTAAATTTATCTTGACATATATCATAGATACATTTTTACAATGTATATAATACGTGTGTAGATAACAGATGTTTGTTAACACATTTTAAAGTGTATGTACAATATATATTAATGAGTTGAGTTCTTCTATTTGTAAGGCCTAGTAGAACATTGCTTAGCATATAGTGAATGGTAAATACATTAGTTCCTTTGTTTGAAATGGATTCTGCCCATTACTTGTATCTCCTTTTCCCAGATCTTTTTGTATCTTCTCTCCGTGTCTAGCCTTCATCACAATTAGGCTAGTGCTGTCACCTCAGTGCTTTCTGTCTCTAGTCCTGGTTCTGTCTTATTACAGCAGCAGCTTCTTGGTATCACTGTCCTAGTTTTTGCTATCTCTGCCCTAGTTCTCTGACCTTTATCTTAGGTAGCATTATGCCACTGGGATTTAACTTTCTGGTTCTCTGCTTTGAAAAACTAATCTTAAACTGCAATTCTATATGACCCTTTATTGTCTTTGTAAATTTCCTTATGAAAGGAACAAATGTTTCAGTGTGAATGATCCAGTTTATCTCTGTTTTAACCTCATATTTGGAGAATTTCAAACTTAGAGAAATGTAGACAGAATGGTGTGATAAACTAATATTACTTAGTTTGAATACCATCTGGGCAAGTTTTTTTTCTGTCTATAACCTCATCCTTTTTTGTTAAATCCAAATGCTGTATCATCTCCATTTCCTGTTTTGTGTTGCTTTTGTGAATTTTATAGTGCATTGTTATCCTTATAATGCATGCAATCCTTCCTTACCAAGGAAGTTAAATGTTTCTGATTCCATTTCATTTGATGGGTTTGTTGTTGTTTTGTGATAGCAGTAGGATTGAACCTATGCCTTGCCATATACCAGCCAAGTACACTGTGATTTTGCCATGATCCCTGTATTGTTTTAAATTAACACGAAGTATATTATTTCTGATTTTAAAATTCCTTTTTTGTACTTAATCCCTGAGAATTGCCTTCATAAGGTAGTGTTTAATATGACAGATTCTATCTCTTGCATAGAATTTTCTGGTGAAATGTTTTTAGAAGTGATAAAAGAATGTTTGGGAAGCAGCCGGGCGTTGGTGGTGCATGCCTTTAATCCCAGTACTCGGGAGGCAGAGGCAGGCGGGTCTCTGTGAGTTCAAGACCAGCCTGGTCTACAAGAGCTAGTTCCAGGACAGCCTGCAAAACCACAGAGAAACCCTGTGTCAAAAAAACAAAAAATAAAAAACAAAAAAAAAAAAAATAAAGAACAACAAAAAAAGAATGTTTGGGAAATAGTACTCACTTGGAGCTTTTCAAGAAAAACATCAAAGATACTCAGTAATAATTAAGACAGTTTAGTTACTTGCTAATAACAACAGGGAAATTCTATCAACCACAGAATTGTAGAATATTAGGAATCTTATAGAATTTCTTCATTATTCATTCAAAAGCTAGGAATAGATTAAATATGCTACATTTTTCTTTAAGGGTTTTGTATGATATGCAGTTTATGAAAAATAAATTGACAAAGTCAGCTTGCATACTTGTGTCAGACTTGGGGAAAACCATCAAACCATTAGGATTTGATGGTTTTAAGATGCCTTGAGAGGCTGGAGCGATGACTCAGCAGGTAAAGGTATTTGAGAGCATAAATTTGACTTCTGTTCAATGCCCAGAACCCATGCAAAGATGGGTGGGGCTTCTTTGTGATATATTTTGTGTTTGAGATATGTATAAAATATGACAGCTCCTGCAAATAACAGGAGCTTGTTTTGTGAGATTTATTTGGTTGTTGTGGTAGTTTGATTTGAGATGGGATCTCACTCTTTTGTCCCAACGAGTAAACTCCTGGGCTAAAGGAATCCTTCTGCCTCAGCCTCCTATGTAGTGGGGAATATAGACTTGAACTACCTTGCTCAGCATGGAATGAACTTACACCTTCCTTTGAGAGAAAATTTAGTAATAATCATGTTTATCAAAATTTAACAACTAGTGAGATAATTACACATATGTGGTACATATTAGACATTAAACATTGTAACTTCCAAAATAGAAAAACAGCAAAACAAAAACCCTGACTGGTTTTAGGCCACGGTAAATAGAAACTTACTGAATAACTTTTATTATACATAATAGTATACATTTTCTTTTCTCTTAAGAGCATTACAGCATTGTGAAGAACTGATTCAACAGTACAACCGCGCTGAGAACAGCATATGCATAGCAGACAGTAAACCTCAGCCTTACCAGAATGTAACTAACCATGTGGGCAAAGCAGTGGAGGACTGCATGAGGGCTATCATTGGGGTATTGCTCAATTTAACTAATGATAATGGTAAGTAATGTTTTCTTATTGAAAAATATACACATGGAAATAAGCTATTTTGTTTTTGATACAATGATTTATAATATTTCATTACATAATTGACTTACTCCTATGGTCATAAGCTACTTATAGGAATTGATTCTTTTAGAACTGCCTAGCAAATAAGCCTTAAAATAGCAAAACCACATATTTTAGTAAAGGAATAGTTAGGCAATTTAAAATTAATACTTATCTTAGTAGCTGGGTATGGTAGGCATACCTATAATCCTAGCACTTTGGAGGCTGAGGCAAGAGGAGTGCCATGAGGTTGATACCAGCTTGTATTACATAGCAGGGACCAGGTCAAGCAGGATTACATAGTAAAAACAGTACTTGGGAAAAGAAAACAGAGCCAACAAAAGACAATAATTTTAAATGTGGTTATTAGTGTCATAAGGAAAATTTTTGTTCCATTCTTATTTTAGAGTGGGGCAGTACAAAGACAGGAGAACAAGATGGACTCATAGGCACAGCAATGAACTGTGTCCTTCAGGTTCCAAAGTACCTACCTCAGGAGCAGAGATTCGATATTCGAGTGCTGGTAAGTCAAAGTGGCCAATTGGTATTTTATCTTCTCTTTAGATGATGAAACTTCGTTTTAGTTTTAAGAGTCAGTTGTTTAATATATTCTGGGTTGAGCTGGATGGTTCAAAGGTTAAGAGCACTGGCTTCCATGGGTTGTGAGTTGAATTTCTAGCAACTACATGGTAGCTCACAACCATCTATGATGAGATATGGTGCCCTCTTCTACATAGTGTATACATAATAAGTAGATATCCTAGGTTGTTTTGATGGATTCTTT
Source organism: Cricetulus griseus (assembly GCF_003668045.3). Taxonomy (NCBI): domain Eukaryota; kingdom Metazoa; phylum Chordata; class Mammalia; order Rodentia; family Cricetidae; genus Cricetulus; species Cricetulus griseus. Next base: position 184,630,300 of record NW_023276807.1, on the reverse strand, counting down.
ATGAACATATTTCTCCATATTTTTCTCTCTTACAAAACCTCCTTCATAAAAATAGAGGTATAAACTGATAATGGTGGTTAATAACTGAGGAGTTAAGTGTGTCTTATATCCATTACCCTAGCACTTTGGTTGATGGAGTAAGCAGATGGCCCTGAGTCAAGGCCAGCCTGGATTGTAGAAAGAAACAAAACAGTTTCTTTGCTGCCCACCTAAAAATCTTTCTTTGGAAAGAGCAGTATCTTGCTCTCTCTCTTTTTTTTAAACAGATTTACAGATGGAAAAAACATTTAACATTTTATTTGATAATAAAAGTTACTTATATTAATTTCTTGTTTATGGCCGGGTGGTGGTGGTGCATGCCTTTAATCCCAGCATTTGGGAAGCAGAGGCAGGCAGATCTCTTGAGTTCGAGGCCAGCCTGGTCTACAGAGTGAGTTCCAGGAAGGGTTCCAAAGCTACACATAGAAACCCTGTCTCAACCCCCCCACCAAAAAAAAGGTTCTTGTTTGTGATAATTGTATTTTTTAATGTTTATAGGGATTGGGTCTACTGATAAATCTAGTGGAATATAGTGCCCGGAATCGACACTGCCTTGTCAACATGGAAACATCTTGTTCTTTTGATTCCTCCTCTAGTGGAGAAGGAGATCAGAGTTTAAGGATGGCTGGACAAGTTCATGCTGTTCAGGCATTAGTACAGGTGAGAAGCAGTGACATAATTGCATATTATGTAAATCTGCAGGGTCCACTGTTCACTTAGAAAATGAAAAAAGTCAACTGACCTCTTCATTCTTAACCTTCCAGATTCTCTGGCATGGTCCCTAGGACTTCTGAGATTCTTGGACTGTTTTTGAGAACTGCTCTTTTGTTTTTTTTTTTTCAGGTTATTATCTTATACATACTTTCTTCAAAGTCTGTTTATTTAGCACATCTTTTAAGGTCTGCTTACTATTTGATATTTAGGTAATTCTCATTAGGAATTTGTTGCCTTTCTCAAATCCTGTGAATGAGTATATTGAGTGCTTTTTGTGTTGAATACAATAACAATCAAAGGAAAATAAAATAATTGAAGGCAAGGAATTTGGTGGGTTCTCTTGACTGTATGAATACATAATAAATAGGAAACTATATTAATAGTCTTCCTTGGGGCCTGGTGTTGGTGGTGCACGCCTTTAATCCCAGCACTCAGGAGGCAGAGGCAGGCAGATCTCTGTGAGTTCGAGGACAGCCTCTAAAACAATACAGAGAAACCCTGTATTGGGGGGAAAAAAGTCTTCCTTACGTACTTCCAATGATAAAAATGCAAATAGTGTTAGATCTAATTCTTCCTGGGACCTTTTATATTTATAAATTGTTTATATCTTTAATTTCTTTTAAAGAAGTCATGTTTCTTTACCTACTGTAGTTTGTCTATTGTCTTTTCTATTGGTTAATTTAGCCAATATGCATAGGTTTGTTGATGTTTGTTGTTTTTTAATTTTTAAAATGGTAGGTTTTTTTCCCCTTAATTTTGTTGGTTGTATTATCTGGATTAAGAACAATTATGGAGACTTTTATTAGTGAAAACAATACATAGACTGTTACTAGATTACTTAAATCTCAGTAGCATTTATACTTCAGTTTTGGCTTTTGATAAAATGTAGGACAAGCTTTTTAAAAAAATCCAATATTCTTGTTTAAAGCAAAATATTCATGTTGATACTTGATCAAATTTTTTTTTAAAGAATTTCCATCCCTCTCCTTCCTCTAGTGCCTTCTGTGTCCCTCCTAGTTCTTTAATTATAATTGGTGTGTGTGTGTGTGTGTATTTTTAGAATTACTCATATGTGTTTTATTGCTGACCTTAGGATTGACTAACCTGTTGATGTCTTTTTAATGATTTTCAAAAACAATTTTTATCAGCTATTTCTTGAACGAGAGCGAGCAGCCCAGTTGGCAGAAAGTAAAACAGATGAGTTAATCAAAGATGCTCCCACCACTCAGCATGATAAGAGTGGAGAGTGGCAAGAAACAAGTGGAGAAATACAATGGGTGTCAACTGAAAAGACTGATGGTACAGAGGAGAAACATAAAAAGGAGGAGGATGATGAAGAACTTGACCTCAATAAAGGCATGTTTATCTTGAGTAGTATTGCATTCACAATGAGAATATATTTTTCTTCAAAACGTTTTTATTCATGTATTGTTATAATTTAACCATATCTTTATAGTTTATCTAGTTAAGCTTTGTTACTATCAGTGAGCATGGTGTGTGTCATTGTGATGTCTCTTTTCTTTCTTGGTAATTCCCATTCTATACTCTGAGCCTCTTCTCTTTCTGCTAGGCTACTCATCACCTAAGTTATGAAACTTTAAGAAAATTTTGCTCTTAAGAAACTTAGCTACTAAGGTTTGTCAGTCTTTACTTTGAGGCCTGTGATTCAATCCAGAGAAGCTGTGATAGTTTGGTGCATATTATAATCATAGTCATGTTAAAAATAATTACTTTTTGATACATAATTCATACACTATACAATTACTCTTTTAAAGTGAGTAATGCAATAACTTAGTATATTCACAGAATTATATATTTCCATTATCTAATGTTGAACATGTTTTCTAAAGAAACTATATATCGACTGGGTGGTGGCGGCGCTTGCCTTTAATCCCAGTACTTGGGAGGCAGAGGCAGGTGAATCTCTGTGAGTTTGAGGCCATCCTGGTCTATAGAGCTAGTTGCAGTACAGTTAGGGCTATTACCCAGAGAAACCCTGCCATGGAAAAAAACAAGACAAAACAAAACAAAAAACTATATATCAGTTGGCAGTCAGCTTCTTCATTTCCTCCTCCCCCAACTACTGGCAACAGTCGATCTACTTAATCTCCAACTATTTACCTGTTTCAGGCATTTCATATAAAAAGAATCATACAACATATTTTTCTTTAAGGAACTTATTTCAATTAGATGCATTTTTAAAGCATTTGTTAGAACTGTATTCCTTACATAGATAATATTTCATTGCATGGTCTTACTACATTTTAACTGTTTGTTCATTGATGAGCATTTGGGCGCTTTTTACTTTCTAGTTAGTACAATGATGTTAATTGTTCTCCAGTGTAGTAGCACCAGCCATCAGCAGCATATGAGGGTTCTAAGTTCTTCATACCTTCAAGACTACCTTCAAGGTGTTTTTTTTTCCTTAGTCATTTTGGTTGATGGAAGTTTTTAGTTTGCATCTCATTATGTGGAACATCTTCACTTTTTATACTCTTTTTATTTATGTCTTTGAAGAAATAGTGTATTTCAGGTCTCTTGCCTATTTTTTAATCTGGTTATTCATCTTGTCATTAAATTCAAAGAATTCTTTATATATTCTGAATATCTTACCAGATAAATGACTGTGTACTTCCATTTTGTTAGTGTTGCCCTTTTAAAAACCAATCTTTATGGTACAGTTTCGTTCTTATATTTGCTCCTTACTCATTTTGAGTTAGCTTTTATTAATTTGGAAAACCAAGTTGTTCATGCATTCATTTAATACCTTTTAAGGTTATAACAGAACAATTGAAATTAAAGAGTTTGTATCAGTTGGTACACTATTAAAACTCTATTTAACTGTTCTCAGCCCTTCAACATGCTGGCAAACACATGGAGGATTGCATCGTGGCCTCCTACACAGCCCTGCTTCTTGGGTGTCTCTGCCAGGAAAGTCCTGTAAGTAAATACTTCAGAAATATTTTATGTATCTTTGAAAGATTGTTGTGCAACAGCTTCATGCCATTACCTGATGTATTTATTTACTTTAAAATTTTTCCCCATTTGTTTCCTGTGGGGAGAAATGTCAAGAATATGTCTAACTTTCTAGTGGTTTCCTTTAAAACTTTTTTTAAAAAATATAACAAGTATTGCGTGCTGTGTTCACTCAAAGATGATCCGTAGTCTGTAAGGCTAAGATTTCTTTATTCAGATAAATACCAGCCCAAACACAAGCCAGAGCATGCCCAGAAGCCGCAAGCTAGCATGGCCAGAGAGAAGGAAAATCCACGACTCCGTGGTCCCTGAAGAATTCTCTCAGTGTCATCTTCGACCTCCCCTGACCACGACCTCATGGGCATGGCCAGGCACACCTGTAGGCCTGTAGGCCTGTAGGGGCTACTAGGAGGCGGGGCTACAGTGTCTCCCTACAAAAGAGCATCTTTATTTCCTTTCCAATACAGGCTTTCCTAGTAAAATTTGATATGGGGTGAATTGTTGGTCTTTATCACTTTGTTTTAGAATTGATATACTTGTTAGAGTCAAACTGTTTAAGATGCCAAAAAGCAAGCTACTGGGCTCAGGATGTAGCTCAGTTACTAAAGTGCTTGCATAGTGTACATGAAGCCCTGGGTATAGGTCCCTCCTGCTACCTAAACTGTTCATGGCAATGTATGTCTGGAATCCCAGCACTTGGGAGATGAAGGGAAGGGAAGATCAAAAAGGTCAGGGTCACTGTGGCTAAATAGAGTTTGAGGCCAGCTTGGGCTTACTTGGAGACTCAGAGTAAACAAAAACCTAATGGGAATGCTTTTAATATCATATAAAAAAGCAAGGTTTACATACTAGAAGTTAAAATAGTGTGGGATGTTAAAAAGTTTTAAAATATTTATTGAGGCTGAGTGGTGGTGGTGCACACCTTTAATCCTTCTGGAGACAGAGACAGGTGGATATCTGAGTTCAAGGCCAGCCTGGTCTACAGAGCAAGTTCCAAGACAGCCTCCAGAGCTACAAAGAAACGCTGTCTTGAAAAAACAAAACAAACAAAAAGTTGAACTTTTCAAGATGCATTTTAAATTAAGAATGCATTAGGTAGGGGTAACAGAAAATTTTGTTCTTGGTACTTGGTCCCTGTTGGTACTTGTAGTTGAAGTAAAAGTACTAGTACAAAATCTGTGCTCAGTTGGCCAAGTCAAAATTACCCCATTTTAGTGACTCGGGAGGAGTAGCTTCTCCTGCACACGTTTTGTCCTTTTCCTTGATTAAAAGCATTCATCACGGGCTGGAGAGATGACTCAGCTGTTAAGATTTCAGAGGACTGGAAGTTCAGATCCTAACACCCATGTCAGGTGTCTCAATCATCTGTATGTTCACCTCCAAGATATCCAGTGCCTCTGGCCTCCTCAAGTACCTGCACTCTATGCTCAGACCCACATTCACACATACATACCTACACATAATTAAAAATGATCAAAATAAAATATTTTTAAGTGTATAAAAAGCACTTGGCATGGCTATAAGATGACCATGCCTAAGGTCTCTAGTCAAATAATGTCTAACAGGACTCTTCATTTTCTTTTTAAGCCAACATTCTTGGACTTCTTATCATCTGGCTGAGCATTAGGCCACATTCTTCCCTCTGAACCAATTTCAGGCTAGGAAAATGGGATTACTATTAGTGGATTAAATTCATCAGGAATCACCTATGAGAAATACAAGTGTCTATATAATTAGGCTGTCGAACAGAAGTGGAAGTTACAGTTATTGGACAGTCTATTGGCATTGGAAATATAAATATGAACAATAAAAGTACCATGTGAATGTGATCTGGAATCACTGTGAGTGTCCCCTTTGAAATATGTGGCAAATAAAGTGAAATCTCAGTAGCTACCTTAATTTCCTTTCCAATTGCCATGATGAAACATATTAGGACAGTATTGTACAACTGTATAGAATAATAGATCTTGAAGTTCTGTTAGTTTGATATGTGGCTGTCATTATGGGTGTCTGTAGCTTTCTTGTACCCAAGAAAAGAAGGTTCTGAATTGTGAACAATATTGTGGATTCTTAGAACCACAGATGTGATATATATGATGCCTTGGTGATCCTTATAATTAGAAAACTAGATACTGCCACAAATACAAAGTAAATTGGCTTTTTCCATTGTAGAAGTAGGAGAGATGAAGCAAGCATGTAGTCGTGTACCGTAAAAACTGTACATGTTTCTGTGACCCCCATGTTTAGGAAGCCCTATAAAGTCTGGTCTCATTTTCTGTTGCCCACTCTACCTGTTTGCACCTGGTACGTTGCCATGGTTAATTTCCACTGCTCTTGTAGGTTCTTGCCCCTCTCCATTCTTTGACTTTTTGCACAGTGCCACAAGATCTAGCTTTCTTCAGAGCTTTTGCTAATCATGTAACTTCTCTATTTTGGTTTGTCAACAGCAATGGAATGATGTGCCTGCACATAGTAAAGTCAGTGTGGAATGGGAATAACCCAGGAGTTCTGGGGTTCTTGCAGGTGTTTACCACAAGATATATAGCAGGCCAACAACATTGGGTGGATTATGGTATCCTTTTCTGATTGTTTTTAATCTCTTTCTTCAGATCAATGTAACTACAGTGAGGGAATACCTTCCAGAAGGAGATTTCTCCATAATGACAGAGATGCTTAAAAAATTCTTAAGCTTCATGAATCTTACCGTAAGTAACTTGCTTTGCATATTGCATTTTATATGGGTTTTTGATTATGTTCCAGACAAAATCTTAAGCTGCAGCCTGGTCCAGCAGTCTTCCTATTTCAGCCTTTCCAGTGCTGAAATTAATGGGTATATATATTGAGACCTGGCTGATGTATGTGTTGTTAAATTTAAATATAGTACACTGACATGAAACTAAAATGGCCACAGTGTTGGATTATTCCTCAATGTGACAAAATACTTAACATAAGCAGCTTATAGAAAGGTACGTTCTGGTTTATAGTTTCAGAATTTTTAATCCATTGTGGCAAGAATAGTGAGGTAGTGGAAGAACCCACCCTGTGGTAGCCAGAAAATAGAGAATGCCTTTGTATCTGCTGTCTCCTTTTATTTTAACTGAGCTTCTAACTTGTAAGATGGTATTGCCCAAAAACAGAAAAATTTTGTGGCATAATGCTGTATCATAATTTCAGTGTACTCTGTGGTCTTCCCTTTTTTAGATTTTTAGAAGGTAGGCTTTGATTTTAATATATTTCTTTAAACTTTTGATAAGTATTAACCATTTCCCTCCTTCCCCTTTCAGTGTGCTGTTGGAACAACAGGCCAGAAGTCTATCTCTAGAGTGATTGAATATTTGGAACATTGCTAGCTGCTTTACCTTTGCTTCAGGTGCTTGGTAATGCTGGAGCTATCCTTAGACAAAGAAAAGTCATGAAAGAAGTCCTTGAAGATATACCAAGAACATTCATCAATATCATTCGTGTTTGGATTTTTATGACCACCCGATTTCTTCATCATGCATTCTGCATTTGCTAAATGACAGTTACTACATCAATCTGCAGCTATCAAAAATGAGGGAAAAGGTTCAGGCTGTTAACAATCCCATGCAGTATTTAAATACACTTACTTGGCAAAGTCTATACCCTCCCTTTGTTTCCTTGCTTTATTTTAGGCAAGGTTTAAAGGGGGAAATTTGTGCTGCTGTTAGTGCAACTGCTGTGTATGTTGAGCCACTGTTGTCATGCCAGTCAGGTGCAAAGGCAGCTTAGCTACTGAGGTATTGAATGTTCTGAGGACATTCTAGACAACAGCTTAGTTCCTTTTTCAGGCTCATTTGCTTTTGCTTTTTGTTGAATGATTCCAATCGTAAATAAAGCTTTTAATAATTTTGTGAATTTTTTGGTTGTTGTTCCCTGAACTACTGTCTATATTTAAAATTAGATGGAATCCAAAGACACAAGGGATTAATAGTATATTTTTTTATTCTTGATTAGGTTTGGGTGTTGAACTATTTTTCACTTCTAAGACCATGACCATATTCAATATCATACCATAATGTGTCATAGCTATAGGCACAAGAAAACAAATAGCAGTTTGAGGGAATATTATATTATATAAGATAATGTGCCCTGTTAATGGATTAAGCAAAAATAGACAAACCCAGGGTAGTTTACACTTAATGCTAGAGAGGCTCTTGAAACATTGTTAAGTTTTGAGGAAGTTCTCTAGATATATTTTCTAATGTTCAGTACAGTAAATATAAGGAAGCTAAAACACCAATGTGGAATTCATTTTTCCAGATAGCGTGTATATTCTTCTATAGAGTGACAGGATCAATTGCATAAATGCAAAGCCTTAAAATTGCTGGTGTAGAGAAGACCCTTTTTTTATTCAGATTCTTTGTTCATAGAGCAGTTGTTTAGAAAACAGTTGTGGAACACACAAACCATGGTTTATAGCTTTCATTTCATAAGCTTTTGTTTTGTTTGTTTTGTTCAGACCACTGTTTTTTGGGTTTTTTTTTTTTTTCTTTCCTTTTTTTATTGATTGGCCTGAGGACAGGCTTTCCAGAGATGTTTCATTAATACTTTTAATTACCTTTCAGATAGTTACATCATGTTTCTTCATTGGATTTGTAAAACTTGAAGCCATAAAAATATTAGTTTGGTGTGTATTGGGGAAAATAGCTAAAAGTCTAATTTTGACTCATTTTAGACTTTGTTATTTCCTTGTATAAAGTAACAAACCGGGGCTCTTGTATCAGTGCCAGCTGTAATGTTTTTTAAATGCAGTGGCTGCCTTCTATTGTCTTCCTATTTTTGATAATGCAGATTGTTGGGAAATCTATAAGGAAGTAACTGACTCTAGGCAAATTGTTTTCTTCCTTCTACCCACCCAAATCCCTACTCATCACCTTTAAGAACACAGTATGCCAGTGTAATGTGGGAAATATTGAGATTGTATTTGTCCTGAGTACCAAACTTTTTACCCAACTTTTTTTTTTTTTAAAGCATACTGGTAAATGATGTCCACAAATTTACTTAGATATATTTTAATTATTTTAAAATACATTGATATTTAGTAATCATTGGATTTGGGGAACAGATTTTTGATTGTGGCAGATGGTAAGGAACAGTAAACAGTTGGATGAGATCAATCAGGGCGAACATTTTTTCTGTTACACTGGTAATTCATTTGATAATTGATTTACCTCAGTGTTTAACAGTTTTTTTGTTTTGTTTTAAAAATAATAACTAATTGTCAAGCACTGATAGACATGCAGGTTCTTGGTGGGGTGGGTTGTGAGGAGGATACCACCTGACCACCTGCAGTGCATTTGTGTGTCTTTAACCCTCCGAGAACTCGCATTTTAGGGTACTTGAGGCTGACTTGCAAATTAACTAAGTTTTAAAGTAACCTTTTTTCCATTGTAAATATTTCTGTAAATACTACCAGTTGGATATTAGAACAGTAGGATACTTTTCTGAATCCAATCCTATTTTTATTTTATACAGTATTTCTCAGCTGTGATCTTTGGAGCAAAAGCCAACGGCAGGAAAAAAAAATAGTTTGTACCAGTTTCATGAAGTATGTCTTTGGGTTTTTGTAAATAATTTTAACTCAAATAAAATTGCTACTTTAAATACACATGTTGTCTTTAACATAAGTCTATTAACCTGTTTTGGAGGAAGGAGTCGCAGAAACTTGGTAAGGCCAACACTGTTGCATAAGTGCTAAGTTTTTCTTATGTACTTCTAAGTGCTGGTCTGAAAGGATGTAAACACTTAGTACTTTGGGCTGGTTAGGGTGGGTGGTTTTTGGGAGTATAGGTAAATTCTTAGCATGCTCACTATATGTTGATTTAAATCTTTTGGCCTTTTGAACACGACTGCAAATTTCTTTGCTTTTGAGATTTTGTAACCATTCTTTAGCTTTTTAAATTTTCCTTGTCAGCTTAAGATTTGCACAAGTAGATTCTTCAACCTGTCCCTGATTTAGTCACAAAAGTAGATTTTAGGATTTACCCTGAATTTCCCATTTACTCTCCCCCATTTACACACACACACACACACACACACACCCATATATAACTGTGGTCTACGCAGGTTATGTACTTGGAAAGACCTAAATCATACACATGGAATAATTCCCAGCTCTGGTACTTGCTACTACCTTTGAGCAAATTCTTGAAACCATTTACTCAGTTTCCTTAATTGAAAACTGGGAGACAGTGCCTACCTCATGGTTGTGAAGATTGAATGTATATGAAACATTACTATAATGTTCCAAATGTAATACTTAGTAAGTGGCAATTTTTTTCTTTTACTATTTTCAGTGTCAGGAAGTAAAAATGTTCTGAAAATGAAATTGAGTGCCATGTCTGTTAAGGACACCTGCGATGCTGGTGCCTCACATCACTAGAGTAGGTGGTTTGGGCAGAGTAGGTGGTTTGGGCTTTTGACACCAGGTTCTCCAAATTACTATTTCTAATTTTTTGTTGTTACTGTCTTCTCAGTGACATAAAGCAGAGGGAAATTGAATACATTTTAGGGTTCCCTAACATGTTTGAGTTTTTTTTTTTTTTTTTTTAGAATGATCCAAAGAAGTTTGAACAACTCACTGTTGGTGGCTTTCTGATGGATATATAGCTAAGTAACTTCATGTAGAGTGTTCTTGAATGCAGGATTTTAATAAATTCTCTTGAGTGTTTGGGTCAAACCTCTATTTCTCTGTCTTAAACTCTGTGTATGTCCAGTTTGAATCCTCAAAATGCCATGTGCTGCTTTAAGGAACAGAACTAGAAAGTCAGTTTCATTCCACCTAGAAACTACACTTTCTGAAGAATCTGCTTGCCGAATAAGTCATATTATGGAGTAAATGTGCAAAAGATGTCCACAAAATCCAGTGGGAGTGATAATTACATTAAATATAGGCATACTAAACACTCCAGTTAAAAGCAGAGATTGTGAGATTGAACAAAGAGATACTAAATGAAGCTGCACTGTTGAAGGATTTGTTGACTTGGACTACTAAGTAGGCTGTGGCGAAGATGCGTATCATAATCCTTAGAGCATCCAGCACAAAACCCTGCAAATACAGTTGGAGTTTCTAGTGTAATCAACATGGAACACAGAAAGCAGAGAAGGAAAACCACTAACAAACAACTAGCAAGAAATATAAAACAGGACCATGAGATGGCACAGTGGTAAAGGTGCTTGTCTCCATGCCCTACAACACAAGTTCAATCTCCAGGACACACTTGCTGGAAGAAGTGAATTGGCTCGTGTAAGTTCTCCTGTAGTTCACAAGTAAATGAAAAACAAGATATGCAATAAAAAAGAAAAAACAGTTCTTCTATGCAAGAGGAATATGCCAATGATATCCACTAAATGTAGTGTCATTGTTAATTGTATTAACTATAGGTAGACTAAAAGCTCTACTTAAAGGTAAAGCTGGTGAAACTGAACAACCAAGAGATTGAATGTAAATACATGAAAGACAAAAAAAACAAAAACAAACCCAGAAGATACACCATCAGATAATGCTTTATTTTTCCAAGAGCGTATTTTAATGAGGCATGGTACCCATACAAATGAAAACAATGTACTTCTAATACTACCTAACTTTTATAAGTATATGTTAATGGAAGACATGTAGGTGAAGTCACAAGCATAATTTCAAATTTTAATACAGCTTCAGCAATTAATAGATTTTTAAAGATGTATTTTATGCAGATATGCCTACATGCCAAAAGAGGGTGTCAGATCCCATTTTAGATGACTGAGATACCATGTGGTTGCTGGGAACTGAGCTCAGGACCTCTGAAAGAGCAGCCAGAGCTCTTAACCTCTGAGCCATCTCTTCAGCCAGATTTTTGGGGTTTGTTTGCTTGCTTGTTTTTAAATGTAAACTGATTGCTTTGACACATACCTGTAAATCCTAGCTTCTCAGGCTATGTCAAAAGAGATACCTAAGCCTGGAAGTTAAAAGGAAGTTATTATCCATGTCTCAATAAGTATGTAATTAAGTATGAACTACAGAAAGTCTGAGTGGATGAATTACCTTAATCTAATATTCATGCATCATTACATTGACTATGATTTTCCATTGCACATGAAAATTTCACCAAGATAATCTGAGGGCTCATAAAACAGATATGTGTTTCAGATGACTGAAATCTTAGGATATATTTGTAAAAAAGCAGTCAAATTATAAGCAGTGTTCAGATAATTAAACAATATGAGTCTGAAAAACCATAGTAAGAAAAGATCTTGCCAATAAAAATACAACACATTGGACGTGTTTTTCCCACATCTAAAGCAGTGTTTAGGGTTATCACATAATATAAACCTGAAATGAAAAAGATGAAAGAGTTAAAACCCAAAGTAAATTTTAAGAAAGAAAAATCAGGCTGGTTGTTGTTGGTGTAATCCCAGCATTTGGGAACCAGAGGCAGGTGGATCTCTGAGTTCAACGCCAGCCTGGTCTACAGAGTCAGTTCGAGGACAGGGTCCAAAGCGATATAGAAAAACCCTGTCTCGAAAAACCAAATGAGCAAATGAATACATAGATCATAAATGAATAGATAAATAAAAATGGAAAACAAAAAGATAACATTGAGCTGGGCATTGGCGCATGCCTTTAATCCCAGCACTCAGGAGGCAGAGGCAGGCGGATCTCTGAGTTTGAGGCCAGCCTGGTCTCCAGAGTGAGTGCCAGGATATGGTCCAAAGCTACACCACACAGAGAAACCCTGTTTTTCAAAAACCAAAAAAAAAAAAAAAAAAAAAAAAAAAAAAAAAAAAAAAAAGATTCCCAAAGTGTGGTGATATTTTGTTTATGATCTAACAAAGCTTTCTTAAAGATCCTAGTGCTGAGCTAGCCACACTAGTTAGCTATAGAGGCCAGGCAGTGGTGGCACATACCTTTAATCCTAGCACTTGGGAGACAAAGGTAAACAGATCTCTGTGAGTCAAAGGCCACCCTGAGCTACATGAAATTGATTAGTCTAAAAGAGAAACATTTCACACAAAGGTGATCTCAGCACTTGGGATCACATTCCTTTAATCCCAGTACTAGGGAGGTGGAGACCAGAATGATATAGCTGGGTGGAGAGAAGAGCTCAATGTTGTCTTAACAGTCAGTCTGGGCAGTCAGTACAAGGAGGCAATCTGTGGACAGGATTGTCCATTTGGTCTGAGCATTGAGAGAGAGGTAAGAAATCTAGTGGCTGGCCACTCTGCTTCTCTGAATTTTGACCTTTAACCCTCTGACTCTGAGTTTTTATTATTAAGATCAATTAGAATTCATGCTACAAAAAAGTTTGTTTTTGTTTTGTTTTTTTAAGTTAAGCCTTTAGGACTAAGCAAAAAAATTAAAAAAGCCAATATCAGGAATGAAAGATGAAACATTTACAAAGCCTATTGATATTTGAAAGAATGTTACAAAGATACCAATTAGCTTTACATTTCAAAATTAATTGAGAAATTTAGAAAACTGACAAGGTGAAGCCAGGGTTCATGATACACATATGTAATCATAGCATTTGGGAGGTGGAAGTAGAAGAACCAAGTGTTTAGCAAGATGGCTATATGAGAATCTGAAAAAAAAAAAAAAAAAAAAAGTGTGTGGATGCGTAAAGGCAAAAGCAAACATGAAAAACCAAGACATCATGCTGAACATTGGTGGTGCACACCTTTAGTCCCAGCAGCACTCAGGAGGCAGAGGCAGGAGGATCTCTATGAGTTTGAGACCAGCCTGGTCTACAAGAGCTAGTTCCAGGACAGCCTTCAAAGCCAGAGAGAAACCCTGTCTCTAAAAAACAAAAAGCAAAAAATAAACAAAAAAATTAATAAAAAAATGAAAAAAAAGAGAAAAATCAAGACAACATGATCCAAAAGGTGATGAAAATGGCATCCAGTGAGAGATGAAATCCTAGACATAGAATGATTATAAGTATGTTCAATGAAAGAATGGAAAGACTAAAACAAACAAAAAAACTGATGAAATGGAAATTACTAAGTTAAAAAGTCTGAGAAAGTCACCTGAGTGCTGACAGAAGTCATGGTATATGGAACACTATAGAAAGACCAAATCTAAACATCCTGCACTGAGAAAAGTGAGAGTTTTATTGTGAAGGCATGGAAAACATTTTCAACTGTCAACCCACACTGCTATACCCAGCAAAACTATAATGACTGAAGAAGAAAAGAGCTTTTTTTTTTTTCCAACTTTTATTTGAATTAGAAACAGGATTGTTTTACATGACAATCCCAGTTCCCTTCTCCCACCAGTCCTCCCCTACTCCCCGCAACTAAAACCTTATCTGTCACATATCTTTTCTACTCCCCCTGGATGGTGAGGCCTTCCATAGGGTGTCATCAGAGTCTTTCGTATCCTTTGGGATAGGGCCTAGGCACACCCCCATGTGTCTTGGCTCAGGGAGTATTCCTCTGTATGGAATGGTCTCCCAAAATCCACACTTATGCTATGGATAAATACTGGGCTTTTACAGGAGGTACTAAAGAAAAGAACTTTTCATGATAAAAGTAGGCTAAAGGAATTCGTTACTAAGCCAACACTATAGAAGATACCTGAAGTAATCAATCCTTCAGACTGAAGAGAAAGATAAACACACCACTGAGGCTACAGGAAAACTAAACAAAATGTAGAACCAATAGTTAAGCAAATGAGGCATAAGAAAATACTGAATGGGTAAAGAGTTAATATCAAAAGATAGACTGCTAGATTGTATTAAACAGGATTCATCTATTTGTTAACCCCAAGAAATGCACCTGACTGGCATGACAGATCTTTTCCCCCCTAACCCTGCAGGTCTGTATGGAGCCAGATTTGCTGGTATCTGCTCTGCAGGATGGGGCTCATGAAAGTTATCAAGAATAAGGCCTACTTTAAGAGGTACCAAGTGAGATTTAGAAGGCGGTGAAAGGGTAAAACTGAGTACTATGTTTGGAAGCGATTGGTGATCCAGGACAAAAATAAAAACAACACACCCAAATACAGGATGATAAGTTTGTGTAGCTAACAGATACCATCTGCCAGATTGCATATGCCTGCATAGAAGGGGATATGATATGATAGTCTACACAGCATATGCACACAAACTGCTAAAATATGGAGTGAAAGTTGGCTTGACAACTTGCTGCAGCCTATTGTACTGGCCTGCTGCTTGCCCACAGGCTTCTCAGTAGGTTTGGTATAGAAAGATTTACCAAGGCCAAGTGGAGGTGACTGGCGATGAATGCAATGTGGAGAGCATTGATGGTCAGCCTGGTACCTCCACTTGCTATTTGGATGTAGGTCTTGCCTGAACTACAACTGGCAATAAAGTTTTTGGGGGCCTGAAGGGAGCTGTGATGGAGGCTTGTCTATTCCTCATAGTACCAAACGATTCCCTGGTTATGATTCTGAAAGCAAGCAGAAGTTCATCAGATGCACATCATGGGACAAAATGTCGCAGGCTATATGTGTTACCTAATGGAGGAAGATGAAGATGTGTACAAGGAACAGTCTCCCAGTACATAAAGAATGTTACTCCAGACATGACGGAGATGTATAAGGAAGCTCACACTGCTATCTGGGATAATCCAGTCTATGAGAAGAAGCCCATGAGAGAGGTGAAGAAGAGGTGGAACTGTCCCAAAATGTCTTTGGCCCAGAAGAAAGATTGGGTTGCTCAAAAGAAGGGAAGCTTCCTTAGAGCTCAAGAATGTGCTGCTGAGACCAAAAGCAATTTTCTATGAAGATTTTTTTCATAAAGATAAGCTTTCTTAATCAGGCAGCCATCTCTGTGTTAAGCTGTTATGAAACTGTAGGTATAGCATGAAGTCATGAAAGCAAAGGAGTAGAACTCAGGTCCACCTGCCTCTGCTGGGATTAAGGGCAAGAACCACTATACCTGGCTGAGCATTTTTTCCTTCCACAAAACAACTTAGTTTTTTCCCAGAAAAAGACGTCTTAGTGGGAAGATTGGAGGATGACAAGTTCACAGATTTAACAATTTGAGCAGAAAGTGTTACGGCTTTCCTACTTTCGTTTTATGCAGATGTTGAAAGGTATTTGCCAGACCTGAATGTACATAGGAAGATAACTTGAAAGTCAAATACTAAACCTTGCTTTTACAAGGGAAAGAACTGGGTAATGCATTTATGCCTCATCCCACAAGAAGTAAAAACTGTTTTCCATGATTGGTTCTCATCTTAACACGCTTATCTGTGTGTCAGCTCAAGTGGTTCAGGTTTTGATCGCCTCTGGTGTCTGTCAGGGTCTGCTTTGTGGTACTGGGGCTTTATGAAAACAGTTAACTTATCTATATCTCCAGCCTCAGATAATGTCTGTTGGCTGGTTGATTAACCCATCAGAGCTTCAGGATAAAGTTCACCTAATTTCAGTCACAGTGGTAACTGAATGTTAGCATGTGGGAAAAATGCTGAAGCTAAAAATCACTCCAACAGTTTGCCTCCATCTGAAGTTACAATGTGTGAGTATACTATAATAAACCATGCTATAAGCCCAACCTTTTAATAAAAGGAGTCATTTTAATTAAAAAAAGAGAAATTCACCTGACCATCAGGAGACTGTTGTAACTTTAGTATTTTAAATATACATATATTCTAAGGAAATGTTCTAATATTTAACAAACATTGACTTCAAAATTAGAACATAAGGCCACTTCACAATGTCTCTCTTCAGTTGTTTTTCTGCACTGTGCTTTTAGGCTGATTGGTCTGGGATTCCTCTGTTTCTGCCTCCCAGCTCACAGGAGCAAGGGGCTACAGATGAGTGTCGCTGCATCTGACTTCTTTATATTGGTTCTAGGGATCAAACATCAGTTGTAAGGCTTGAACAACAAGCACCGTTGCTCCCTGAGCCATCTTGTTGGCTATCAAGACATGTTAAAAACATATTGGTGGTAGCATCATTTGAGTTGGTGGAAACCAAGGATCTTACATTGCACAAGAATTTACCTAATGGTCACAAGGACATTAAGTCTCTCTCTCTCTCTCTCTCTCTCTCTCTCTCTCTCTCTCTCTCTCACACACACACACACACACACACACACACACACGACTTAAATGGCTGTTTGGGGAATTAAGGTATCTCAAGATAATTTGGCTCCAACCTACAACATTCCAACTCTCCACAATTGTGGACAGTCTAATCAGTCAATCAGCCTGGTAGAATGTTTACCACAGATCGTGTTCTTCACCCCACCTTCCCATCCAGGACACTTCAGTTCTCATACTAGAAGAAAAAATTTAAATCCCTGGCATCAGAGAAGCCAGAGAAAAAAATTCCATCCTGGGAAGAAGCTTCACACAGTTGTGTGTATACCCCCAGGCCTTTGCTTCAGCCTGTCTATGACCCTGTAATCCTGTTACAGAAGAGGGTGTCTGTGTTTCCTCACTTTGGCCAAACTGAAAAAAAAGATCCATTTTCCTTTTTCTGGTTTGTTTTCTAGTTTCTTATAGGATGCCATGAACTAAAAACCTAAATATCCCAGAGAATAACTGCCTGACTTGAACTCAACTGTTGGATTTGGAGGGACACTGAGTGCCCGACAATATGTCTGGTGCTCTTTCAGCTATAGTAAACACCCGGGAAGGATGAACAGGGCATGTTGCTTGAGGTTGCTAGTTGCCAGCAGAACCTCAGGGATGAGTTCAGGTACTTATGGAGGAAGAATCTATGCCCTTTAAAGAACGATAACATCCCTTCAAGGGGGTTCTTAGGAGTTTAGGTGTGGGGGTGAATCTGATCTCTAATATCAGGAACTGGATGGATTCTTACTCTGATTGACAGTTGGATTGTTACATAACTTAGCGATTTCCATTTCCAGTCATTTTTCAGTCTTCAGCTCTACATTGACATCTTTCATAACTCCTATCAACTTATTTCTGTCCCTGACCATAAGTTGGGGCAGAGAACTGATGTTCTCAAGTTGTCATCAGACCCCCACAGGCATGCCATGCTACCTGAGTACACATGCACATATACAATAAGGAAACAATAAGTAAATAAATAAAGGTAATAAAAAGAACTTCTCAGGTATAAAGAACTCAAGAGCAGAGAAAACTTAAGAATCCCTGAGCAATTTAGGTCATTTTAGTACCATTATAATGTGAATTCTCCACCCCAAGCTGGTCCTGTGTACCATGTGTTGGGGAAGATGCTGACTTGGAAATGAGCCCTGTGTGCTCCTCAGCTGCTGCAAGCAAATTCATGATTGGGTAAGCCCATCTTGTCCAATTAGAGTCACACAGGGGCAGAAAGAACCGGGGTTAAATCCATAACTGTCTGCTGCCCAAGCCATCAGGGTTGCAGCACCCCAAGCCACCCTCTTCTGACAGTATTACTTCTTCTTGTTGTGCTACAGGTTGCCCCGTCCAGAGTTTGCTGAAGGCAGGAAACTGGTGATGTTTATGTTCAGTACTCAATATCCTACAAGAGTAGCTCAAAATAGCTTTTTCTTTCTTTGACCAGATACTAAAATAAATTTTAATTCATCTTAGCAAGGAAAAGCCCATTGAAGTTTCTAGGGAACTAGGTGTGATGACGCAGGCCTAGACTCTCAGCACTTGGGAGACTGATTCTGGAGGACGGAGAATTCAAGGCCAGACTGGACAAATTAGTGAAGCATTGACATGCATGCATGCATACATACATAACACATATGTATGCACATAAAATGAAGTCCCAAGAAAGCAGTAATTTGAAGTATTATCATTCTAGGAATTTTGTAGTCAAGAAAAAAGTAAATCTGAGAGGATACTCCTGACTGATAAGCCATTTGCAAGTCAAGCTGACCTTCATGATGTTTTAGAGATAGTTAGAAAACTAAGAGAATTATTAACTTTCAGGTAAAAATTGCACAAGAAAATCGATATGACTTACTGGGTAATATTTACACAGCTGAAAGACTGAACACTGAACAATGTGGTGCCATTAAAATAATCTTCTAAGGTGGAGAGTCAGTGGAAAAACCTAGCAAAATCCAGAGTAAGCATGATGTTTAGAAATGTAGAAGTAGCTATAAGACCTGGGTGGACACTGCCAGGGACCTTTTCTTTTCAGTGAAAATCTTTTTCTTTTTTTCTTCTTTCTTCTTTCTTTTTTTGGCAGAGAATATCAGGTAGCTTAGACTGGCCTCTAACTTGCTATACAGCAGAGGTTGATCTTAAACTTCTGATTCTCCTTCCTCTACTTCCCAAGTACTGGGATTACAAATGTGCACCACGATGCCTGTCTTTTCATTGGAAAGCTTTTGGCTGTTGATGAATCTTGCTATGTAGTCCAGGCTGGCCTAAAACTCTTCCCATCTTAGTTTCCTGGTGCTAGGGTTCATTATAGTCTTGTGCCATCACCCCAAACACATATGCTGCTTTGACACACATAAAACTGAAGTTTATAGCCATGTCTAGTGACATGAAACTGTAATCCCAGCTACCCAAGAGGCTGAGGCAAGCTCGGAGCCTGTTTGTACTATAGAGTGATTTTCAAGGCCAACCTAGGCAAGTTATTATGACTCTGTCTCAAAACTAAAAGAAAGTAAAAGTGTAGAATGTTTGCCTAACATGCATGAAGCCCTGGGGTCCATCCTAGGCCTGTACCACCATCATGTAAATGAACAACAACAAGAGAAAAAATCTCTCTGAAACTTAGGTTTAGACATTTACTATCATCAGTGAGGGCTGGCTTTGGTGTGGAACCCACATCCTGAGTTGAACCTTTAGACCATGAATAGATTTCTGAACTATTTGAGTGTGAACTTTTGCATGACTGGTCATGTGAGGCTTCAGACGATATTCGGTGACTAAACTGAGATAATAGAAGACAAACTTGTGAGGTTACAGTTGTTGGTATCGCAGATAGTTGCATGGCATCCTGCAAAAATGCTACAGCATGAACCAAATCCTGCAGGGGTGCACACTACTTCTCTAGCCTCTTCTCATTTTACACTGTTGTCATCTGGGATGAAAACTTAAGCAGTTTTCATAAAAATAGCTCACTTGCCCTGATCATTTGCTATATATACACAACTCGGCCAAACCACATCCTGCACGTAGTCTTTGGCTCACTGAACAGTGCTTGGATGGCAAGCATGAGCTGATGCATGTCCAGACAGAAATAGCATACCCAGATTCATAGTAAAGATTTATTTTTGGGTGTTATGAGTGACACAATGAAACTATGCAGGAGGAAAACTAGAATGGAGGCAAACAAAGCATACAACCAAAGTCCCACCATTTTCTAACTACACTACTGCATGATACTGCCTCTTGTCCTTAGACTACATCTCAAGGGATAGTGGAATGCTAGCAAGTGGAATGCTAGCATTGCATCAGCTCTTGTAATGTTCCTGGCACAGCCTTAACTTTTTTCCTTTTTCTTTTCTTTTTTTTTTTTTTTTTCAAAAGTCCAGGTGGCCTTGAACTCACTATGGAGACCACGCTGACTTTGAAGTCATGATCCTTCAGCCTGAATATCCCAAGTGCTGGGATTACAGAGTTGCAACATTGGCCGGCTAAGGCCAATTTTTGATTTTTAGGTACTTGGAGAAGAGCTTGAGTATCAGCTCTAAGAATCCAGGTCTACACTTGAGAGTTCATAACGTGTGAACAAGCCACATATTATGGGAGTAAAAGCACACACAGGTTTGTTATGGGCCTTTGTGGACTTTAGAACTCTTTGTAATGCAGCACATTGGATTTCGGGACACAATAGATTAATATGATGTCATTTATGCTGATGCTATTTGTGTCCCTGGCAAAGATGAATTGTCAGTGATGTAACTGGGTTGAAGTGAGTGACATGTATGCAGAGTTTCCCCCAGGCAACTCCAGGAGAGGGCAGTCCACAGGAACTTGGTTCAGCTGAAGAGGGGGGATGGGATTGACTATCGGTATGGCCATGCCACTCCCATCCTGTCCAGTACTTGAACGTGTGTCCCTCTTTTGCAGCTGAGGGAGTGGAAGCCTAGAGAGGTCAAGTGTCACCTCTAGCAGACGCTAGCTAATGAAGACTTCACTCTCTCCCCCAGTTCTCCAAGCCTGGGCTGTAACCATGCTTGCTCCTTGTGTCTGACAGCTGCCAACTCTAAGGCACACAGGACTGCCCCTCCTAGCACTGTGGGTATTCCCAAAATAATCTGGCAATGAAGGCATGCGCAATCTTTGACCTTTGTTTCTGTTTGGCTTTACCTATGTTTGCATGGAAGTCTTAGATTGGTGAAGACTGGTGAAGAATAAACAGAAAATCCAGGAAGAAGCTAGCATAGGGGGAGGAATGAGTCAAGAAAAGCAACTGATTTCTTTGTTTTTTCTTGGTTTTCCCAAGGTGAAGTACACCTCCCCTCTCCTTCCCTTCACCTCCCTCCTCTAACCTATCTTTCCCTGCCCTTTGGTCCCCTCTTCTACCCTCCCCTTCTTTCAGGGATGAAACCTTGGACCTCACAGTGCTAAGAATACAGTACTTCTGAGCTACACTCCGTGTCTTTTTTCTTACTACAAAGAAAACAAACTATTTTAGTCCCTTGGGCAAAGAATGGACAAAATACCCATGCACTTCCTTTTTTTCGAGACAGGGTTCCTCTGTGTAGCTTTGGAGTCCATCCTGGCACTCACTCTGTAGACCAGGCTGGCTTCGAACTCACAGAGATCCACCTGCCTCTGCCTCCCAAGTGCTGGGATTAAAGGCATGTGCCACCAATGCCCGGCCCATGCACTTCCTTAAGGATGACTTTTTGCAGACCAAGAGGACCCTGATGTTGATGCAAAGCCCTGCAGCTTGTTAACAAATGAGTTGGCTGAAGGGCCCAGGCAGCCACTATCTAAAAGCCTTATAAGCACTCAATGAAAAAAGAAAGAATGTGCTAAACCAACCCTAATGGCCTGGCACTGTTCAAATGAGAACCCAGGCTGCAGATGTAGCTCAGTGCCAGGGCATGTGCTTGACAGGCTCAAACTCTGGGTTTCTCTCCAGTGCAAATACATGCACATACATATACACATGAAGACACACATACATATACACATAATATACATATACATGCATACAACACACACGAACATGCACACACACATGTACATATATACACATATGCACACATACATACACACACAAGCATGCATGTATACCCACATACAACACACACACACCAGGTTGGAATCACCTTTTCTCTTTCACCTGAAAGCTGAGGTGTAGTTGGTAGACAACAGGCGTTTACCGGGCCCACATGGGAGTGAGGTCTGTTGGATTCAGCAGGCCTTATTGAGCCAATCTACATGATCTCACATGAAGGACAATCCAGGCCCACTGGGCCCCACCCAGACTGTAGACCCACAGAATCATGAGTGACAAAAGGATTAGTGTTTTTAAGCCACCAAGTTTTGGTGTGCTTTGTTACACAGCTGTAACTGAGCCAGACAGATGCCAAGCTAGAAGGATTTACAGACAACATGAATGATAGAATCTACACTTCTGAGTCAAAAGAGGTCCACTGAGGAGAGGAGGAGGGGTTGAGGCAAGTGCAGTCGGAAACTTAGTCAATATAAAAAGGTGGGTCAGTGTGTGGCTGTAGGGTCATTTGTACAAATGGCACATATTCAAAAAGCATTTGTCATATAAACAAAACAAACTCAAGAGGCAGCCAGCTTTGCTGTTTTACTTATCTTCAGCCCATCCACTAAATCCATTTCTTCCCCACTCTGCCAGCTGCTTTCTTGTTTATTATGTGAGTCACTGTGTTTGTTCATCGTGATTCAAGAGACTTTCCCAGGGTGAAATGCAAAGATAGAAGAGATAAGCTGTGGGCCCACCTCTGTGTTTTAAGCACCCTTAAAGCACTGTAAAAAATCTGCTCAAATCACATGTCAATGGTAATTTCCTCGTGTTTTTATTTTAAGCATTCCTGATGTTTATTTTCCTGTAAATAAACAAAGGCAATGGAGAATGGGTTAATTTAGCTCCCTGATTGGCAGCTGTTGGGTTTTTCTCTCGTTACCTTGACTCTCACTGAGCAAAAGAACTGTCAAACATCCTGCTGAGTTACCCTAAAGTTGATGGTCATTCTCTCTCTTTCTTTCTTTCTCTCTCTCTCTCTCTCTCTCTCTCTCTCTCTCTCTCTCTCTCTCTCTCTCTCTCTTTCTTTCTCTCTTTCTTTCTTTTGTTTTTGAGACAGGGTTTCACTGTGTAACAGTCCTGGCTGCCACAGAACTCACTTTGTAGATAAGCCTGGCCTCTAACTCACTGAGATCCACCTGCCTCTGCCTCCCAATTGCTGGGACTAAAGGTGTGCACCATCACTGCCTAGCTCTGATGGTCATTCTTAATTCTCCACAGATCCCTTGAGAAAAATACACAACAGTTGCAGCTGATTGCTTTGCTCCTGGAGATGCTGCCCCAGCCACTACTGATTCACTTTATGCCAACTTTTTACAATGACAAACCTCAGTGAACTCTGTATGGCCCCATAACCATCCCCAACCCATGGGAGAGGTGAAGCACTTCCCCTAGTAGACCAGTAGAAGCGCTTCTGAAACTGGTACTCAAGGAAGGGGCTGTGCTGATTGGTACAAAGGTAACCTTCATTTGCAGGTGAAGTTTGTTGTGATTGGTGAAAACAACCTATTCTCTTGACTCTATAGATAAACAGGCTGTCTGTCATCTTAGTCTTCATCCTGTATCCCCTGCCCTTGTTGAAATTTTAGGCCTAATACAGGGCTTCTCTTGAGTGGTCCTTTCTTGTCCACTTGTAGAAGTGTGGGCTGAGCCAGTATCAGGGGGAAAAAAAAAAACAAAACAGCAGAGTGATAAAAATGCAGAGATGTCAGCGAAACAGCAGAAGCAGAAACAGTTGAGCATTTGGCAGGTCAAGTTGTAAGAGCAGCAAGGCAGCCCACTGCTTGATAGTTGAAGAAGAGGGCTGAACAGTTTAAGAGATTGGCCAGGCAGGAACACCGGGATTGCAGAACTGAGGCTAAAGAAAGATAGATGAAAATGAGAAACTGTAGGCGCTGGTAGCTGGAGGAATATCAGAACACTCTCAAACATTTAGGGCAATGTTGGGAGGCCCTGTTGGTCAGAGGTTGCAGTCTACCATGGCCTGACAGTTTTCTCCAAGCTTGGCAACACGAGAGAGACTCCCTCCCCAGGGAGGACTTCCTGCTCTCTACCTGCCCTTATCTGGAGAATGTCCCTAGGCCCTGAGGACTGACCTTATCTTAAAGCTGTCTCTAGGCCTGGATGCCTGCTTTATCTTTAGTGTGACCCTCAGCATAGTTTCCTGCTAGAAGCTTTCCTCTGCTGGCCAAAGACTTGTACTGGGGAGCTTTGCTATAGGACCCTGCTGCCGCATACAAAGCTTTCTGATAGGAATGGTGGTGTTTAATGCAAATTAGATGACTCCCCAGCTACAGTACTGTTCCCAAACCTACATATTCCATATACTCTAGAATAAAGTTGAGTTGTCTCCCTGAAAAAATGCCTCAGAGGGCTATCTCCGTTGTATCCCACAGTCATCCAAACCCTGTTCTCTGTTTCCCACACTAACAATCCTAGGAAGAAGGAGACCCACAGGACAAAGGGCCTTAGCCTTTCCAGGACCAGGAGCTATACCACTGGCCAGTCAAAGGTCAAGGAATCCTGCATTGTTTGCTTTTGCCAAGGCCTAAGGAATCCCATTCTAGTCTTGCTCTTGAGCGGTAACAGAAGTAGGGATCCCACCATGTGAGGCCTGCTTGACAGCTCTAGAGGACATTGCCTGCTGCTGCTTCTTACTGCTGGTTCTGGCTTCCTACTGTCAAACCCTGAGGGATATGACAGATGTCAAAGACCAGCACTTAAAGAGCTTCTTGCCTACGCACAGTCTGGGTAGAGGAAAAGGGTCCCATTAAGCTGGTAGATAACAAGGGACTTTAGAATTCTTATTCAAGGCATGCTGTGATGGGAAACCTGGTTGAAAGAGAATAATAGGGCTTTTCAATTTTAAAAAAGTGTTTTTATAGTTTTCAGTATGTGCATATATGCATATGCGTGTGTGTGTGTGTGTGTGTGTGTGTGTGTAACACAAAAATAAAAGACCCAGAGGCTGATATTGGGGTTCAAATTTCAAGATGAAGATTTAGAAAAGCAAAATAGCTGGCCACTAGCTCTTACCACTACCTCAGGCTAAATGGGCTGATCCTGCTGCCTGTCCTCAGTGTGGCTGCAGGATCCTGAGACTGAATGTTGTTTTCCTATCCTCAGTGTGGCTAGAGAATGAATTCCAGCTCTGAGCCCCTGTTCCTGTCTTAAATACCTCTCATGAGTCCTGGGATTAAAGAGATCATCTTTGTGTGAGCTGTTTCTCTTTAGGACTGGATCAATCTTGTGTGGATCTAGGTGACCTTGGATTCACAGAGATCCTTCTACCTCTTAATCCTGAGTCCTAGGATTAAAGGTGTGTACCACCACCTCTTAGCTTCTGGCTGTTGGGAATAAAGGTGTGTGCCTGGCTTCTATGGTTTGTGTCTGACTTGCTTTCTGAATCCTCAGGCAAGCTTTAATAAATCATAAATAATAATATATCAACGTGTGTGTGTGTGTGTGTGTGTGTGTGTGTGTGTGTGTGTGTGTGTGTGTCATGTATATCCTTGCAAGTGCCGCTGGAGTTCAGAAGAGGGAGCTGGATCCCTGACAGATACTGGGAACTGGACTCTGGCCCTCTGAAAAAACAATTTGCACTCTTGACTGTTGAGCCATTTCTCCAGCCCCAGCTCTTCATTTTTATATACTTGAGGCTGGAGAGATGTTTCACCAGTTAAAAGCATTTGTTCCTCTTGTAGAGGACTAGGGCTCAGCTCCCAGCACACACATGGCAGCTTATAACTTTAACTCTGTTTCCAGGGAGTTGAACCCTCTTCTGGCATCCATGGGTAGAAGGCATGCAAATAGTACACATACATGCATGCAGTCAGATGCAGAGTTACCTTAGCATATTTAGCAGAATGTCTTTTATTTTAAATTTTTATTTGTTTTACATACCAACCACAGTTTCCCCTCCCTCCTCTCCTTCTGCCCACTCCCCCCCACACATCCTTTTTGCTCCTTTCTCCACCCAATCCTCAGAAAGGGTAAGGCCTCCCATGGGGAGTCACCAAAGCCTGGTAGGACCAAGATCCTCCACCCTGCATCAAGACTGAGCAAGGCATCCTCTGCCATAGGGTTCCAAAAAGCCAGCTCATGTGCCAGGGACAGATCTTGGTTCCACTGCTGGGGGACCCACAAACAGACTAAAAACTACATAACTATCACCCACATGCAGAGGGCCTAGGTCGGTCCCATGCAGGCTCCCTAGCTGTCAGTCTAGAGTCCATGAACTCCCATGAGCTTGGGTCAGCTGTTTCTGAGGGGTTCCCCATCATGATCTTGAGCCTCCTTGCTCATATATAATCCCTCCTCCCTTTCTTTGGCTGGACTCCCAGAGCTTGGCTATGGATCTCTGCATCTGCTTCCATCAGTTACTGGATGAAGGTTCTATGATGACAATCAGGGTAGTCACTAATCTGCTTACAGTAGATGGCCAGTTCAGGTACCCTCTCCACTCTTGCTAGGAGTCTTAGCTGGATTCCTGGGAGTTTCCCTGGCACAGAATGTCTTAAATGAGCAGAATACAGATTTTAAGTGTACCATTTAAATTTTCCTCTGTGTATTCACAAGGTAACCAACTATTATCCAGAACATTTATATCACCCTCCAAGGCTCCCCCTTCTGTGTCCTCTCAGGAAGACATCCTCCTCCTGTTCTGACTTCTATTATCCAACCCACACATCTACAGAGTCACAAAACATGTATGCCTCTGACTTCTTTTGCTAAACATACTGGAGGTGTATCCACATTGTATCAAGAATTTGTACTTTATAATTGTATCACATCACAATTTATTCATCTGGTTGGTGACATTTAGGTGGATTCCAGCTTGAATTTATTATGCATAAGTGTGTCACTGGCACTCCTCTACCCATCTTTTATGAACAGAAGCACTTATTTCTCCTGGGTAAATAGGAATGAGATTGTAGTTCATAGAACTGAGCCTATGTTTAAATATATGTTTTCCAGAGTAGATAAACCAACACTCTCTTACTCTCTCTATTTATAATAATGCCATATCATTGTCAGAACTTAATACTTGTAATATATTTATATTATTTTATTTTTTAAATAATAAATATTTATATATTTTTGTATTTTTTATATTTTAGCCATTCTTTCAGGAATGAAGTTGCGTTTTGCTGAGCTTTAGGGTATATTCTCAAACTTTATTTTATGTGTTTGAGTGTTTGCCTGTCTATATCTGTAGGCACCAGATGTTGCAGGATGTTTGAAGAGGGCTTCAGATCTCCTGGAACTAGAGTTACGGATGGTGACCATCATGTGGGTACTGAACTTCACTCAGGCAGGTCCTCCATAGGGGCAGCCCTGCTCTTACCTGCTGAGCTATTTTCTCCAACCCTGGTATTTTAGTGTACACCTTTGCCCACGAGTGAAGCTCTATCTGGCTGAGAAGGCTGTACGCTCTGGCAGGTGCTTGTAGATCTCAGTAGTTTCCATCCAGGGTCTTTTCCCTGCTTCTTTCAGTTCCCCTACTGCATATTGATACACACACACACACACACACACACACACACACACACACACACACACACACACCACACACACACACTGCAATTCATTTTCTCTTGGCAGTGCTGGGGATGAACCCAGGACCTTGCATATGCATTCTCTGAACCCCACCCTCAGTCCTACAACTTTTCTTTCTTTTCCTTGTGTCTCTGTCTCTCTCTCTGTCTCTCTCTCTGTCTCTGTCTCTCTCTCACACATCTCTGTCTCCCCCTTTTTGGTTTTTAGACACAGGGTTTCTCTGTACATCAGGCCGGCCTCAATGGCCTTGAACTCAGAGAACTTGCCTCCCAAGTGGTGTGCACCACCACTGCCCAGCTCTGATTTTCTTTCATACAAGTGAGTAATATATTTTGGTCATACCCCCAGGATCCTCTCTTGTCCCCCTCTCATCCCTGATCTTCCTCCTCTCCCAACTGGTTTCTCTTCTCCTTCAGGACTTCCCCACTCCCCGTTTATGTTTTTGTCTACTCAATGAGTTTAACTCGGATTGTTTACATGAATGTGGATGGAGGCTTATTTACAGGCAGATGGAGGCTTTATTTATGACCGCATGGGCACCTTTCTAGTGGTATCACCACCAAAAAATATCTCCTTCCACCAGTAACTATTAACTGCCTATTACTCCTCAGAGAGGGGGAAGGCTTCATGAGCTCCGCCCACCCCATCTGTGATGGACAGCTTGTGCAAGTCTTTGTGCGGGTCCGCCCAGCTTCTGTGAGTTGATGAGTGCATTGATCCTGTCATATTGGCAAGAGAATGCTCCACAATAGTGATGAGTGCCCTCGGCTGTCACCTCTGGCATACTACCTGACTGGAAGTTGTATCAATTATTTTTTATCTTGTGACAAGGTACGGAACTTAAAGTTGTTTGCCCCAACACATCTGCTCTTACAAAATGTTTCATGTCTTTTGTTACTCCTACCGCATGATTAATGCCTGCTTATTTTGGAATACTTTTTCATTCAGAATGTTATTTTCAATAGGAAGATGCAATCACAATACTCAAGGTAAAAAAGGGTTTATTTTCCTCCTGTGACTGAGGCTTTCGGGGTATGTCACCCTGCCCGTCCCTCAAGTGTTCTCAAGAGCACTTGTCAAGTGCTAGTTTCTATTAAGACGTTTTCTAAGGTGTGAGGTGTGTGGAGGCTAGGTTCGTCCTCCAGCTGGCCGCACACAGCGCCTCCTCGCGGTTGTGGGAGGTATCTTACAACAGAAGGACCCAGGAGGAGACCGAGGTCTTCTAGGAGGGGAGGCGTTGGGGCGGGTGAGCTGCGGATTTCCTGGGGCTCTGAGCTCACCTGCATGCTGCGCCCACAGGACTCCGAGTCCCGCGCGTCTTCTACGGCTGGGTGGCGGGACCCATGCGGATCCAGCCGGTAGAGCGCGGGACTCGGAGCCTCCTCCCTCCTCCAGGCACTCAAGCGACGGTAGGGTGGCGTGTCCAGACCGGCGGGTGTCTCCGGATGGAGTAGGTGTTTAGGTGGTCCGCCGGATTGGGGCTGAGTGTTCTGAGGAGGCGCCCTGTTACTCTGGCGGCCTCAGTTTTTTGATGAGTGCCCTCATGGGTGGGCAGCAAAGGGGAAAGGGGTTGAGCACCCACCATGCTCCGCGTGCGCCCAGGGAAGTGCATCCACACCCTAGTTCTACCTCCCGGGTCTCCAACCTGGCTCTGCATCTCAGCCCTCCCGGTCTCGATTTTCCTGGAGGCGGACATCCGAGCAGCGTCACCAGCCTTGCAGCCAGTGCAGGCGTGGCCGAACCTCTCCTGACTCCAGCCCGCGTTGTGCCTGGAGGACACCCGCAGGCGACCAGCCAGAAGCGGGAGTCAGTCTCCTCCCAGGTTATTGCCCCCCAGGGTCTTCCCTCTCCAGTTTGCTTTGGGTCTAGGAGATAATTTTATTTTATTTTTTATTTTTCAAGATAGGGTTTCTCTGTTTAGTTCCAGCTGTCCTGGAACTAGCTTTGTAGACCACCAGGCTGGCTTCAAATTCCCGGAGACACACTTGTCTCTGCCTGGGATTAAAGGCGTGCACCACCACCTTCCGGCTGAGTAAGACGTTCTTAGCTTGAATTCAGTTTTCACAATATAAGGGTCTGCGAGATGGCTCAACGGGTGTAGGCACCTGTCACCAAGCCTGCCACTTGAGTTCTTTCTCTGGAAGAAGAGAACCAACTCCACGAAGTTGTGCTTTGATCTCCGCATGTTCACTGTGGTGCACGCCCCTCCCCGGAACTTTTTTTTTTTTTTTAAGTAAAATAAACCTCTAATATCCCGGAAACCACATGTATAAAACGCACTGAATTACAAACTGAACACCTTGGTAAGCACCGGAAAACCGTACAGCTCTGCCCCTCCTAATAAACTACCTTGTTTCCCTTGAGTTCTCCAGTTTTTGTCACCGAGTGTGCCTTTATGGACCTTACAAGGTCGGTCTTGTCTTGTCACTGTCTTAGGAATGTCTGTAGGTTCCTTCTCCACCTCTTTCTTAGCATATGCCAGTGAGAGGAGCTGACCGGTAGAGATTTCCAGTCTGGATTTCATTGACTGCATTTTTACAGTGCAGTCCATGCCTTTGCTCTGGGTTTCCGGCAAGTGGACCCTGGATGTGGATTGATCAGACTTTTAAGTTCAGGGTTTTCAGTGACACTCTAGGAAGTGGGGTGCTCTTGCATTAGTAAGCTCATTTGTCTGCTTTTCTCTATTTTTTGAGAGACTTAGCTTTGTGTTACTGTAATAAAAAATCTGGGACGATCAACATGAAAGAGAAAAGGCTTATTTTGAGAGGTTTCTGTCTGTGGCCAGCTGGTTCCATTGTTTTTGGCTCCGGGGTGAGATAGTACACGATGGTGGTGCTCATGCTGGAGGAGGTTGCCCACCTCATGGTCCCGGAGAAGCAAGGAGAGAGAGAGATAGAGGGAAGACAAGGCCCAACATTCTCTTCTAGGTACACTACCTTACACCTTGATGCTTCTTAACGCTCCCACCACTGTCCAGGGTGTCACAGCCTAGCCACCACTCATCCAGACCACAGCAGGGAAGTTAGCAGAACCAATGCTCAGTTCTTATATTCACACATTCATCTGGGAATGAAGGTGGGATGGCCTAATGATTTCCTTTCAACCAGCCAGATGAAGTTCATACATCAACACTTCTCATCTATGATGGGGCCCGCTTGCTGGAGCAGTTGAGAGAAAAGGCAGGACACACATTTCCTGTTGTCCTTCACAGTCAGGGGCTGGAGAGATAGGTTGGTGGTTAAGAGCATTGGCTACTCTGCATTGCAGAGTTCAGTTGCCAGCATCTACACAGTGGCTCACAGCCACCCATAACTCCAGTTCCAGGGGGTCCTTTTCCCTCTTCTGACCTCTGCAGGCAGCAGGCACATGTGCACTCACACTCACACACACATACACACACTGAATGGGGCGTCTAGGTGGATTGTGTCTCAATATAAAGTGGATTACAAGGGGTTAGAGTTGTTGCTTGGTATAGACAGCCTACCTGTACCTTGCCTGAACAATCCAGCAACTCCCCCAATGGGCTAAAAAATATTATTATTAATTGTTATTGTTTAATATCAGAGAAGTTTCATTGTTTGAGCTTTGAAGGGAGGGGTGAGTTTGGGGTCAAAGGTTGGGTTCTAAGACAGCTGAGATGAGTATAGGCAGTCTTTCTGGGACCATGAGGTGGGCAGCTTCCTCCAGCATGCACACCCATCATCTTATCCTATCTTACCAGCTGGCCACAGACAGAAACCTCCCCAAATAACCCTTTTCTCTTTTCATGTTGATTTTCTCAGAGATTTTATTAGAGTAACAGAAAGGCCTATATTTCTGGTGAGGTGGTGTCCCTGCAGCAGCCCACAGAAGCAGATCCCATGCTTATGCACTGCTGTCGCCTGGGGGGACCAAGTCCCACAGACAATGCTCCATTCAAGGTTCAGCGCAGGCTCCCATAAAGCTGTGGAGTATTCCTGACTTATGGAGGAACAAGATTAACCCTCTTGAGTCTCACGATCTCCTAAGATCAACAAGAGAACAAAAACACATAGAGTCTGCTCTTAACTCAATGAGGAAGGAGGTGACACTCGGAATTGGTAAAGGAAGTGAGAAAAGGGAATACACTCAGTGGTGCCGGCAAAGCAACACTCTCCGCCGAAGCATGGAACCAAAATCTTTCAGTAAAGCTGGAATAAAGAAAACATGCAGGAGCCAGGCAGTGGTGGTCCACGCCTTTAAAACCAGCACTCGAGAGGCAGAGGCAGGTGGATCTCTGTGAGTTTCAGGCCAGTCCTTGTCTTCAGAGTGAGTTCTAGGATAGCCAGGAGTGTTTCACAGAGAAACCCTGTCTCAAAGAAACAACAACAAAACAACACACACACACACACACACACACACACACACACACAGCAAATGCAGATGCCTCCTGACCTCCTGATATGTTCCTGTAAACAAAGAACTTTATAAAACAAACAAACAGTAGCACACCCCCCCCCCAACAAACAAGCAAAAAACCCAACTACACGGAGAGATGCCATCCTGCAGAGAGAGGAAGACTTTTGGTCTCCTGGGAAACAGTTTCCTCCTGAAGTCTATTTCCTCTCTGAGGAATGGGTAAATGTCTTAATTTCTTTTCCTGTTACTATCATTTGATGCCTTAACAAGGAGCTGGAGAGATGGATCAACGCTTAAGAGCACCGGCTGCTTCTTCAGGGTACCCAGATCCTATCCCAGCACCCACATGGAGGTAGGCAATCAATCATCTGTAACACTAGTTCTAGGGACCAGATGCCCTCTTCTGGCTTCTGCAGGTACTGCACCCACATGGTGCACATGTGAAACTACACTATGTACATAAAAAAATTAAAAACCTTTACAAAATGCCTAACAAAAGCAAGTTGAGGGAGAAAAGATCTGTTTGGACTTATAGTTTCAGGTTTCAGTCTATCACTGAGGGGAAGCTACAATGGCAGCACAGAGGGAGCTGGTCACAGGGCATCCAGGAACAGAGTACAACAAAGGCTTGCCTGTTACTTAGCTCCCCTCTCTACTGTAAAGATCCAGCCAGAGCATGTTTCCACCCACAGGGGATGGGTGTTCCCACCCCAATTAATGCAAGCAACACACTCTCCTTCAGTCATGCCCAGAGGTTCTTCTCCCACACAACTCTAGATTCTGTCAAGTTGACAGTTAACACTCACCCTCAAAGGGATATAAAAACTAAAATAATTGGAAAGCAGAACTCTGGGTCTTAGAGATCATGTTGCCATCCATGAACATGGCTTTCTCCCTTCTACTATTTCAGGCTCCCAAGAAGAGTTGGTGCAGCAAGGACAGTAGCCCAATCTCCTATGGAAAGGGTGCAAAAAACTATGAATAAAACATAAAGGGGTACATTAGTCACCAAGGATACAGCATTTAAAAACAAACAAACAAACAAACAACCTAAACAAACCAGAAACTTTAAGAATTCTCGTTAGCATCAGACGGTGATAATTGTGATGATGAAAATAAAATAGAAGTGTGGTGTGGATCAGGGCACTTTATTTTAATTAAGGTGGTAATTGAAGTCTTTGTACCTTGGGGGAAATGAATGAAATTATATTTAATAGAATTTGGTATGATTATCTCTATGGGACCTGCCTGAAAATGTATGTGAAAAAAAACCTTAATGTTCTTTTCTTATTAAAAACAAAAACAAGGCAGACAGCCAGCCGGAGGCCATAGGACTGGCCTGCCACTGGGTGCCACTATGATCAGCAAGTATGTGGTGGAGAGATTGCAGAGAATGGAGAGATAAGAAGCTGTTCAGGTGCTGTGGAGAGAAGAAGAGCTGGAGATACCATGGTGGTGAGGAACAGGCTGATGTGAGTGGCCCATGCTACCACCTGAGGTCATGTGATGCCTGGGTCACTGCTGCTGCAAGGACCATGTCTGGGTCTATGGCTCTCCTGCAGTCAGGGTCTGTGTTGATGTCCGTGGCCCATATTACCATTTAAGGCTGGCCATACAGATGTTCGTGGTCTGGACTGCCACCTGGGACCATGTTGGTTTCCAAGGGCCATCCTGCCACTGGAGCTATACTGATCTGAATGGCCTGTACTTGAGGCCATGGTGACAGATGAAAAGTCACTGGATCCCTTGTTTAAGCCTGTGTGGTGGCTACCTTTGGTTGTGTTTATTGTTGCCTGTCTGTGCATCTCTCTGTGTGTTTTTCTGTCAGTTCTGTTGGTTGAAGGAAAAGGAGTGTTAATCCCAGAGGTTTGTGGAGAAAGATCATTGACCCAAATCATCGTGGTCAAATCAATTAAAGCGAGCTTTTTCATTCACGTATATGGACTGCTTCCTCTAAGACAGAGTTCAAGGGGTCAGCATTGGATGTGTTAAGATAAGGTTTTTATAGCTCAGGGGTAAGGGTTTCCAAATGGGAGGTTAAAGAACAGGACATAAACATAACAAGCTAGTCATAATGACCTTTTGTGAAGCAAAGACAGGTTGCTAGGTGGTCATAACAAGGTAGCCATAACAACAGGTGGTTTTGAATCTAAGGCATGGTTGTCATTTCATGACAGGCGATAGAGATCCATTTGTAGTTAAGGTTACAGGTGGGCAGAGCCCAATCATTGCGAAACAGCCCTAATCATAAACAGGAACAAATGGCTTTCAAGCCCATGATGGCGGCAGGCTGGTTCATCAAGAGCTGCCATGAGAGAGGGAGTGAGCAGTCCCAAGACACCATTGAAGTGTATGCTAAAAAACTTCAAGGAAGGTTTTGTGGAGGAGGACTGGTGTGGTCTCCATCTCTCTGGAGAAACTCCAGACCTCCTGCCAATTGGGATTTGCTCTCCTTTGGGGTTGGGTGGCCCAAGGACCAATGTCTGGACCCCAGGCAATTCAGGCCATCTTCAGTGTGGTGATTGGAGACCACCTGACCACCCTGACCAGTTTCCTTACAATGATCAGTGTTTTTGGTGCAAGACCCAGCCCTTGGCTTAAGACCCATGTCCTCTTGCTGGGACCAAATCCACTGGATTGGCCAGTTTGCCTAGAGAAATCCAAATCTCTGCCCATTCTCTCTGTCCTGCTGGAGGAAGCTGACATTCTCTTTCATGTTCCAGCATGGCTGGGGAGGGGGACATAGTTCCCACTGCTGTGCTGGGGGATGTGTGTGGTTTCTTCTACTTCAGGCCCCAAGAATCACCCACTGGGCTCCTGGAGTGCCTCTGTGGTGTGTACTGGGTGCTCACTGACACCATAGACCCAAACACACCAGAACACCAACAAGCAAGTGATACGTTTTTGTTATGCAATTGGCCCTAGATATTAGAAAAAAAACTTCAAAAGTTAAAATAGTTTGAGGATGTGAATAATTATTGGAGATTGCTCAAACATATATAATAATTGTGACTGTAAAAAAACAAAATAAAAGATTGAGCAGCAGTGCTCAGAGAGACTTCTAAGAGAGATCTTAGAGGGCGAAGCGAGGAATTCTGGGAAACAAAGAGGCCAGAGAAGGACCCGTGCACCTATTGCAAGCAAAAAAGGACACTGGAAAAATGAATGCCTACATTGGAAGAGGGACAAAGGGTACCCATCGTTCATTTAGGTGAGAAATGTCAGGGTCAAGGCTCCATTCCACTGAGCCCCCAGGAGTCCAGAGTGACATTAAAAGTAGGGGGCAAATTTGTAAAATTACTGATCAAAATGAAAGCAGCCCACTGAGTCCTGACAGAGCCCCTCAGACCAGTGTGTCTCACCAGATGGTTGTCCAAAGGCTATTGGACAGACTGCTCTCTTTCTCTGGATGACCTCCTTAGATGGTAGACTTGGGACAAGATACTGGGGACCCCCCCTTCTTAGTCATGCCAGACTGCCTCTGCCCCCCTAACTGAAAAAGACCTACTACAAAAACTACAACTATCCTTTGAGAGGTCACTGTCCATCTTTGAATCCTACTCAGTCTCTAGCCAGAATTCCTGTGACCTGCCCCCTGTTGGAGGAATACTTCCTCCAATCAAGTCCGGTACTTGAAAATGACTCAAACTTTAGGATACCTGCAGGATTTGCACCAGTGTCTGAGAAAAACCCACCAAGATCAATCACTCACTGAGTGCCCGCTGTCACCCAGTTACTA
The DNA here is from genome assembly GCF_003668045.3 of Cricetulus griseus. NCBI lineage: Eukaryota > Metazoa > Chordata > Mammalia > Rodentia > Cricetidae > Cricetulus > Cricetulus griseus. Next base: position 184,594,775 of record NW_023276807.1, on the reverse strand, counting down.
AGTGTGTTAAACAGTACCCTATGAGCTGAAGCCAAGCAGGGATTGCTTAGCACATTAACAGGCTACCGGAAGTAGGGATCCTCATCCCTTGCCATTCCCCATGGAGAGATGAATGTCCAACACTCAAATAACCCATTATCAAACACTTCTAGCTCAGCCCCGTATCTGATTTTGTAAAATTTCAATCATGCATCTAGCCATCCTGCTGCCAGACCATAACCCAACAGAGCTTCTCCAAGATTCCTGAGGTGACTGATGAGGTCCAACCCACCAGAACTGATCTAACAAATGTCTGGCTACGAGAAGCAGAAGAGGTACTGTACACTGATGGAAATGGAGTTAGGTATGCTGGGACCATAGTTGTTACCTTGGACAGGACAAAAAATGTCAGCATGGAGGGTTGAGCTCCTGGTGTTAAGCCAGGTGCTTCGCTGGGGGTAGGGCAAAACTAACACTGTGTATACAGTCAGTATGTATTCACCACAGTCCATGTCCACAGGGCCCTCTATAGGGAGAGGGGGCTCCTCACCTGAAAAGAAAATTAAAAGCAAAACATAAATTCTGGCCCTACTAGGGGCCATACGACTGCCAAAAGAGGGTAGCCATTGCCTATTGCAAAGGGCATCACAAGGGGATTCCCCAGAGGCCCAAGAGAAGAGGGCAGCTGACTTGGACACCCAGAAGGCAGCCCTGGAACCACCCTGCCCAAACCTGAACGTTCCAATGCCAAAACAACACACAGAAAGAAACCAATGGACAAAAAGGAAGATGTCAAGCAGGACACAAACGGGTGGTTCTTGCCAGATGGGAGATTTATACTCCTTGCTACTCTCGGAAGATGTGTGGTCCCCAAACTCTACCAGACCACCCACCTGGGGACATCCAAACCAGCTGAGTTACTCAGACCCAGATATCATATCCCCCAATCTTGTCAAAGACATTGTGTCCAGATGTATCTATCACTTGTACACATGTAAATCCCAAAGGGGGGAAAAGCCCCCAAAAGAATCTGCACCTGAGAAAACACCCCAGAAAACACTGCAAAGTGGACTTTCCAGGCATAAAACCCACAGTTCTTGGGCTTAAGTATCTGTTATTTTTCATAGAGACCATCTCTGGATGGGTGGAAGCCTTGCCCATCATAACAGAGACAGCCTCAGTAGTCACCAAGAAAGTCCTCCAATAGTTAATTCCCAGGTTTGAGTGACCCCTCTCCCAGGGGTCTGGCAATGGCCCAGCCTTTGACTAGTTTCCCAAAATCTGACAAAGGTCCTAAATACTGTTTGAAAACTACATCATGCCCACAGATTGCAGAGCTCAGAACAGATTAAAAAAAGATATATAATACCTTAAAAAATTTACTAAATGTACCCTTAAGACCAGCAAAAATTGGGCCAACCTCCTACCATTTACCTATCCAAGGGCCAGCTACACCCCATGTTGAGAGGGTTCTACCCCATTTGAAATTATGTTTGGGAGCCCCTGCCCCCAAGCTAGAAGCTGTTCATGAGGCTGAAATTACTAGCCATTCTCTCAAGTCCTTACAGGCCCTGCAACAAGCTCAGAGGGCTGTTCATCAGATGACTCAGGATGCTGCACCCTTACCCATGTCTGTGCTTGCCCACAAGTTCCAGCCTGGCAACCTTGTGTGGATAGAGAGAATCCTGATCTGGAGCTTGGAGTCATCTTGGAAAGGGTCATACCCTGTGGTCCTCAGCACCCCCACAGAAGAGTCACCCCATGGTCCCACCATGTCCAGCTAAAGGAGGCTACAGAGGACAAAGACAGATGGGTCATCACCAGGTGTTATTCTTTTGCTTAAATTAGAAAAAGAAGGCACAAGATAAGACATGAGAACAAGAGATACATTAACCATAGTTTATTATAAGGTGGGAAAGCCAGAGGGAGAGAAATGGAAGAACAGAGCAAGGCAGAGAGTAAAAAAGAGGAGAGAGAGGTCGACCGCTGGAAAAAGAGAGCATAAGGAGGCAGGGGTCTGTCTTTTAAAAGGGTCCTCTACACCTGTGTGCAGACTCAGTTCTCACGGAACCCTAGGCTGACCAGGGCACTGCCTGAGTGGATTCTGCCGGTTAACAGGGGCAGGTCAGCATAATGCCTGAACCTTTCACCAGGCCCTCTGATCCTCTAAAAATGAGGCAGACATGGGCCCTATGATTGTGGTTGTCCTATTTTGCCTTCTTTGTCTCCTGGTAGAAAAAGCCCATAAACCCCATAAGCCAAGACCCTGGATATAACAATTAAAAGCAACAGAAACTGGGAAACTTATAGCTCATCTATCCACTGAGATTCAACCTGCCTTCCAGGTGGACTCTGTAAAATATTACACCCAGAGGCTCCAGATAAAAGAAGCCACAAAGGAGAATGCTCCTGGGGTTGTGGGTCCACTGTTGAAGAAGCTGTTATCTACCTAATACTGTATCTACCGTGCTGACAACCCCCTGAACTCAGTGAGGTTGCAAAACCAATCCCTCCTAGAGGCACACTGACCCTTTCATAGCCCTAGAGAGAAAATCATCACAATATACCTGTTGCTTTGTTAGTCTCAGGCAATGCAATCTCTTATCTATAAAGGTTAGGGCCGGGCAGGAAACTGAAGGTCATAATTGGGAAACTGACAAAACCTGGAGAGTCAAGTTACATGTACGTGGTCCAGACCCAGATAGTTTATTTACTATCATCCTCCTCGCCCCCATTAGGCCCATCTGCTCAAACTGGCCCATCTTGGTACCCCCAGAATATGAGCCCCCAAAAGGTGGAAAGCCCCTAAACTCCAATTTTTCCAAGAATTGTTTTGATAACTTAGAGGATAAAAGTCAAGGAGGCAGCAGAAGTCAGCCTGTCAGTGTTCAGGATGCTGGAAGGAGTGTATCAGTTCCAGAACCATTCTTGGCCCAATATGGGTCAGCACTGCGGGCTGTGCCTGGACTCCAAACTCCTATACCATGATGGGATTGGAACTAATCAATCAATAAGCTCCACTTTCAACCCTAACAGCTGTAAATAAGACCAACCTAGGCTCACCCTAGGTGACCTCCAAGGGAATGATGCCTGTTTAATGCCACCCAGATATTCCCTAGAGAGTCCCCCTGTACAGATTCCTGTAGCCATTCACAGCAGATTAGCCCTAGGAACCACATTCAGGTGTATTTCCAGGCCCCACAGACTGCCTGGTTTGCTTGCACTGTTGGCTTATTCAAATGTCCATCTTCTGAACTGTTCACACTAAAGGAGACCCCACTCATTTGCATCTCCATGCAAACTATACTACGGGTGTTCCTCTATAATAGAAAAAAAGGACAGGGCACACCTAAATCTAGATTCCGGGAGGCAGGAGCTATCCCTAGTCTCATTCTCCTGTTGGTGGGGGCAGACATTGTGGGCTCTGCTACAATTGTGACTTCAGCCCTAATCGTGGCATATTTAAAGCTTCATAAACCACTGTGCTCAAGTAAACATAAACCTAGGCCATGTAAAACATTCTATTTCTCTCCAGAAGACCAGGTCTACTCCTTAGCAGAGGGTGTTGAAGAGCGCTGGACCTCTTCATGAAGCAGGGCAGTCTCTGTATGACACTGGGAGAAACTTGCTGCTTCTGTGACCACCAGTCAGGGATAAGTAGAGAAGGGTTAGCCAAAAATAATCTTGAGGGGACACATAAAAATTTGATAACTGGTGCCAATCCTTGTTCTGATACCCTTGGCTGACTATTCCACTTACAGCCATGGTTGGGGCATTAATCCTTTGCTCCTAGCCCTCACTATAGGGCCCTGATTGCATAATAGTACAATAAAACAAAAAATAAATTCTGTTAAATTATTAGTGTTGAGGGGACAATGTGACCTCTTGCCCCAAGATGAGTTCATGACTCATGCCCCTTGAATCAGTGGGGAAAGCAACAGGACCTGAGACCTTAACACAACAGACACCATGTTAGAGGTACTGTTCTGACCTAATATCCCAACATGTAGGCCCCAGCCTCAGCCCAATGGAAACAGACCCAATCCATCAAAGACCTAGCACATAGCTCCAGGATCTGGGAACCTCAATTTTTGGTTTCTGTAGTTTTGCTTCTCGATAACTGTTCTTACTGAGTGAAGTGTGTCAACCAGGATACTTTTTTTTTTCTTTTTTTTTATATGAAAGACAAAAAACAGTGATGCTTGAGGCTGCTTGATTTGGAAAGCTCCCCTACAGTTGCTGGCTGGCAATACAGACTTTCTACTTGGCTTTAAGAGTGTCTGTGTGTTCTCTGGTGGAATTACCTTGTAATAGCACCAAATAAACCCAACAGAGTGGCCCATAACTATAATATTAGCACCAAGGGGTTGGAGGCAGATGGATCAGGAGTAGAAAGTCCTCTTGGTCATATAGTAAGTTTGAGGCCAACCTCGGATATATAAAATCTCTCTCAAGAACAAAAACAAAACCAGGGAAAAATTAGAAAACAAACCAAAAGAATAAAAATAGTGAAACTAAAATAAATATCATGCCATTGAAATTAGAACTTCAACATCTGATTAAATAGTTGATAAATACAGTATTTTTAAACCTGGGGTGGTAGCTCAAACCTGTAATCCCAGCACATGGGAGACAGATCTCTGTGAGTTGCAGGCCAGCCTGTTCAACACAGCAAGTTCTAGGCCAGCTAAGGTTACAGAGGGAGACCCTGTCTCCATCCCCATTCTGTCCTATAGAGAGTGGTGGAAAATAATAACTTGAATAAAATAAACAAGAAACAAGTAGAATAGAAAAATATTCTAATACATATTGAAATTTTAATATGAGAAAGTGGAAGTAATAGTCAAAAGTCAATTCTTTTTTTTTTTTTTTCAAGACAGGATTTCTCTGTATAGCTTTGAGGACTGTCCTGGAACTCACTCTGTAGACCAGGCTGGCCTTGAACTCACAGATATCTGGCTGCCTCTGCCTCCTGAGTGCTGGGATTAAAGGTGGGTACCATCACCACCTGGCTAGAGGCAATCTTTTTTTATTTTTCTAAGAGTTTTCTTTTTTTTTTTCATTTTTAAAATTTGAATTAGAAACAAGATTGATTTACATGACAATCCCAGTTCCCTTCTCCCTCCTATCCTTCCCTACCACCATCCCCAACTAAAACCCTACCTATTACATACCCTTTCTTCTATTCTTCTCCTGACTCAACCTTTCTACTCCCTCATGACCTCTGCATCCTTCCTCTTCTTCCCTTCTCATTCTTGTAGCTCCCTCCCCCCTCTTTCTATGCTCTCAATTTGCCCAGGGTATCTTGACCTTTCCCCCTTCTCCAGGGGACAATGTTTGTCTCTTATAGGGTCCCCCTTGTTTACTAGTTTCTCTGGCAGTGTGGATTGTAGGCTGGTAATCCTTTACTCTATGTCTAAAATCCACATATGAGTGAGTACATATCATGTTTGTCTTTTTGTGATTGGGTTACCTCGCTCAGAATGGTTTCTTTGAGTTCCATCCATTTTCCTGCAAATTTCAAGATTCCATTTTTTTTCTGCTGAGTAGTATTCCATTGTGTAAATGTACCACATTTTCTCTATCCATTCTTCGGTAGAGGGTCATCTAGGTTGCTTCCAGTTTCTGGCTATTACAAATAGTGCTGCCATGAACATCGTTGAACAGATGTCCTTGTTGTATGTATGTGCTTCTTTTGGGTATATGCCTAGGAGTGGAATTGCTGGATCTTGTGGTAGACTCATTCCCATTTTCTTGAGGAGTCGCCATACTGATTTCCAAAGTGGCTGTACAAGTTGGCACTCCCACCAGCAGTGGAGAAGTGTGCCCCTTTCTCCACATCCTCTCCAGCATAAACTGTCATTTATGTTTTTGATTTTAGCCATTCTGACAAGAGTAAGATGGTATCTCAGAGTTGTTTTGATTTTCATTTCCCTGATGGCTAAGGATGTTCAATACTTTCTTATGTGTCTTTCAGCCATTTTAGATTCCTCTATTGAGAATTGTCTATTTAGTTCTGTACCCCACTTTTTAATTGGATTGTTTGGTGTTTTGGAGACTAGCTTCTTGAGTTCTTTGTATATTTTGGAGATCAGCCCTCTGTCAGATGTGGGGTTGGTGAATATCTTTTCCCAGTCTGTGGGCTGCCGTTTGTCTTGCTGACTGTGTCCTTTGCCTTACAGAAGCTTCTGAGTTTCAGGAGGTCCCATTTATTAATTGTTGATCTCAGTGACTGTGCTACTGGTGTTATGTTCAGGAATCGTTCTCCTGTACCAATTAATTCAAGGGTATTTCCCACTTTATCTTCTAATAGATTCAGTGTGGCTGGATTTATGTTGAGGTCTTTGATCCATTTTGACTTAAGTTTTGTGCATGGTGATAGGCTTGGGTCTATCTGCAGTCTTCTACATGTCCGCATCCAGTTATGCCAGCACCATTTGTTGAAGATGTTCTCTTTGTTCCAGGGTATAAACTTGGATTGTTTGTCAAAAATCAGGTGTTCGTAGGTGTGTGGGTTAATATCAGGGTTTTTAACTCTATTCCATTGGTCTACCTGTCTATTTTTGTGTAGAGGCAATCTTTAAAAGCAGTTCATATGTGGATATACACTGGCACAGTGATTACGAAGACAAACTCAGATCTTGACTTAGCTCATTTTGTGTAACTATAGCAAAACACCCAAAGCTGAGTGAGATATGAAGAGAAGGGATGTGCTTAGTTCACTATTCTGGAGGCTCAAGAGATAGCGGCTACATTCTGTTTGGTTCTGGTGAAGGCCTCATGGCAGACAGTGTCACAGTAGTGGCCAAGCATGTCACAGGTGAGACAGGAAGCAGGGAAAGCTTAGCAGCTAGCCTGGCTTTCTCACTGTTTCTGGAGCACCAAGTCATGTGACCAGCAGGAGCCTCTCAGGACAGTACTTCTGTGGTGGCCTCATGGCCTTCCATAGGCCCTGCATCTCGAAACTTCTAGACTTCATATGTGGACCTGTGGTAAACACACCAAACCATACCCAACCCATGGTGCTGAGCATGGGGACACACTTCAGCATGTTTAAGACAAAAGGAAATCTGACCAGAAAGGGGTGGGGAGGTGGGCAGAAAGCCACACACAGAGGGCATGGACTTGATTCAAACAAAGAGAAGACTACGTTTCAAGGAGGTGGTGCATGTCGGTCATCCCAGCACCTGAGCTGAGGCAGGAGAATCATGAGCTGGAGGCCAGACTAGGTGTGGCAGTGCACACCTGTAATCCCAGCACCTAGAAGGTAGAAGGATCTGGAGTTCAAGGTCAAGAAGTTTAAGGTCACTGGTTACTTGGGGCTCTATCTCAAACAAACAAAACAAAGAGTTAGAGGCTATCCTGGGCTACATACTGAGGAGACAGAGATAGAAAAGAGCGGTATATTCAGAGTGCCCAAGTTTAAACCTGCAAACCACGCAGACTAATTTCATCCTAAATCACTGCCCAGGAGTAAGGATAAAGTGAAAATATTGTCCCATTAGGAACAATGTCCAAGAGTTTGCTCCTCCAAGGTTCTCCCTGCGAACATGGAAGGGTAGACTTAAGAAAAGAAGCCAGTTAAGTCCAGAAGGGAAAAGTGAGTTGGGAGAAAAGAAGCGAGATGGGAGGAGATGGGCAAGCATGCCGCTAGGTCTAAACAAACATTTTGTTGCCAAACAGTAAGAGCAGTGATACAAATGACATCCATGGACTGGGAGGTGCAAAGTGAAGGGGGCATGCTAGCATGTAAGTGTGGGAGATGACAAAGGGGACTGAAGTTGAGTTTCCCTGAAATCTTTGTAGTGTGTGGCAGGAACAAACCCTGGTTAAATTTTAATTTTGCTAAGTGAGCATATTGGAAAATTAAGTAAGATTTACAAAATAGAAATATGATTTATAGCTCACATGAAACCCAAAGATTCATCACATACTAGTCAACTAAGGGTCAACAAATCCCACCCAAAGAGTTGGTAGCATGGCACCATGTAACTGTTAATGAAAACTGCAAGGCACATTTCAAATTAACACAGGCATCAAAAGAAACTGCAGAGGGTGTCAGAGAGTACGTAAAGCTAAACTTGAGGGTAACACGGTGGCTTGAAGCCTTTATCACGTGGCTGAAGCTGTGGTTCTGAGGACATTTCCAGAAGGATTAAAGAGTGATTTCTAGATGGGAAGCAAAGCTGTAAAATATTTAATAGGAAAATATCAAGAACTGTGTAGAAATGACTTCTGGTAAATGCCTCCTGTAACCCATTTTTACACATTGAACTTTTACCTGGGCTTGTAACCAAGTTAATTATATGCTTTGAGATCATTTAAAGTTATGTACTCAGTCTGTTTACATACTGTGTTCTCAGCTTGTTTAAATTTAACTTGCCTTTCAGAAAACAAAGTAATCAATCTTGTTATGCCTTGGATTCCCCATGTAGTCAACTTTTTACAAGCTAAGAGGAGTTATCATTATGGTTTTAAACAGCTCTCCTACTGCTCCATCATGACCCTTTCATGTCCCTAATCCTGTCAGGTGTGTGTGTGTGTGTGTGTGTGTGTGTGTGTGTGTGTGTGCATGTGGGTGGCATGTGTGTGTGGTGTGAGTGTATGTGTGTTGTGTGTGCCTATGTGTGTGTGGTGTATATGTGGGGTGTATACACATGTGTGGTGTGTACGCATGTACGCATGTGGGGTGTAATGAGGGAATTACCAATACGGAGTCAGGTAAAAATATAAGGATATTTATTAGGGAGATGCCTTACTTACAGAGCGATGTAGCCAGCCAGCAGGGCAGAAGTAAGTACAGCAAGCCAAGGATGAAAAGGGCCTTCAACGTGTGCGCCCCTCACGCTTAAACCTTCCCTATGTCAACCTGACCTTGCCTGCGAGGGCATGTAGCCAGCCCCTAGCAGGCGTGGTTATGGTGTCCCCTACAGGGGTGTGTGTGCATGTGAGATGTACATGTGTGTATATGTGGGAAGTGTATATATGTGGGGTATATGTGCATGTGGATGTGTGTGTGTGTGTGTGTGTGTGTGTGTGTGTGTGTGTGTGTGTGTGTGCGTGCTGAAAACAGCTAAGTTGAAAGCCACTTATCACCTACCACAAATGTTGAAAGCAGCATGTAAGAAGGGCAATAACAACCAGTTTATGGACATGGGTGCTATTCTGGGTTAGTAAAGGTCAGTTAAGCAACCAGTCTCTTCTCTTGTAAAACTTAGGTAAAGATTCTGTATTTTCCTGTTATGTGTATTTTTATTTGATGGTGTTTTGCCTTCATGTACGTCTGTGTACCACGTGTGAACAGTGTCCATGGAGGCCAGAAGAGGCGTCAGATTCCCTGGAACTGGCATTAGAGCCAGTTGTGAGCTACCATGTGGGTGCTAGGAATTGAATCTGGGTCCTCTGGAAGAACATGCACACGGTCTTAACTGCAAAGCCATCTCTCCAGCCCCAGGTAATGATGCTTTAAGACAAAACCCCTCGTTCCTTTCCCATACCAGGTTTGATGCTGTTCCATAAGTCTCTTGGAGAGAGAAGTAGAGAGATCGCCTGGCTCATTCACTCCCTGCTGATTCACTGGCCTGGGTCTGGTTCCCTTCTGCAGCCCTCAACCTGCCATTTCCTCTGCCCCCAGCCTGGGTCCACGGATAATGGAGTCCGTCCCTTTGATGCATTTATTTTTCCTCTCCCAGGTGATGTCCGTCTTTGAGGCCCTGACTCCTTAACTCCTACACTCTACAATGATATAAAGAGGGCACAAGGCCACTTTTCCTTCCTGCTCAGGGCATCCTCTGGTCCTCAGGGACCTGTACCGGGCACTCTCCTTTCCCTCTCCTTAAAGCTTCCCCAGAATCCCAACACGTCCATGAAGCTCAGTGCCCCCAAGTACGAAACTGAACTTCCCTCCACTCTAAACTGCCTTCTGCCTAAGTCACCTTTCTAGTTGTCTACACTCGCTCACCTCCCAATCTCGCTGGTTGTCTCTACAGTGTAGATGTGGTGTTCTTCTACACCTGGTGTCCAGTGTGCTGAGGCCAGGGACCCGAATAGGCACCCCAGGCCCTGACTTGGCCGTTTCACCTGATCTCACCTGGGACCGCTTAGCATTTTGCTCTAATAGCAGGGGCGGTAGCTTTTCGCGCAGCCTATTCCTCTTCCTGAGCCTGGCCTTCCTGCAACCGCATCCTTCTCCCTATGACCTAGCTCTTGCCGGTCTCTCGCCTGACTTCCCTGGTCCAGAAAGTCAAAAGCCTGTAGTCGGAGCTACTAGGGAAGCAGGAAATGCTGATGCAGAGGCCCATCCAGTCCTGCGTCCGGGGAGGGACAGGCTCAATAAATAGCAGGTTCTCAAAGTTCCGAGGATTTTAGTCGACCTGAGGGTTGACTTCACCTGTCAGAAAGGAGCCTCTCCCACCCACGGGGATGCGCTTCTGCTGCTAGTGCGACAGCTCCACCTGGCGTGAGAAAAGGGAGCTACTCTAAAAGAGAATAGAGCCGCTCAAGGGGCAGGCGAAGGCAGGAAGAGGATCCTTAAGTGGACACCAGCCTGGGTTACAAAGCAGTCTCAAAAATTCGAGGGCTGGCTCGTAGCTCAGCATTTTCCTAGCATACCCAAGCTCCAGTGCCTAGCACCTAAAAAAGTAAACAACAAACAAAAACTAGTTTATGAAATAAACCCAGGCTGCCAATGGCTTGCAGTTTTTCCTAAACAGATCCTGAATTTCTGAAGTTGGGTGAGAGCCTTATCATTTGGCATATGGCTCTGTAGTAATATTTCCATTTTACAGAAGAGGAAGTGTGTATAAAGTGTCTGTATCTAGCGGTGGAGCTGAGAGGACAGACTGGACTGTGGAGATTCAACCACAAGGCCAGCTGCAGTGAGGCCTGATGCTTTCACAGGGGACAGCAACAGGCAGGGTGTCCTCTCCGAGTGTGTATACTGCAAACGGGGACGGGAGACAGACACATTTGACAAGCTCATCTGCAGCTGAGACAGGGTCTCCCTGTGTAGTCCTGGTGGGCCTGGGACTCATGTGTAGACCAGACTACCTTAAACTCAGAGAGATACACTTGCCTCTGCTTCCCCAGTGTGTGTTTCGTCACACCTGGCTGCAGCTGCCTTTAATATCTGCCCACAGGATGGAGGTTGGCAGGGACATTTTATCCAGACCCAGCACCAGAAGAGAGCATCGCCTGTCACCAGGCCACAGCATTCAATCATTGGAGTAAGATCTGTTATTGGCAACTTCCCTTGACAATTCCCCTGTAAGCAGTCCCCCGCACCCAGGGACTTGAGTATGAAGTCAAATCAGGTTGGATCTCCTCTCACAGGTATCTAAGAATAGGATGACCCTCACCCAGGGCAGCCGATGAATTAATGCTCATGTCCTACCAAGTCTAACCCCTAAAAATACTCACTCATTGTCACTCTGCCCTCTTCTAGAACACTCTGCCTTCAGTCTGTCCCAGGTTCAAGCTCTTTGATTAAGAGGAAGGTGTTTAAAAGACAAATGGGATCTTTTTTTAAAAACAAATGTATATATATATGTATATATATATATATAATAAAGATTTATTTATTTATTACATATACACTGCTCTACCTACATGCCAGAAGAGGGCACCAGATTAAGTTGTAGATGGTTGTGAGCCATCATGTGGTTGCTGGGAATTGAACTCAGGACCTCTGGAAGAACAGTCAGTGCTCTTAACCTCTGAGCCATCTCTCCAGCCCAACAAATGGGATCTTGCTGCTTTGCCGACAAGCAAAAATATTAGGGAAAGACCCACACCTTTAGTTCAGCCTTCCACACTGCAGCCAGAAGTCCTTTCAGTCTTGGCCTGTATGGTGACCCACAATCAAAAGTCCCAGGTCCCCCAACCCTGAGGCTACAGTCCTGTGGGTGTAGCCTCAGGGGCCTTTACATTAACAAGGGTAGAGAGCCTAAGGCTGGGGGAGATCTCGGGCACCCTGGTGTTGGTTTTCAGGCTCTGTCCAAGGCTCTGTCACCTCCTGGCTTCAGCAGTCATAGCTTCTGGTCCTACCAGAGGATCTGTGGAAGCCTGGAGTGGTCCAGACCCTGAGAGAAGATGTCCTGCAAAGCTCCTCAGACTTGCCATAGCGGTTGACCCTTTCCACGGCTAGACATGATTCCAATAGCCCCGTGAAGAGAAAGTCATAGAAGCTTGAAATCTGGTTGGAGGAGGTTAATAAGTAGTCTAAGGATTTTAAGAGCATAGGTGCTGGGGGTATATCTCTGTGGTGGAGGGCTTTCCCTAGAGCATGTGAGGCTTTGAGTTCCAGCCTCAGCACTGAGAAACCAAAGAATCATGGAGATGCACAGGCAGCTCTATAGTTACTTCCTCTGGATGCTGCTGCAGTCAGATTCAGGGGGCAAGGGTGAGACCCTGGGGCCAGTTAGGAGAGAGGAGGGCGGGGAAGGGCTAGGTCTTGGGGCTAGGCTGAATCTAGGCTGAAAGAGGGCTTTCTCTTGTGTTGGATGTGGTATCTGAGGGAAGAAAGGATCAAAGATGTCTCTTAGCTTTAATTTTGTAAGAAGGCAGGACCTCAGTCACCACACAGGACCTCAGTCACACATGACACAGTCACACATGACACAGTCACACAGGGCCTCAGTCACACAGGACCTCAGTCACACAGGACACAGTCATACAAGACACAGTCACACAGGGCCTCAGTCACACAGGACCTCAGTCACACAGGGCCTCAGTCACATAGGACATAGTCACACAGGACCTCAGTCACACAGGATCTCAGTCAGTCACATAGCACACAGTCACACAGGACCTCAGTCACACAGGACCTCAGTCAGTCACACAGGACACAGGCACACATGACACAGTCACACAGGACACAGTCACACAGGACCACAGTTTCAGAAGGTCGCCTCAAACCCACAAGGCTAGTCTGCACTCACTGGCACCATCCTTCTCAACACACATGTTGCTAGGATACAGCCAGTGCAGCTCTCAGGTGTTTGACACCTCAGAAAGAATGGAGTTGGCCTGAACTGGAGAAGGCAGAGAAGTGGGTTTGGAAGAATCGGACCTCAGGATGGTGGTGCGTGTAGGCATTGATTAGACAGAGACCAGTGTTTACTGAGGGACAGTCTGGACTTTAGGATTTGAGGATCAAGTATCTTTTTTTAAATATTTATTTATTTATTATGTGTACAGTGTTCAGCACCAAATCTCGTTACAGATGGTTGTGAGCCACCATGTGGTTGCTGGGAATTGAACTCGGGACCTTTGGAAGAGCAGGCAGTGCTCTTAACTGGAGCCATCTCTCCAGCCCTGAGTCAAGTATCTTAACTGTGTCAGAATTAGAAGAGAGAAGCTGGTGAAGGAGTGGGGTTCAGCAAAGTGGTGGGGACTAAGATTATGCAGTCAGGGAGTCAGTTTAGGTCTCCAAAGTCAACCACAGAGGATTTTTGTTTTATTTTGAGGTAGGGTCTCTTTGTAGTTCACGCTGTATTCCACTGTGATCCTCCTGCCTGTCCTCTCAGTGCTGGTATTATGGGACTATGCTACACACCAGAGAGGGATGGGCTGCCAGCTGCCTTCCATTGGCTGGTAGGTTAAGAGGAGGATTGACAGATAGCTTGGATTTAGTCATGTGGAGAGGTTGTTGGGGACCCTGATGGAGCAGTGAAGGGTGGCGTGAACTCCCCACCAGAGAGGAAATTCTTGTACATAGTAGGTCTGAACAAGCCTTTAGCTGCTGAACATTTGCAGGTGTGCCTAACCTTTTGATGCTGTGACACTTTGTCCTCCACTGAAGTCACACTTGAGAACTGTACAACCGAGTGGGGAAAAAAAGCAAGCTTCAATTATCTTAAATTGTGTTGGTTCACATTCATCTTTGTCCTAGGGCACATGGGCTGAGGCTGGACATACCTGCTGGAGAGGGTGTGGAGTAGCTGGGGGGAGTTGGGGGTGCAGATTCAGATGCTGAGAGCTTCAGGAAGAGGGTCCAATGCAGAGGAGCTTGTCTTTCCAGGAACATGTGCATGCTGCCCATGGAAACAGGAGGCAGTGGCAGGCTGTGGGCGTGCAGGTGCATCGAGATAGAGCTAAGAGAAATGCTTCCTTTTCTGAAGCTTGTTGAACTATCATGCATTTGTCAAAAACCAAGTGAAGCATACGTACAGTTTTATGAATAGATATAATAGGTAATTGTGCAGTCATCACCCAGGTTCCCCCTCAAAGAGGACAGCATCAACATAGTGAGAATCTCCCCAGCACTCCTTCAATCACAATTCTTTCTGCCTGTCTGAGATGATCTCCATTCTGACTTCTATGATGACATTTAAAAAGCAGTTTTAGCCTCCAGGGTGTGGTGTGTACTTTAAGCTTTCAGTACTCGGAGGTTACAGTAGGAAATTTTCAAATCTGAGGCCAGCCTTGGCCACATACAAAGTTCAAGGACATCCCTGGATTACATAGCAAGACTATTTCATAAAACAAAACAAAACTCCACTATTATCACACTCAACACCAAAACCCATCCAAATTTTACAAAGAGACTGGCATGGCAGCATGTGCCTAGAGTTCCAGCACATGGGATTGACAATTCAGGACCAGTTGGGGGCACATGGTGAGACTCTCTCTCTCTCTCTCTCTCTCTCTCTCTCTCTCTCTCTCTCTCTCTCTCTCTCTTTTGGAGACAGGGTCTCTTTATGTAGCCTTGGCTGCCCTGGAACTCGCTTTGTAGACCAGGCTGGCCTTGAACTCAGAAATCCGCCTGCCTCTGCCTCCACCACTTGACTCTGATTTGTTTTTTTGAGACTGTTTGAAAAAGCAAAAGCAAACAACAGCAAAACTCACCCTACACAGACCATCCCTAAGCTGTTCGGGCTGTTGTTTAACTGAGTCCGAGACTGGAGGAATAAATAGCCTAGTCTATGATTATGCCTGGCATGCTCCAAACCATGGGTTCAATCCAGCCCCGACATACAGAAAAAAGTGACTTACTTTCATCTGAGCCACATTCTACGTTTTGTTTTCCATCTTCTTTGAACATTGAGTTTTCTGTAGTCCACTTCATATCCACTGTCTTGACAGGAAGCTGAGAAAATACATTTTCAAATACATCTAGAAAGTAGAGAGAGCAGACTAGAGGTGGAGTAAGGCTATGACCTTCAAAGACAAACTTCCTCGGGAGAGTCTTAAATGTTCCATAACCACACAAATAGGACCTACAGCAGGACTCCAAGTATTCAGAAATGTGAGCCTGTGGGAAACCTTTTTCACTCGAACCACTACATTATTGCAATCCCCAAACGTACCACTTAAAAAAATAAAAATAGATTCTTCTCTCATACAACACATCCCATCCACAGTTTCCCCTCCCTCTTCCCCCAGCCTTCTCCTCCCCTAGATCCACTCTCCCTCTGTTTCCCTTTAGAAAAGAACAGACCTCTAAGAGATGACAGCCAAACAGTACAAAAAAAATAATCCAATAAGACAACGAGAAAACCCTCATACTGAGGCTGGACAAGCCAACCCAACCAGAGGAAAAGAGTCCCAAGAGCAAGGAAAAGAGTCAGAGACACACCTGTTCTAACTGTTAGGAATTCTACAAAAGCACCAAGCTAACAGCCATGACGTATATGCAGAGGACCTGACACAGACCCATGCAGGCCCTGTGCTTGCTGCTTGCTTCAGTCTCGGTGAGCCCAATATGAGTCCTGCTTAGTTGATTCTGTGGCCATGTCCTCCTGGTGTCCTCCATCCCCTCTGACTCCTACAATGTTTCCTCCTCTTCTGTGGGGTTTCCTGATCTCTGAGGGGAGGGAACCAATGGAGAACTGCAATTTACAACCCTTTTCTGGCATAATGTCTGGCTGTGGGTCTCTGCACCTGTTCCCATCTGCTGCCTGAGGAAGCCTCTCTGATGACAACTGGGTAGGGCACTGATCTTTGAGTATAAGAATAATTTTATTAATTTTTTTTGCCAGTCGTGTTTGGTTGTACTCTAGGTTTCTGGGTTATCAGTCTCTAGTTCCTGGCCATCCAGCCAGTGTAGGGTATGGGATCCCTCTTTTGGAATGGGCTTCAACTTTTTTTTAAACCTATTGTGTAAATATTTTGAATTTTCTTTATACATTGAGGGACATCTAGATTGTTTCTGGCTCCTGGCTATTGTGAATGAAGCTGCAATAAACACAGCTGAGCAAGTGTCCTTGTGGTATGGTGGAGTATCCTTTTGGTATATGCCCAAGAATGGTATAGCTGGGTCTTGAGGTAGATCATTTCCTAATTTTCTGATAAACCACCATAATGCTTTCCCAAGTGGCTCTACCAATTTGCACTGCCACCATTAGTGGAGGAGTGCCCCCTTGTTTCACATCCTCACCAGCATGAGTTATCATTTGTGTTGTTGATCTTTGTCATTCTAAGATGTAAGATGGAATTTCAGAGTTGTTTTGATTTGCATTTCCCTGGTGACTAAGGATGTTGAGTATTTCTTTAAGTGTTTCTTAGCCATTTGAGATTCCTCTGTTGAGAATTCTCTATTTGGATCTGTATTCCATTTTGTTGTGTATTCCATTTTTAAAATCAGATTATCTGTTTTTATTTTTGATGTCTAGTTTCTTGAGTTCTTTATATGTTTTGGATATTAATACTCTATTGGATGTGGGGTTGGTAAAAATCTTTTACCATTCTGTAGGCTGTCATTTTGCCCTATTGATTGTCCTTTGCCTTACAGAAGCTTTTCAGTTTCATGAGGTCCCATTTATTAATTGTCAATCTTAGTGCCTTTTCTATTTGTGTTCTGTTTAGAAAGTCATCTCCTGGGCCAATGTGTTCAAGGCTATTCCCCACTTTTTCTTCTTTCAGATTTGGTGTATCTGGTTTTATATTGGCTTTGATCCATCTGGACTTGAGTTTTGTAAACACATCACTTTAAAAACATAACATTCCACACCTGCTCCTCAAGGTCCATGGTCTCCTTAAACCCTCAAGTGTCTAATCAAACTGCA
Source organism: Cricetulus griseus (assembly GCF_003668045.3). Taxonomy (NCBI): domain Eukaryota; kingdom Metazoa; phylum Chordata; class Mammalia; order Rodentia; family Cricetidae; genus Cricetulus; species Cricetulus griseus. Next base: position 184,577,790 of record NW_023276807.1, on the reverse strand, counting down.
CATTCTCATGCCTTTCTGCCCTCCTTTCTGGTCCATCTTACTGTAAGTCTGGGTAAATATAGTGAACAATAACCACATCACAACATGAATGTTATTCTGTCTTGAAACTTCTTTTAACCATGAGTTCATTGCTTTAGAATTTGGGGATAGAGAGATGGATTCTGCAGTTAAGAGAGTATGGACTGCTCTTGTAGAGGACCTATGTTAGGTGACTAACTTCAGCTTCAGGGAACCCGATGTCTGGTCTCTGCAGGCATGGGCCCACACTCAGATGTGAGTACATACACACAATTAAAACATTAAAAAATATTCAGTCTCAGGTCCTCAGGGCACCAGCAGAATGCAGCTGGATTAGCACGATGGACCCCAGTCTGTTCCCAATAAAGTCTTGTACTCCTCTGAACCTCACAATCATGGCCTTTGTTTGTATAGTTTTGTCAGCATATTGGTCTTCCAAGCTCCCACCAAATAGCCTGTCTGGCTTCTCGCATCTTAAGGATTTTTCTAACCTGAAGCTTCCAATTCTTGTACATTCCTGGTGTGAGTCACCTTTAAGGGCCATGGGCCACGTGGCCAGGATGTCAGAAGGATACCGCTTCTCAGTACCCATCTTCTGTTTTCGTGACTTACCTTGTCATTGTGAGCAAAACTTCACAAGGAGCACCAGATGGGAAGACACATTTATAGCTTGGGTTTGAGGGGACTATAGTCTATCGTGGAGGCATGGCAGTGGGGGTCTGAGGTGGCCTGCAGTCAGGAAGCAGAAAAAGCCAACCCCTTGATCTATTTAATCTCCATCTTTATCTTAAATAGAGATTTCGTCTTTGCAAGCAACATGTAGTCCTATTAAGAAATCATTGTATTCACTGTTGCTTGTCACTTAACTAAAGCGTTTACTTCTCTGATATTTCATATGATCACTCATACACTGATGTTTAAATTTTTTAGATTTATTGGTTTTAAATATTTATTTATTTACTTTATGTATACGTGTGTATGCATCTGAGTGTGTATATATCCACCGTATGTGTGCAGGAGCCTGTGGTGGTCAGAAGAGGGCATCAGATATCTTGAAACTGGAGTTATAGGCAGTTGTGAGCCACCATGTGAGTCCTGGGATCTAAACCTAGGTCCTCTGTAAGATCAGTAAGTACTTTTAACCACTGAGCCATCTCTCCAGCCCTTATCACACACCGGTGTTTCAAAAAAAAAATACTATTTTTGTTTGTCTACTTGCCAGTCTGGCTTAGGTTTTTGTCTCAACTCCTTGGATTTAAGTATATAGTATTTTTATCATACTATCCCTCTCAGAAGTTATTCTGCTATTCTCTGTATTTATCTTTAATTCCTTTAAAGTTAGAATCTGTATACTAGCCAGACAAGGTGGTCTGTGCCCATATTCAACAGATGGGGGTAGAATGGTCTCAAGTTTGAGGCTAGCTTGGGCTACATATCAAGACCCTACTTTAATCCCTTTCCCTAACAAAACTTTGCATGCCCGATTTCCCAACCTCTTCAGTTAATCAGTATTCTCTGCATACTGCTAGCCAAAGTATTACCTTGATTTTCAATTCTGAGCTTTTTCTCTCTGCACAGATGCTACTGTTGTGCATTGGTCCCTTCATCTGGGATCACATTCTTTCTGCTTGAAATATCTCCTTTAGCAGTTCCTTTAGTGAATATTTACTTCTAAATGAACTCTCCAAGCTTTTGTTTACCTAAAAAAAATCTTTATTTCTCCTTCACTCTTGGAAGATATTTTCCCTCCATATGGAGTTCTTTTGGTTCACTGAAGCTGGCATCCCACTGTCTCCTGCCTCTGTGTGTGTTCGTGTTGCAGGCATCAGCTGTCCAAGGCTGTTTTCTTCATCTGCTTTCATGCTATTTCTTCAGGTCCTTGGTTTTCATCTGTTTCACGATGGTGTGTCCAGTCTGAAATTCCTGCTGACCAGGAGTTGCAAGGCCACAGTTGATGGGTCTCTGGAGGTAGGTTGGGTTAGGGGCATGCAAAGGTCTGACGGCCTTTGAGCACATGCCAAGTACTCTGACTTCTAGTCTGCAGCAAGGCACCAAATACAACACAGTTTTAATTTGTGAGCTGTCCTTGAACTCATGACCCTTCTGCCTCAGTCTCCTGAGTTCTTGGGTTACAGACGTCTGCTAAACGTGCCCAGCTCATCTTAGGTAATTCGCAATGATGAATGGTATCACAGTTACATAAATGGTATGACTACTCCACCACTGTTTCTTCTCTGCATTGTGACAAGTTGTGGATCTCTGTACTAGCCCCCATCTGCTGCAAAAAGAAGCTACACTTACCTGTGGGTGTCAGGATAGATATTTAGAACACAGTTAAACGCTGTATTGATTTAGGAAAAAGGCAGTAGTAGATTCTCCTCTAGGGGCAATGACTTCACCACCCGTGGATACTGGGCTACGTTCACAGTACCAGACATGAGCTCCTTCCTGCCAAATGGACCTGAAGCTCAACTACAGTTGATGGCTATAAATGCCACTATTTCATCATTGGGGATATCGTGGCTGCCCATCACTGTTGTAGTTCTCAGGATTTATAGCTTAGTGGCGTTATTTTTATTAAGACCAAGGTTCTAGGATGAGTCCTTTCTTCCTCAGGTGCCTCAAAGTCCTGTATTTCCAGCAGTGGGCAGCAGAGAGCAGCATTGCATCACGGCTGGCTCTGGGCAGCCCTGTTGGTTTAGTTAGTTTGGGGACCTTGGCTGAGCAGGCGACTGCTTGAGTAGGTTTCCTGTAATTGTCCACCATGGTCATAGAGATAGGTAGGTCCTGTAGTGTTCGGGAGCCGGAGATCATTGTCTCCATTCTGGCTGCGGCTTTTTCTGTGTCTGATGTCTGCCACGGCCTCCTCCACCGGCTACCGAGTCTCCGCTAAGGCTGTCCTCTGAGGATGCTCATTTCCATTTGAGGTCAAGTCTGGCTTGCACTCCTAAAGAACAGCTCGTCTCGGCAAGGCGCATCTTATGCTTATGTGGTGTCTTTCTCTTGGAAGTCTCTCTTGATCTTTTTATTCGTCTCCACTGGGGCATCCCAGAAAGTCTGCCTTAGTCTTCTAGACCTGTTAGAGCCTGACATTAGCTCCCCTCCACCCTGCCTGCTTCCAGCAGGCGGTCGGTCCTTTTCCCCTTTATATCTAGCCAAGGTCACTCCGGCCCCTAAATTCTGGATCTAACATCAGGACTTGCGTCTGTCCCGCCCAGCATGACGTTACAGGTGGCCAGTGGAACGGTGCAGCTTCACTGAAGGATGTTTTCAGTAGGGATTAGGGTCTTTTGGACTCCCAGGGTTCCTGTCCTAGGCAGCTCTGTCCCCACAGGTTGTCACTCCGGCCCCACTTCCTGAGGGGATTGAACATTGGTCAAGGAACTTCACCATCGATACCTGTGGAACACCCCTACCTGCAGCAGATGACAGGTGCCTGGAACTTCCTGAAGGGGACCCACCAAAGACCCACAAACGGGTAGAGTCCTAGTGTTCCAACCAAGCAGGGGTTGCTTCACCACAGTTCTGAGATAGGTATTCACTTAACCAAAATGAAAAAAATGAAATGAATAGCGCCTAGGTTTGGGGATGATGTAGAGATGATGCTTTCATTAATTATGCCAGAAGTGTATGTTGGCTTTTTTTTTTTTCAGCTTTGGAGGCTCTTTGGGAATTATATGTTAAAAGACTTAAATATGTCATAATTATATATATGACATATATATCATATATATAAACACTTAAATTACAATTCTGGGCATTTATCCTAAGAAAACAATGGCATAACGAGCAGAGAATGAATATGTAAGTATCTCACAACAGCATTGTTTATAATGCTGAAAAGTGTGAAAAAATGTTCAATGACAAATGACCAGTTAGACCAAGTATTCTCCATCCCACAGGACGTAACGAGATCAACTATTAAAAATCGTGTTTTCAGGAAAACTTTATTAAAATGCTAATTGATTGATTTAACATATATCAAAGCCTCCTGGATGTGGTAGCTATTGTTCCAGGTACTAGAAATAAAGGAAAAGTACAACCCCTTTCTCTGTCAGGTTTGCTGTCTATTGTGGTGCTGGATCTTGTGCATGCTAGGCAAGTACTCTGCCATTGGATTTACTATGAATTAGGAGTCAGGCCACCAAAAAGTGAAAAAAAAAAAAAAAAAAGAAACAACCTGAAATTCAGGAAGTGACACTTAAATTTGTTTCTGTTGATGAACACAAGAAAGGATAGGTCACTCACCATTATGGTATAATCCTGTAAGCCTAGTATGTGAGAGGCTGAAACAGCAGGACCCTGAGTTTGAAAACAACTTGGCCTACATAATAAAACTACCCCCCAAGCCCCAAATCAAAAAAACCAAACCCCAAAAAACAAAAAGAAAAAGAAAAACAAATAAAACCCAAAATCCAAATCAACCCTCAAACCCTCAATGAAACAACACAATAACAACAGCAACAAAATCAAGATGGAAGAATCATGTCATTACCAGTTGGTGGCATCAGTGGAGGTCAGTGGTCTCTTAGAACTAAAATGTTAGTGGGATAACTAATACATGTGGAGGTTCAGCTGGCTTTGGAGCTGGGACTCATGAGGCAGCAAGCTGATGGGCTAGCTCAGGGTCATCCATGTGTGGCTCTTAAAGTCCTGACATGACCAATGCTGTGTAAGGTCCTGTCTATGTTCCAGGTAGGGAGAAGAGAGAAGTCAGGGTAGATGTTAATCCCTTAAGTGCCCATCTTTATTCTTCATGGGTGGAATGCTAACCAACTTTTCTTTTTTCTTATTTATTTATTTATTTATTTATTTATTTTATATATTTGAATTACAAACAAGATTGAATTACATGACGATCCCAGTTCCCTTCTGCCTCTACCTTCCTCCTCTACCACCCCCCCCAACTAAAATCCTACCTGTTAAATGTCCTTTCTTCTAATCGCTAACCAACTTTTCATGGCTCAGAGAGACCCACAGGATCACCCCTGGATGAAGGAAGATCACGGCCACGGTGTTATGGGCTATAGGGATGTTCTTTTGCACATATTCTAAACCAAAGCCAACATTGAAACAGACCTTTCTGAATAGAAAACAAAGAGAGTTTTATGTCCTGAGAGAAATAGGGTAGAGTGGCTTGCCATGTGGCTTCGTGAAGAAGGGCAAATGGTCTACAGCTGGTCTCAAACACATCTGTCACCTGGGGGCCTAGCCCTCTCTCCTGCTGCCTCCAGGCTCCCTTGTCCTTGTGCTCCACCCTGCCCCCTCCCCCAGGCTTAGGGGAAGTAGTGGGGCATTCCCCACTGAGAGATGCTCTCTGCCTTGATATCTATTTTCTAGTCTCCAAAACAGTGCTCCTGTGGCAGATGCTTGGGCATTTGCAGCTTGAACTGATGTGGAGTTGAGTCTTCCAGGTAGCTAGAGTTTGTCCCCAGGCTTGGGCCCCATGGGCCATACTAAACTGCTCATGGCTTGGTTCTTAGCTGCTTCATTTTGTTCATTTACTGTCACTTTGTGGTTAAATATCCAAACTTGACACATTTCCCCCTATGATGGTTGGGAAGCTGGGTGAAGTCCGCAGGACCACCTCTCCTCTTCCCTAGAGGCTCTGGGCAATCAGGTTTCTGCTCTTCTTGCCCTGGTGGCTACTAGAATTCTTTGGCTTATAGGTGCATGATTCCCATCTCTTTCTCCATAGTGACACTGGCTTCTGTCTGTGTAGTCTTCTTCTGTCTTAAGAAGACACTTATGATTGTGTATAGGGGACATTCAGACAATCCAGGACAATCTCCTTAAACCTGCAAATGTCCCCCAGCAAATCAGACACATGTCTCATGGGTTAGGGTGGGGCAGATTTCAGCTTGCTCCATCCTTGAACTTTCCTGGTGTGAGCCACAGTGAGCTAGCTCATCTGTAGAGTGAGCATAGAGCCCTGTTCTGACAAGGTCTCATGTGCATCACTGGAAGGGATACATCAGTATCTGTGCTGTGGGTGCCTCCAGTGGTTCAGCCCTGCTGCCAACCTCTGAGGGATACTTTTCCTTGTTCCTCTTTGTCTTTAATCTATCCTGACCCTGAAGCTGTTTAAGAGGCCCTGGGCCTGTGGTGTACACCGTATTCCTAACACTCAGGAGGTTGGGGTCAACTAGGACCACAAAGTAAACAAACACACTGTCTCCAAAAGTAAACAAACACACAAAACAAGAGGCCAGCCACTAGGTGTGCAGCCCAAGGGCCTCTGACCCCACCCTCTTTCCACCCTGCCTTGAGAGGCATGAGGACTACACAGGCCTATTAAGGTTTAGGCTCATGGTAGATTCTCTGTCCCCACCCAGATCTCCTTTACTCCATCTCCTGGGTCCTCATCCTCAAAACCTGGGACCATCTCTATATTTTATTTTCTGGATAAATCTCTGGAAAGTTAGGACTTTGCCTGAGGTTTCCCAGGACATCAGTGGCAGATCAAGGCAGGTGCTATCTTCATGCTTCATCTGAAGGAGCCCTAGGGAGCACTTGTTTATATATGAGCCTCCAGGAATATCCTGGGAGGCTGCATCATCCCTCTCCTCAGGGTTATAGGGTGATAAATACACCTTGACATCAAGACAGACATGATCAACCACAGTTCCCAGTATGGTATGTCCATTGCCATTGGCTCAGATTTGTTGACGGCTGTGTCCAGTGGAGGGTCTGGCAAAATGCAGGGTGAGCCAGGGATCTATGTGGACACAGCCCCCTGGAAGTATTGGAGCCCAAATCTGAGGAGCTGTGGGCTTGGGCTGGGCAACATTTGACAGGTTGTGGGAGGTGGGTGCACTCTTGTAATTTTTTTTTTCGAAACAGGGTTTCTCTGGGTAGCTTTGGAGCCTATCCTGGCACTTGCTCTGGAGACCAGGCTGGCCTCGAACTCACAGAGATCCGCCTGCCTCTGCCTCCCGAGTGCTGGGATTAAAGGCGTGCGCCACCAACGCCTGACACTCTTGTAATTATTAGCTATATCTGGGATTTGCACTGTGAAGGCTGACATCCAGGAGTCCCATCATAGACCAGGAAAAGACTGGACTCAGGTCATCTGATCCTCAAGATCCTACTTCATGTGTGGATACCTGCAGCCCATCTCTGGGGACAGCAGAGGACATATGATTGACAGACAGCATCCTGTACAGAGTCAAAGTGGGACAATTTCTCATGAGTTTCCTGGTAGCCAGGGGGACAAAGGCCTCCCCGCCCCCATTAGGACTGTGAAAAAAAAAACATTTATATTTTACTTAAGGTGTGTATACTACATATTTGAAAGTGCACATGGAGGCCAGAAGAGGGCACCAGACGCCTTAGACCTGAGTTTAGCTAGTTGTAAGAGACTGGGCATGAACTTGACTCTTCTAGAAGAACAGTGTGCGTTCTTGCCACTGAGCCGTCTCTCTAGACCCTGTTTGGACTCTTTTATAGATCAGTGACCCTCTGCCGGTCCTAGGGCCACTGAAGATATCATGGTTGACATGTCTTTGCAGCCAGGTAACTGGACTGGTTGGTTCTAGTCACAGTCTCCAGTCCTGTGCTCCAGGTGCTTGTTCTGTAGATAGGTATCTGGAAGGAGTGTGTCTGGCTTCTACATCTCCCACTAGCACCATTCTGGAAACTTCCTTCCTAGTGCCCTCCTATGTGTACTTCATATCCTGCTCTTCATTTCTCAGCGTTTCTTCCCTTCCCTCTTGTCTAGAACACACATTGATATTCTGAACTCTAGTCATGCTTTCAGTCACAAGAGGAGCCCTGGGCAACAGTGAGAAAGGCTGAACTCTGGGGCATGTCTATTCAGGGCGCTGAGGCCTGACTTGGTCTCTGAAGTAGATAGACAGACTAAGGTTCACGTCTCTGCTATGTAGTTCAGCTAACCACCGGCGACGGGGTGGCTCCAAAATTTAAAAATGGTAGAGTGGCAGATTCAGGGTTGGTGGAAGAGTGGAGAAGCTGTGCTAGGCATTGTGGCTGGGAAGGTGGGGAGCCAGCAAGCAATTGGGAGGGGATAGGCCAATCTTTAGGCTTAGACTGCCTCTCAGGGCTGTGGCCTCAAAGGTCTGAATGGCAACAGGAGGCCCCAGGAGCCTGAGCCTGCCCTGCAGACAGCCCAAGCCTATAAACTGCCAAGAGTCTTGATTTGGAAGGAAGCAAACACTGCTGCTCCAGAGGCCCCAGGCTGAGTTGACAGCTCAGAAGGGTGTGTCTGGGGTCCAAATCTTAACTTCCCTGTGATTGGTCCTTTCCGCTAGAGATACCATTGTGCAAAGTCCACTTTTCTTCCTCTGACTTCGGAAGGCCTCAAGGAAGGAATGGATCTCCCTGAGGTCCAAGGGACTAGGAGGTCCCAGAGTGTTTGTGTGGGATTCCCAGGTGGCCTGAGTGGTGGTGTGACCCAGCCATCCTGTGCCCAGGGCACCCCTCCTCATCAGAGATCTGGGGCTCTAGCCTGCTTCTTCTTCTTCTTCTTTTTTTTTTTTCGAGACAGGGTTTCTCTGTGTAGCTTTGGAGCCTATCCTGGCACTCACTCAAGATACCAGGCTGCCCTCAAACTCACAGAGAACCTCTTGCCTCTTCCTCCCGAGTGCTGGGATTAAAGGCAGGCATGCGCCACCAATGCCTGGGGGCGTTCTAGCCTGCTTTTTTGAAGGAGGCATCCGCCCCCCCCCCCATGGTAACTGAACTGGTTGGTTCTAATCACAGTCTTCAGTCCTGTGCTCCAGGTTGCTGACTGTAACAAAATAGAGGGAGGTGTTTTCTGTATAAGGATGAGATGCTCCTGTCTGGGAATGCTCACACATAGTATGACCTTTTTTCTCCTCATTGGCACATGGCATGTGGCTCCAACAAAATGAAAAATGAAGCCTTTCCTGTCTGGAGCTGCCATCTGTGGTGATGCCTGTATTATTGACAGTGCCCTCCAAAGGGTGTCAGAGGTGCAGGCAGCTCAGCAGGTCCTGCCCTGGTGGCTCAGCATCCTGCTATATAGGGAGGCTCTCCTCGGCTGTACTTTCTCCACCCACACTCTCCTCCTCCATAAAACCAAAGACTAAATCAATAAAGCTTCGAGTCATGGAATAAGCAAGACCAGAGATTGCTGGTTTGGGAAATCTGAAAGCAAAAACTCAAGAGAATGACCAAGAGGGAAAACAAACTAAAAAATACAGCCATATAAAAGAAGAGCAAATAAACATAAGCACTAAAAATGAGATGAAAGAGTGAAAGAGCTTGGTTGGCAAGAAGGGTTAATGGAGAAAAAGCAGAGTTGGGTCATAGTCATTCAAAAGATGTGCCAGGCAGCTACTGAGGGGATGGGGGAAATAGCAATAAGTAAGTGTCTAAAAAAGAAGTCTGGGTGCATACGCCAGTATCCTGCATATACCCAGAATACCATCTTGAGGGGTCAGGTCCTACCAGTGAGAAGGTTCCTTGGAGCCTGTGGATAATGCTCTTTCCTAGATTCCAGCTGACCCTTACATGGCTTGACTTGGGTCTCTGCTTCAGCTCGTTCCTGTGCACACAAAGGAACTGGGTGCTCATATCCAAAGCTGTAGACTTCCTTGGGGTCTCTGTACCCTTCCTGAAAGCCTGGCTGGACTGCTACACAAAACTCCAGCCAGCTGTGCTGTGCTGAGAGGAAGGAGGAAGATGTAGGATTACAGATAGTCTGGGTAGCAGCTCCCTAGGAGCATGGTTGGGAAGCCACCTGTGCTGGGGCTGGTCAGTGGTGGCTCTACCTGGGCAGCTGGCCCCTCAGGATTATGCCAGGGTGACAGGTCATAGGGAGGGCCAACATTCTGGGTTTTCTTTTCTTGGTCCAGCTATTGGCTGGAATGAGAGAGCAGTGATGGACCAAGGAGAAATTTGTGTTTCTCTAGTGAGCATCACAATGGTTGTTGATTCCAAGTAGACACCTGTGGCCTCTTTCTTTTCCTGGACATTTCACCTGCAGCTTTGGTGGACAAACCTGATGGCAGTAGCACCTTCTTTGTGTGTAAAATTCTACCTCCTAGGAAGTAAGGGAGGGTTGAGCACAGGTCTTCATGGGCTCAGTGCTAAATAAGTTAGAATCAGCATAACTGAAAAGCACTTCCTCAAAGGCAATTCCTGGTGTTGGCTGAGCTACAAGAGACTGATCAACTCACTCTTGATTTCTATGAATACACCTTTGTGTAGTGAGGAACAACCCAAGAAGACTGAGTCTTGGTGCTCCCAACAGCTCATCCCATGTCTTGGGCAAGTCATATCTTTTTGTAAGCATTAATCTTTCCTTCTGTGCAATGGGCATGCACCCCAAATGCCTCAACCCTGATAGCTTGTCTTCCCTATCTAGGCTATTACATGATGGTGAACTTGTGCTGCTTTTCCTGAGTTCAGCAAACCTGATTTTGCCAGGCATAATGGCTCACGCCTTTAATCCCAGCACTTGGGAGGCAGAAGTAGGCAGATCTCTGTGAGTTTGAGGCCAGCCTGGTCTATATAGGAAAGCCAGGACTACATACACTGGGACTCTATGGAGTGACCACATCCCACTTATCATCTTTCCACCGTGGAATCAGTCCCCACAAATGTTTGTTTAAAAACAAAACAAAACAAAACAAAACAAATCAACAACCTCCAGCCAGCCCCCCTCCCAGCCCCAAACAACCCTGGTTTTGAGGAAGAACTCTCCAGAGATGAACTCCTCAGAGTTGTGCAGCCTCAGCGATGACCAGGAAGCAACAGGGCTGAGTTCAGCCAGAAACAAAGTTTGTCGAACAAGCTCCACCCTCCCCCCAAGCACCCTGGAGAGCTGCTCATCCTAACTTCACACAGCAAAGGGAAGAGCACAATTGTCCTACTTAGAGTTCTGCTTTGGTCTGTAGTGGTGTTAGTTGGGCAGAGTACCCCTAATGGTCAGAGAGGAGTGTGCAGGGCCTTCTAGTTCTGTGGATTAGGGTCAGGACTCCAACTTCTGCCGATCCCCACCTGGGGATGGGGATGGAGAAGACTCGGTAGCCCAGGAGTTTGAGGGCAAGGGGTGTCAAGCTCAGGAGCGGAGGTTTTCAGGGACTCCAACTTGAGATGTGACCTTCAGGTCTTGAACTATAGTGATGCCATCTTACAGATTAGAATTTGATGGTGTGTGTGTGTGTGTGTGTGTGTGTGTGTGTGTGTGGTGTCGAGCTGTCTTCTCTTTATTTGGAAGGGGTTCTTGAGGCTTGCCTCACAGTGCTCTTTCTACCTCTACCTAGCAAAATAATCAAGGATAGCATCTGAGTGGGTGTACCCCATGCTCACTCTGCTCACAAACTGCCGTGACTGGTGACTGGAACAAGGAGATGATCAGGGGATGTTCCTGACCTGGTGGCTCTTGACGTTTGATTGGAGACTTTAAGGGGTGACTACACCACACTTACCACCATGGAGTCAGTCTTGACAGGAACCAAATTGCTAAATACTGAAGTCGATGAGACTTTATTTCCCACTCCCCTACAACTTTTCAGCCAGGGAATGCTGAGCTTAGCAGGGCTGAAAATCGGAGACAAGGGGATTTTGGATCCGCTGGATGGGCATTTCTCCCCTCCCACCTCAGGGTCCTACAGCTTGTTGCTTGAAAAAGTGAGCTGTGTGGAACCACACTTGGCCCTGCAGTCCAGCCTCCCACCTGCAGCTGTGGCCATTCTCTCTTCTTGTCTACCAGCCCCCTCATCACAGAATAGGGTTCCTTGATGTCCCTGCAGCCCTATTTCCCCTCTGTTCAGCTGAGATATTGCCTAACCGCTTCCAGGCCCCTCCTTGCCTTTCTGAACAGCATCCTCGCCAACCTTTTTAAAGCAGAACTTGCCAGTGACAACTCAGTGGCTGGCAGCTTGACACTCACACAAATGCACACTCCCCACACAATCTTTTCTTCTCTTCCTGTTTTGGCTCACTAGCAGCAGGGACCGCCTGCAAGCCTCTCCTCCCTTGGTAGCCTTTCGAACTGTCATCTCCTCCCAGAAGCCACAGTTGCCCTTACTTTTAGGCTAGGTCAGGGCCCAGGCACGAAGCTCCTCTACAGCTCTCTCCACATCCTTCTTTTTATGGCCTATGTGGGTGTCTATCTTTCCCACGGTGCTGGGAGCTCCAGACAAGGCTGCAGCTGAGTCTATCTTGGTTCCTCGAACCCAGAGCTTATCTGGAGCCCAATTCTGCCAGGCTCGGCTGGACTCAATTTCTGAGGGAATCAGAATCCCGGAGGACTCAACTGTCACCCTGAAATCTTGGATGTGTTAAATGGAGCACAGTCCAACTAGGACCTGTGGAGAAGGTTGTGAACCCGGATTGCCTCCCCCTCCCAGGCTTGATCCCTCAGCGGCTTCACCCTTTATATGGTGGTGGTAGGGGTCCGCCCAGAGGCAGGGTACCCGGAGGCACAGGGAGTCCCGCTTTGCTCCCCGCGGCTGGGAGCGGGCTCTCCGCCCGGCTCGCCCTAGAAGACTTCGTGTTGGGTCGCTGTCTGAGCACGCCGTCCGTTTGGAAGGCTCCTCACGTCCAGGCGCCGCGGTCACGGCTGCGCCGGTTTCCGGCCATGAATTGGGCTTCAGAGTCCGAGCCTCCTGCCCGACTCCCGGCGCAATGCACCGCCCCGGGGGTGGGGGATGGATGTCCGCCGAAGTCTGCATGGACACTTAGGGTTCGAGCCCACGGCCTGCTCGCTAACATCCTGGTGCTTGACTCAGTGCTCCGGGCTTTGTGTTCTATCTGAAGGTTGCCCAAGTCGGGGATCCGGTTCCGAGAGCGGTTGTCCATTCCGGCCACTGCAGACTCTCGGCTGAAGTCCCCTGTCGCCAGCGAGCTCCGAGACCCCCACCTCCCCGAGGGCAATCAGTGGTGGTGCCTCCTCCGTTTCTCCGGCGAACCCTGAGACCAGGCCCTTACGGCCAAACCTCCGCTAGCCGCAGACAGGCCAGGTCCTCACCGCGGTCCCGGCTTCGGAGCATCCCTTGGCGGGGAGCGTGGAGCACCGGGCGCCCCCTCCAAGCAACGAGCGGGCGAGCCGCGCGCTGCGAGGCTAAGGCTCCGCAGTCACGTGGTGGAGAGGAGGGCGGAGGGGAGGGAGGCAGGCGGGAGGGGAGGGGGAGCGCTGCGAGGGGAGGGGGAGGGGAGGGGGCGTCCTCCGCAGTTTGCTCCTTGCCTGGGCTCAGACACACAGCCAGCCCGGAGCCGCCGCTCCGACCGGGCCGCCGCCGCCTCTGCCTTTGCCTCTGCCTCTGCCGCCCCCAGTGCCGCTCCAGCCGCTGGAAGCGCCGCCGCCACAGCGCGGGCCGCCCCCGCCGCGCCGGCCTGGGCTCGGGCTGCGAGCGCGCCGCAACCGCAACCAGAGCCGGCGCGGGAGCCCGAGAGCACTGGGCTGGGCTGGGCTGGGGCGGGCGCAGGGCGCAGGGGCGGGAGCGCGGGGGAAGACGCACGGGCGGGCTCGGCTCTCCCGGGGAGCGGCCCGGGACTGCACCGGGACCCGCGCCTCCCCGCTCCGCGCTGCCCTCGGCCTCGCCCCGGGCCCGGGCGGATGAGCCGCGCGCCCGGGGGACATGGAAGCGCTGACGCTGTGGCTTCTTCCCTGGATATGCCAGTGCGTTACGGTGCGGGCCGACTCCATCATCCACATCGGTGAGCTCTGAGGGCGGACGGGCCGAGGTTGGGCGGGGGGCCCCCAATAAAGACAGTGATGTGCGGCGTCCAAACTTGTCGCTTCCCGGAGCCGAGGGGCTCGGCAGGCGGTGGTCCCCTGAAGGCCCGCGCCGCCCCGCGGAGGAGCTGTGCTCTCGCCGTTCGGAGCTCCTGCGGGCACCTCGCTGCTCCCCGGGGCTCCTGCCAGTGCGCGGGGCCCCGCGGCCTCTGCCGACACTTAGGGCCGCGGCTGCGGGGAACCCGGGGATAGAAGCTTATCGACAAGGGTGCCCATGGCGGGGCGGTCGGCAGGCTGGGCCCTTCGGTACAGTCTGAGCACTGGGGCCAGGGGCGGACAGAGCTGGGGGCTAGCTAAGTTGGCAGGGCAAGATCAAAGAGGCCAAAGCGGAACCATGTGTGGCTGTGGATGGGTGCTGTCAGCGTGCCAGTGTGTGTGCACCTGGCACGGTGTTGGTGTCACTGTGAGAGGGTGTTGGGGTGTGTGGGGCTATCTGAGCGTGTGTTAGTGCGACTACCGCGTTCTGCCAGCCTGTTAGAGTGGACACAGTGCTTGCCTGTTTCCCTGGTGTGTGTCTGTGTATCTCTCCGTGTGTGTGTCTGTGTATCTCTCCGTGTGTGTGTGTGTGTGTGTGTGTGTGTGTGTGTGTGTGTGTGTATCTGGTTGTGGCAACTGCAGCCCAATCCTGGACAGTTCCAGAGTTTCTGCCTGATCTAAGTCTTGGGGCCAGCGTACAGTCTCTGGGTGGTAGGGGTGGAGGGAAGGAGCGTGGGCCATGGGGTGGGGGCGCTGAGCAGGAAGAGATGGATGGAGAGGAAGGAGATGAAAAGCAAAGGAAGGGGCGATCACAGGAGGGGTAGAGGTCGGGAGTTAGGAGCCGAATGACTGGGATCTCGAGAAGTTGGACCGGGTTGGGGGACTGACAGCGGTCTCTTAGGGGGGAGCCCCTCCGCAGTCGCCTTTCCGGAAGTTGGGAAAGACCAGCGAACAGGGACAAACCGGGGGTTGGGAGGTGTGAGAAAAGGTGGCTGATGTTATCCGCGGGGCAGAAAGAGGAAGGGGTGGTTAGGGACTAAGTTCTGACACCAAGGGCTGCAGCGCTCCCCTCTGGGGCCGGGCCAGGATCCAAACCTGCTTCCCGCCCAAGAGCTGGCGGCGTGGGTCTCGCGGTCAGCATTGCGGCTCCACTGTAGTGAGAAATCCGGGAGCGGAGCCCTTCTACCCAGCTCTCAGCTCCAGGGCAATTACAAGGCCAAGAAATAGGACCTTGGCGACCCTTGGCGCTTGGCAAGGGTGCTGGGGGTGGGGACCCCAGAGCAGCAGTCCAACTGATCTTGGCTGTAAGCGCAGGGTCGGTGAAAGCGTCAGTCGGCCAGAGCTTGGGAGGAGCTGTCCTTGCTTCTAGAAGGACCGTTCAAGAGTGGTTTCTTCTGGGACTCTCAGTACTGCTAGAGCAGAATGTTTAGGGGTTTAGGATACAGCCCCACCCCTCCATACATACAGGAAGAGGAAGTGAGAGACAAGAGCAGAGGCACGAGGCCATGCAGCATCTTGACCATCCAAGATGCTTGCTATCAGTGCCTTATGCATAAAAAAAAAACAAAAACCCTGGTGCAGGAGAGCCAGCTGTGGACCACCTTCTCACTTCTGCATTCATCAGGGAATGCAAAGAAAAAGGAATCATCACTCCATCCTGGGACTGGGCTAGGGGACAGTGTCCTCTTGGAGAATTCATGTTGGCTCCTGGGATGGGATTTGTGGGACCATGTCAGCTGTATTTGAGCGGGAGGATCCTCAGCTTGCCCCATCTTCTGTATGGGGCATGGCTAGGACATGTGATGGGTTGGTTATGAAGCACATGTGACCTGGTGGTAGCAGGAAGGATATGCATGTGTAACTCATGTCAACTGTGCGCACGTGTGCAATGCGAGGAGGGGAGCATATCCTGTTTGGGTTATGCTGGGAGATCTTTAAACTACTCAATCAAAACAGAATCGTGAACTGAGACTGGTGGCTCGTGCCTGAAATCTCACTACTTGAGAAGGCTGAGGCAGGAGGATCACTATGAATTCAAGTTCAGCTACCTGTCTCAGAAGGAGAACCTGTCTCAAAAAAGCATCATAAACAAAAACAAATACACAGTCCTAGCTCAGTCTTCCCACCACTTTGTACCTAGTGGTCCAGGCAGTGCCCTGACCCTAGGGTGGAAGAAAGGTGGGTAGGGTTCCTGTCCAGGCCTGTCTTGACTCCTCTTTCCTCTCAGGTGCCATCTTTGAGGAGAACGCAGCCAAGGACGACAGGGTGTTCCAGTTGGCTGTATCAGACCTGAGCCTCAATGATGACATCCTGCAGAGTGAGAAGATCACTTACTCCATCAAGGTCATCGAGGCCAATAACCCGTTCCAGGCGGTGCAGGAAGGTGAGTGGCCACTGAGCCCATGCATGAGTCACTGGACTGCAGACAGTGAGGCTTCGAAGCAATGGGTCCAGGCAGGGTTGCTACCCAATCGGTTGTGCAGAGTCTCCTAGGCTCCTGGTCGGCAGGCTGCTATGCCAGGTGTGGTGGTGTGTTCTCCCAGGCCTAGCAAGGTAGGGTGGCTCCGTCAGGGCAAGCAAAAAGTCTCTATGCACTGCAGGTGGGTCTCCTGGCAGGACAGTGAAGCTTCTTTCCTGCCCGGTGGATGTGGATGTGGGTGTGCTCCACACCGTTGAGCAGGCGTACAGCTCAGGGCCGTCTTTGTTTCTCGCGTGTTGGGTTTGTGGGTGGGTGTGTCTTCGTGCGGTTATCGAGTGCACCTCCCTAGAAGCCTCTCGTGGCCTGTAGCCTACGGGAGCTCGGTGCTTGTCCTATGCGCCTTCTCTGTCGCACAGCCTGGCTGGCGCGGTTGCACACCCTGTGCTTCTGCTCTGCGGGACCACAGCTTGGCTTCTCTCTGCCTCACTCCACTGTGTGTAGAGCAGCCAGTTCCTTTGCCGGGGCCAGCGCTGCCGGCCTAAAAGGCATTGCCGCTTGGACCGGAGGTGGGCGCTGTTTGCTCAGGAAAAGAGAGGAGCTGGATTAGATCTGATGGCAGGAAAATCTTAGTCTGCCCGGGGCAGCAGTATTTCCCTGCAGCTGTTTCTCTGGGACTCCTGAGGTAGGCAGGGGCAACAGGTGGGCAGCCAGTGAGGCCATCACCTTTTGCTGGCTTTCTCTGGCACCTGCACTCGTGGAGTGCACTTACATACGTGCAGGCAAAGCACACATACACTTAAAATAATGGAAACTGCTGCTTTCAGCACTGGCAGATGTCTGTTGTCTGATGTCTTCGGATGCATTAGTGACAGCAGCTCCCTCTACTTTTCCTCCTCCTACAATCCCTCCACTCCTACATGGCTGTCTGCTCTTGAAGTGTCCCTTCTCTCATGTTGTTGATTCCTGGTCAAGGCCCATGCTCTTTCCCCTACCTCTTTGTCTTGTTTTCCACAAGTAGGGCTCCACTGTGGTGCCAGTGCCCTGAAATGCAAGGGCACAGTTGGAAGGGACTTCCATGCATGGGACTTCTTGCAGGGATTGCATGCAGGGACTTCTTCCCAGAACTGGCAGGGCGATGGGGCAGGGAGGAAGTGGGGTGACTGAGGACTTTGCTGCCAGTCTCTCCTTGGGCTTGTTTGGCCTAGGGTCTCCCAGTCACCTTGGAGTTGCACGCTGTCCACCAGTCTCCTAGTACCTTCGAGGATGAGGTGAGTCAGTGATGGATGTAGTCTGCAGCTGGTACTGGCATCTTCGTGCAGCTTTCGAGGACCTTCTGGTTTTAGGTGCAGCACAGGAAGGAAAGGTGGTCAGCTCTTGGGGAGTGACTGCCTGATTGTAAAGTTCAAATGATGAAGGATGTTTTCATTGTTCAAATCTCTAGTCCCATGTGCTGATTATGGTGGTGTTGGTGGCTGGTGCCCTGTATTGTGAAAACTGCTTGGCTGGTGATGTGTTTCTGTGGTCAGTAACACTTCCCACTCCTGAAGAAGACCCTGGTTTGATTCCCAACACCCATACAGTGGCTCACAACTGCCTGTGACTTCAGTTGGAGAGGTATCTGACTCCCCCTTCTGGCCTCTGCTGGTTCCTGCTCAAATGTGATGCAGGCAAAACATTCACACGCATAAAAATAGTGAGAGCTGCTGCTTCCAGACTTGGCAGATGTCTGTTATCATGTCTTATGCAGTAGAGGCATGGGGAGTCCCTGTCTTTCTTGTTTAGCCTCATCTTACCATCTGTCTCCAGATGCCCTCTGACCACAGACTTCTATTTGTGTACTGTTATCATGGTGGCCCATATCAAATTGGAGTACCCCTGTTATTGCTGTTGCT
The DNA here is from genome assembly GCF_003668045.3 of Cricetulus griseus. Lineage (NCBI taxonomy): Eukaryota > Metazoa > Chordata > Mammalia > Rodentia > Cricetidae > Cricetulus > Cricetulus griseus. The sequence goes on along the minus strand of NW_023276807.1, from coordinate 184,559,756 downwards.
TCTGACAATTCTCTCTCCATAGTGTAAGGCATCTGTTGCTATTGACGATGCCCCTGAATGAAGCACAGCATCTCTCTCTACCAGTCATACCCCAGGGATGAAGTGCTGATCTTACATAGGGTTATAACCTGAGGCAGGATGCACACACAAAGATAAACTGTCCCTGGAGAGGTCATCTTTGTTCAAAGGAGCAGCTGTCACACGGCTTCAGTTGGTTTGTGCCTTGTTGGTGGGAAAAGTCCTAGAATTGTTATGTATCTATTTTGTAAAAAGAAGTCCCAAGTCTGCACTTCAGTGCAAAATGATGTTTTTTGAGGCAGGATTTTGCAGCTCAGGCTGCCCTCTTGCTTCAGCCTCCTGAATGCTCAAACTATAGATAAGCCTTACTCTATCACCACACTTGGCTTTCATATTTGGTTTTTAACCTGTCAACCAATGGACCAATTTAAACAACAAAGCATAACTCTGTGCCATTTGACCTTCAAGCTCCAAATACAACTTTGTCCTGGTAATAAAGGCTCCAGCCAGGGCCCTTAACTGGTTTAGATCTTTTAAAATTTTGATTGTTATTTTCTTTATTTGTGTTAACTGGGAAAATGTTTCTGTCTCCAAGGACAGCAAGTTTACAGTCTCAGAAGGATATTGGAGTATTTCTGCACATCTGGAATGAGGGAGTGAGATGCTGAGGGTCAGAGGTTTCTAGGTATAGAAACACTGGACAGGTGCTGTTTCTGAGCTGATATGTCCTGGTTAAAGCTGGCATGCACTTTCAACCTTGGGAGTGGTGTGGGCTACAAGCCACCTTGCTATCTATCTTATGGCCTTGCCTACAAGGAAAGGGGGGAAATACCAATGGAGGCTTTGGGAAAAGCTGAGCATTGCTTAGCAGCCTCCCCCCACCCTTTGCCTAATGCTTGTGGAACAAGTATTCAGCTCATTGGGTCTCCTTTTTTTGCTTGTTCTATGGGGTACTGTCTGCTCAGTAGCTGGCTCTTACTGGGTGGCTATCCCAGATTTTTCTCCTGAGTTTGGATACTTACTGCAGAGGATATTATTTGGGGAATGGAGAGCAAGGGCATGCTGGAACTCACTCTTTATCATAGAGAGGACAAGTACCCAGTGTGTCCCAAGGGGTCTGGGAGTAGAGCAATGCTGCCTTGTTTTAATTTGAGAGGCAGCACCACCACGCCCCAGGGATGGGTGTCTGATTGCTGGAGCCCTAAGATGAGAGCCTGCCTCACTCATTGCATGATCTGGGAGAGTTTTGGCTTGTGCCCAGCTTCTGTTTCTAGATCTGTTAAAAGGAATAATTGTAGTATATGCCTCCTGGGATTATTGGGAGGATTAAATGAGATGAGACATGTATAAATTGCCTGCATAAGGCCTGAGGTTGGTGTTCAGTAAACACTAATTCCCTCCCTATTCTCTGACCCAGCTATGACTTTTTTCTCAGAGTCTCTTAAGGCTGTTGATATTTTCAGCTACAAGTTTCTTAAGCTAGTGAATTCCTTGAGAGAGGACCCTAAATGACCTTTTCATTTTCAGCTTTTACTACCCCATACCCCAGTTATGAAAGGAATGTAAGGCTACAATGAACATGGGTTACTCTAAAATGTAAAAAAGGAAGAGGCCAATGTATGCTCATTACATAAAACGCAGAAGGTGTGGGAACAGCAAGAAGCAGAATGCAATCCTCCTGAATCCCACTGCATTTTTTCCTTCTAGTCTTTTTTTTTCTCCCATTGTATTTATAAATGAAGAGGGCTCTCATTCTGTTCATTGCCCTTTACTATTGGCTTTTTCAGAAACCTCCATGAAGTAGTTGTAAACATTACTTCTGGTGCCTGCATGTGTTTTTCAGTGTACACTTTTTTTTAATAAAAAAGAAATACAATCATTTATGCAGAGATATGCATACTTAAATATTTCTGAAGAAAACAAGAAACTCTCCTTGGATGGATGTGCTTGCCCTAAGATTTATACCTATGATTTTTCCAGAATGGTCTCACAAACTCCTTACAAACACTGTCTTTTAGGATAGTATGTAGGATATGTGCTCTATGAGCATCTAAAATTAATAAACAATAGAACAGGACAGTTAAAGCTCCAAAATGCTCCAACAATCTTTGATTGTTGAAGTTTGCATTAACATGTATGAAAATTTGTGTTCTACAAGACAAATCTGAGGAAAGATACTAATTTGTTGACAAAGTCATCCTGGTTTTTCAGTGCCTGCTCAAGCAGAGGATTATGTAAATGCATAAAAGAACTGGCTGCACGTGAGTCTCCCTTTACAGAATCATCTTTTACTATGAGCAAAAGATGGGAGTTACTGGATATGCTGTAGATGTATCTGTCACATCAAGGAAGCATAACGGTTTAAGGAGAGCCAGAGGAAAGGAAAGCACACGAGACAATATTCTTTAGTTGCCAGAAGCCCAAGAAAAAGACAAGGTGAAAGGGGCTGGGATGAGCACAGTTGATAGAGCTCTTTTCTCCCATGCACAGAGCCCTGGGTTCAACCCTCAGCACCACACAGACCAGGCGTGGTGATGCACAGCTGTCATGTGAGCACTTGGGAGGTAGGAGCAGGAGGATCCGAAGATTAAGCTTATCCTCAGCTACACAGTGAGTTTAATGCCAGCCTGGGCTACATGAGACCTTGTTTTAAATAGAAGAGGTGGGGGTAAGGGAGACAAAGTCAAGAGCGAGGATGTGTTGGAGTGCTCACCTCTTGTGCGTGAGACCCTGACTCCAATGCTTAACACCACATAAAAGAACAAAAAAGTGAAAATTTCCTAAGTATAGTGTATTATTGACAGATGAAGAAGAGTGATTAAAAAGGTACAGGAAGCATGTAGATAGCCACTTCTGAAGGTCTGGCAGGCTTACCCCATTACCTTTGTGATGGACACTGACCCTCACTTTGCCACGCTGGTGGTGTGTTCTGTTTGAGAGCCCTCTTCCATGACCACTGCTTCCTCTTTTGCTTACACTCAGAATTATAGGGTTCCTGGCATCCTTGAGGGCATCTTCTTCAGGATACTGAAGACATTTCTAGGGGCTCTGATTGAGTGTGACATCAAAAAGGTGTGTCCAGATTCGCTGCGACCATTGCATCACTCTGCTGTATTTGTTTTGTCTTGGAACAGAAACAATTTTTACCTCAAGTTTCGTTGGTTAAAACAGCACACATTTATTATTTCATAACTCTAGCGCTCCCAAGCCTGACATGGACTCATTGGCCTAAGGCCCAGGTGTTGGCATGGATGGTACCTTCTGGTTACCTTGGGTCAGAGTTGTGCCCTTGCCTTTTCCACTTCCCCAGTGCTGCTTCTTCCTCAACTCTGGGCCCCAAGAGTCTTCTCCAAAATGCACAGCAATGAGCCAGGTCCTTTTCATGTAGTGTCATCTGACCCCTCCTCTATCTTCCATAATCAAGAGTGACATCCATATTTTAAGGTTAGCTGATCTGAAAACTGAACTATATCAGTGGTCTATATTCTCCTGTGTCACATAGCCAGCACAGTTCCAGTTCTGATGACTAGGACATGAGTGTCTTTGTGGGCCACTATTACGAAGCCGCTGTGCCTGTTGAGGCCAGAGCATGTTGTTACCTTTTACTTTCTTTCCATTTCATTAGGTTTTGTCATTGCTTGCTGCCTTTTTGCTATGTCTGTAGTCTCATTCAGACTGGCTTGAGATGCCTGGCTGGGTTTTCATTCCACAGAGGTATTCTAGAGGTGTCTCAGTGTGGGCCTGTGAGGCCTCTACATCTGCAACTATGCTTTGGGTTGGCATATAGCTCCTCTTCTGGGCCTGGAAACTGCTTGCACAAAAGGAAGTGCACAGAGGAAACCTTTATTGGACTAGGCACACTGTAGGTCCCAGCCTCCATTTTACCCATGGACTCTCTTTATCAGAGGTTCACCCTCCAGCTCCTGTCTTCCCCTATGTCTACCTAAAGCCCTTGTTGTGGTGAGTCTTGCTTTAGTGCTCTGGGCAGAGAGAGACAGACAGAGAGACACACAGAAAGAGACAGAGACAGAGAAAGAGACAGAGGGAGGGAGAGAGGTAGAGAAAGTGAATGAGAGAGAGAGAGAGAGAGAGAGAGAGAGAGAGAGAGAGAGAGAGAGATGCTTTTTCTGACTCCTTAGCACTGTTGCCAGTGAGGCTTCAACCCTGAAGATATGTGCCAGGGTGGCAGGAACACCAGGTTCCTTGCTAGAGTCTGGCTAGGTACCAGGAGCTGTGTGATCCCCTCCCTGAATCCCCCCACCCTTTCCTCCCAGGCTTCAGGATTCTTCTCCAATGATCATTGGGATCATTTCACTGTATGTGCACAAATGTACATACCAGCATACATGTGAACACACATGTCTAAATGCATACATGCGAGTCTATACCCTTTCTAATTTTATAGACTATGTGCCTGCCCCATCTATCTCCCCATGTTTGGGGTTAGACTCTCATAGTTTCTACCTTTCCCTGCTCTGCTCTCCAGACTGGCATGTGAAGCTTACCTGGCAGTGAGCCCGAGGGTGTCTTATGCCAGGTATGTAGTGAGGCCACAGTCTAGTGAGGCTGTCAGTGCCACTTCTGAACTGCTGTTTCCGCATGTGTGCAGACATCCTCCAACTCCTGCAACGGCACTGGGGCCATTTCTCCAGGATTTTCTTGGAGACCTTTATGACTGTCCCTCAGTCCTTGCAGCCTCATCCTGTAGGAGCAGGCAGGGCAGGGAGACAGTTAAGAATCTTGTAGTGGCCAGGTCAGGACCCAGGCTTTGTTCCTTCAGTACAGTTGTCTTTCCTCGTAGTCGTTCACCCTGTTAATGGTTTGCATGGAATGTCCTCCACATGCCCAGTGCTTTTGGGGGCTGGTGGAACCTGTAAGAAGTGGGGTCAAGTGTGATATCTTCAGTGCTTGAGAGCGTGCTCTCAGAGAGAAAACTGGGTCCTCCCTCCCTTCTCTCTTTCATCTCCTGGTGAGGAGGTGAGCAGTATAGCTTCACCATGTGCTCTTACTGTGGTAAGGATGCCTCCCCCCATCCCTGAAAGCAACAGGGCCAACTGTGGACTCGGTAAACCCTACTCCTTATATGTCAGGCCTTTTGTCACAATAACAAAGCTGGCTAACCCAGTTCTCTAGAAAAGAGTGTTGACTCAAAAGTTAAAATGTTGCATCTATATTGCTTCTAAAATGTTTCTAGTGCAATTTAACCCAACACCTAGATGTGACTTCTTTTGAATTTTCTACCCAGGGCCATGCCTGTGAGAGGCTGGGGTGGTTAGAGGAGATTGGGGGGGATGCTGGTGTAAATAGGCATAATTAGAGTTCAGTAAGAGGAGCATGGTCAAGAGATCTGCTGTAAAGGGTGGGGAACATAGTTAATGGTGTTCTGTAGTATCCTTGACAAAGGCTGAGTGTTCTCATGCAAACATTTTTGGGTAATGCACTGTGCGATTAGCTCTATTTAATCATTCCTCAAGGTACATGGATACAATAACTGCAGAGTTTTATATAACAATAAAATAAAACAAACAATCCTGCTCCAGGCCTGGCCACCAGTGGGGCCACCAGCAGTGACACACCTCTACTGGACTTGCTACAGCCTCAGCCCTCTGGCCTGTCCCTTCTTTTCCTATTGCTGTGATATAATATTGACAAGATCAACTTATGGGGCAAAGAGTCATTCCAGCTCACAGTTTTACGTCCGTCGTGGTGGGGAGGCTACAGTGGCAGGAGCTTGTGGGAGCTGGTCACATGGCTCTGCTGTCAGAAGACAGCAGTGAATGCATGCCTGCTGGTGCTCAGCTTGCTCACTTATATAGTGCAAGTCCCACCCACAACTAAAAAGGATTTCCCCACATCAATTAACAAAATCAAATCAGCCTCAAACAGGCATGCCCAGAGGCACATCTCCCGAGTGATTCTAGATTCTGTCAAGTTGACATCTGACATTAGCCTGCTGCTGGCTCGTGACAGCCTTTTCTCCGACAGCTTGTCACTGTCCCGTTTTCTGGGTCTCCCTTTCACATCTCTAAACAGTTCCTTATTTCATGGGCTGTGGAAAGATCTAACTTGTTCCCCGTGTCCTGAAGCACAGGCTGGTGGCTGGTAGTGATTAATAAGTCTTTCTACGTGTTTGTGGGCTGTAGGTGAGGCAGGATCCTAGGGGGTGAAGCCCACGATGATCCCCTGCTGGCTCTCATGTCCTCCTGCCAAGTCAAGGACACTGGCCCTGACCAGTCCTGCCTCTCCAGTTTGCTGCCTTCACATTGTCTTTGCCAGAGCCCACCCAGGCAGCCAGCACCTACAGATGCAGGCCACCTGCTCAGCACCCGTACACAGCTGTGCTCTGCCTGGCTCTTCTACTCCATCCGAGAATGGATATAGCCTGGGAGCTGACAGGGAGTGCTCCTTCAGGTGGACGGAGGCTTCTGTCCATGCTCAGCTGTGCCTCTGGCTGTTTATCTGTTTCCCACACTGCCAATGGGTGAGGGTGCTGAGACCAGCTGTAGGGTGCTTAGGATATGCACTAAAAGCCTATGCTAGGGCCAGACACTGGGCAGCTGCTGGGTAGAGAAAGGGAGAGTGTTGTAGTGATCCCCAAATCAGCTCTAGGCCTTACTCTGTACTGTTCTTGTGGGCTGCAGCCTCTGCCCCATATCTGGTGGCTGAGGCTTGTGGCTTGAAGTTGAACTTCAGCTTTCCTGGCTGTCCCAGGAGAATAGGGAAGGAGGTCACTGTTGACAACATGGGTCACATGGAGGCAGTTTGGAGCCATCTGTGCAGGCCTGGGCTCTGGGTGCTTGTGTCCTATCATTGCTTGATATTTTAATCTTGCTCTAGCAGTGTTTGCTCAGAGTGCAGAGTGGTTGGTATGGGCCTGGCTGTCCCAGCCCCATAGGAGCTGACTCTAGGCAGATACACATCTGTTTGTGGAAAGAGTTAGGTCTGGGTTCGAATCTTGAATGTTAAACCTTGTATATGAACATACCCTCATACGTGGTGCTTGGTTGTCAGTGTATGGTCTTTGGAAAGTGAATGAATCCTAAGAGCTGTGATCCTAAGTGTGGATGGGACACAATAGTGTGGTGTCTGTGGAAGGTGGTAAGAAGCAGGAGATGGGACTTAGTGGGAGGAGATGGGTCATTGTGGATGCGTATTTTGTCCTAAGTCTCTTTCTCTGCCTCCTGCCGACCTCGAGATGAGCCACTTAGCTCTTCCACACAGTGCCTTCCAGCACACTCTACCTTACCATGCGTGGCCCCAGGAGAAACAGCCAAGTGACCATGGGCTAAACATCTGAAATAATGAACCAAAGAAAATCTTTCTTCCCTCAGCTTGTCTATACTTATTGTCACAGCATTCAAAGCCTGACACACCGGTTCGGACCAGTTGGCTTGCTGGTCTTATAATCATCACTTCTCTCTCTGGGCCTAACTTTCAGTATCTGGGAAGAGGGTTCTTTCTTCCTGGCTGGACTCCAGCTCATTACAGAGGGTCACCCTCAGGATCTTATGGCCTGAGGTCACATGGCTTCTTCTGTCAACTATATGCTGGTGCCTTTCTGAGCTCCGAGCCCAGCTCTGAGATCAGGCTCTGCGCTGGGTATCTTACGTTGCCTCACAAGAAGAGGCACTAGAATCAAGAGTCCCTCTTTCTGTTTTGTAAGGATATGGTGAGAGGTGGCTATCGACCAGCTGGGAAAAGGGCCCTCTTAGAGCACATTATGCTGGCATGATCTTGGGCTTTGATCCTCTAGAGTTGTGAGGAAACATTTGAGCTGCTTAAGTCATACGGTCTGTGGCACGTTGTAACAGCAGCCACAGCCATCCCTGCCCTCCCAGGGCCTTGGTACCTGCATCTCTCTAACAAGACATTTGGCGCAGAATGTCTTTGGAGTGGAAGTGTGTGTCCCTCAGGGATGGGTGATGCACATTTCTGGCCTGTGTTTATGCTGAGGTTATCTTTTTGCCACAGCTTTTGAACATCTAATGGCCATTACAATGATCCTTTCATGTTTTCTTGCTCAGACCCTGGAACCTAGCTAGTATTACCTGTGTATCTTTTGCTGACATACTGTCATGTTCCAACTAGCACACAGTAAGTAGTCCTGATGTGCCTTGTCAAGGGACTTAACTTGCTGAGCCTCAGCTTTTGCCTATGATATGGGGGATAATAGTTCCTTTGCTAATAGGTTGTCTTAAGAACCAAATGAAGTATTGGCTGTGGAGAACTAGACTATTTCTGTCACCAAGGAATGGACAGCCACGGTCATTGTCCTCCTGATGTCACCTAACCATTGCAGAGGGATGGGATGACTCCTGGCTTTTTGGACACTGTTGACAATGATAAGGCCTGAATGGGTGCTGGTTTCTTTGTCACCTCCTGCTGTGGCTATGGTTGAGTCTAGTTTTCAGGCCCTGGGACCTTTTAAGGAAGGGAGATGCACTGAACACCCCCATCTGAGATTGTTTGCAGTTGTTACTTAACTCTAAATGTGGACTGTACACTATTTTATGGCCCATTTAGGTTCAACCTTGGTTAACCTCACTCTTGCCTTCTAGAACATTTGTTCTCCTTCCCAACTTTACGCTAATTTTCAAGGGACTCTCTGTTGCCTTCATTGGCCAAGGGAATGGGAATGCTCTGCAAGCAGGAGATGGGACTTAGTGGGAGGAGATGGGTCAATGTGGATGCGTATTTTGTCCTAAGTCTCTCTCTGCCTCCTGCCGACCTCGAGATGAGCCACTTAGCTCTTCCACATGGTGCCTTCCAGCACACTCTACCTTACCATGCGTGGCCCCAGGAGAAACAGCCAAGTGACCATGGGCTAAACATCTGAAATAATGAACCAAAGAAAATCTGCCACCAAAGCCCTGCCCTGGTGTTTTGGCACTGGGCCACTGACCATAACACCACAGAATATTGGGCTGCACCAGTAAGAGTTTAAAACACATCAGGAACAAAGTGATGTTGCAACTAGTGGAGTCCGTGCACTGTTTCTGTCCCTTTATAGTCTCATGTGTGTTCCATGCAACCACAGGGTGCAATTCTGCAGGGCCTGGGGCTTCAATCACTTTACCTTCATTGCAGAGCCTCATGGACATTTCCAAACAGCACTTGAAGCCTATCCAAAGTCTTAACATGGAAAAGTATGTGGTGGGCAGTGGACTAGTGTGGTTGTTTGATTGAGAATGGCCCCCATAGGTTCATATGTTTGAATACTTGGTCCCCAGTTGGTGGAATTGTTTGGGACGGATTAGGAGGGCGGTCTTGTTGGAGGAAGCGTATTTCTGGGGATGGAAGGGCTTTGTGGTTTCAAAAGGTCATGCTGTTACTACTTAGCTATCTCTGCCTCCTGATTTTGGATCAAGCTCTCAGCTATGGCTTCAGCACATGCCTCCCTGCCTGCTGCCATGCTCCTGGCCATGATGGTCATGGACTCTAACCCTCTGGAACTGTGAGCCACAAATTAAATGCTTTCTTTTCTAAGTCTCCTTGGTCATGATGTTTTATCCTAGCTGTAGGAAAGTAATTAAGACAGCTGTGCAGCAAACACTTGCTCCACCACAGGCCTTTGGTGTATGCTGATGAAGGGTGGAGGTGTCTATTTACATATCATACCCAGAGCTGCATGTGCAGTGAGTGTCTTAGGACAACTCCAGAGAGCACAGGTCATTGCTGAGAGAGCAAAGGCTTGGAACCATTGGCCTGACCTAGCCAGCTCTGCTATCCCCTGCTAGCACCTCCTTCTGAAGTGCCCCTCCCCAGCCTCTACTTTTGCCCCACTCCCTCCTGTTTTCACCCCATCTCTCCAGCCCTAGCCTGGGTTCCTGAGGTCATTTACTCAGTGCTCACTCTCTCTTCCCCTTCCATCTAGCCCGCTGCCCATGCAGCAGATAGACTCTCTAAAAAATCAACATGATCACCTCTCCCAATGAAACCTTTCAACGTTTCCCATTGCAGTAGGAATAAAACACAGAGTAAGAGTACTGGGGTCAATAAGCCCTTCAATACCCTGGGCAAGGCAGATTTCTCCCTTGCCACACCTCTTGACTATGGCCACATTGACTTTTTCCTGCCCCTCCAACAGGACAAGCATGCATCTACCCTAGGATCTTTGCACACACACCGATTACAACATAAAAGGCCTCATGAATGACGGACTCCTCATCAGACTTTAGCTATGCCTCAACTCTTCTTTCTCTGAAGAGGCTCCTTTTGGGCTTGTCAAGTATGGACCTCCAAGTATGGGGATAAGGAATTCTCTGTCAAAGCCTTCTTTTCCTCTTTTGCATGCTCTGCCCTGATTTAAGTTACTCATTTAGTTGTGAAGAGTATTGGAGAACTGTCTGCTGTCTGTCTCATTTAGTGTTAAGTATCCCAAGATTCCTGGTTTGGTGCTCAGTAAAGGTCCCTGAGTGGGTGACTGGTCACACTACAGCCTCTGCAAGATCCTTTCTTTCTTTCTTTCTTTCTTTCTTTCTTTCTTTCTTTCTTTCTTTCTTTCTTTCTTTCTCTCTCTCTCTCTCTCTCTCTCTCTCTCTCTCTCTCTCTCTCTCTCTCTTTTCGTTTTTCGAGACAGGGTTTCTCTGTGTAGCTTTGGAGCCTATCCTGGCACTTGCTCTGTAGACCAGGATGGCCTCTAACTCACAGAGATCTGCCTGTCTCTGCCTGCTGGGATTAAAGGCGTGCGCCACCTGGCTGTCTGCAAGTTTCTGCTTGTGGTCCTGCCTTGATGCTTAGAACCACTTGGGGTTCTGTGGTATGTGGAAACTTGCTGTCACAGACACCTGTCATCTGAGGCCCATTTCTATTGACCCTTCCTTCTGGATCTGAAGGTGGGAGAGAAACTATGGGAGCTGGTTTTGTCTTTCCCAGCTCTGGCAGCAGCTGATTGCTGTTCTTGGAGCTTCATGAGGTCCCACAGAAAGAACAAAGCGGCATGGCGATGCCTCTGACCCTCATGGACGGGAGTGAGAAAGTTCATGGCCCAAGTACACTGTGTTGAACGTGTTTAGGCAGAGATGATACTGCTGTGTGGGCCTGTGTGCCAGGAGCTGGGCTTTAGTCTCTTCTTCAGCCTAGGAATCTTTTGGTGGGCTTTGGAGTCCTGTAAGCCAAGAAGCTTCAGCCTCTATGTGTGACATGTGGCCCCACTGTTCTGTCCACCCCTCTTAGGTTAGGAGACAGATATTAGGCTGGGGAAGGGAAGAGCAACTGCACATCTGGGTCCAGCCAGCCTGGCACCTGCGAGTACGGTGGATTACTAACCACAAGCTCCTACCAGAGCCTTCTTCACTGAGTGCTCCAGGAGCTGATGAACTGTGCTCCCACTCAAGGTTAAAGTCATTTACAAGTGCCACCCTCCCCTCAGCCTCTGGGAAAGCAGGTGCTGGGACCTCCTGGGGAGAGGAGTGGAGGTATCAGAGTGGTTCATGATCAAAACTCCCCCAGGAGAAGCCTGCCTGAGCACAGCTGGGGCTGCAGTCTGGTGTGATAATCTGCTTAGCTCCTGCCAAGACATTAACTTCATTAAAGGGAAGACAGCGAGGCCTGTGATACAATGGGCATCTGCTGATGGGCACCATTGAGTGTTCCTAGGAGCTCTGCAGGCAGTGTGGCCTCTCCTCTGGAACACTGTTGGCATGGACATGCCCATGCTCCCAGGCATCTTGCTGACGCCTGTGTGGCTCCTGCATCTTCAGTATAGCACCCATGCTTGGCATCCGAGGCCAAATGGTGTGTCTGTCTCCAGTTGAGTGTCCAGTGTGTTTCTTACTATTCCACATATCCTGCACTATGGACCCTGTATCTTCCACTCTTCAGGAGGCTTCATTGGACAATGCTTTTCTTTCTGCTAGGGCTGGGGCTACCTCATCACCACTGCACTATCCTCTCCATCATATTTTACTTGGTGACTGTCAATTCCTCCAAAGTGCCTTTGGTGTCTTTGAGCACCAGCACTATGAACTCCACACCTAGGACCCACAAGACTCTAAGCCCTGGCATCTGCAGAGATGGACGGCGTGTCTGTTGGGTTGCTATGTGGCTGTGTCTCTAATGGATAAACATGTGAACCTACACACACATTTGTGCATTTCTGATACCAGATGAGCTTACCGAGCACCTGCAGATGTGCTAATAACCTAGTGATGATTGAGTATGGGGGGGCATCGCCCCAGAAACACCCTTCCCAAGGGAGCCTAATTGGTGACATGGTGCTGAGGGCCCAGCAGGACTGTGGAGCAGGTAACTAAGCCATGGCATTTTGGGCATGGTGGAGTGTTTGGGCCTTTCATGGCCCGTGAAGAAATTCCATGTGTGTGCTCTTTGGAAAAACAAACCAGCCCATCTGGGGATTTCCCCCCACACCTTCCCTTATTCTATGCAATCTGACAGGGATCTGAAAACACCCCCTTAGTCATCCTTGCTTTGCAGGTGTCAGGAACCCTCAGACTGGCTGGGGAGAGAGGGATGTCTATTAGGCTATGTAACTGAAGAGGTTGGAGACTCTGATCCTCTAACATGGCTGGATTCAGGGCCTTAAAATGTATTCATCTTCAACTCTTGCCCCTGCCCCTGTTCTCCCCTGGATGGCCTTCCTTCTTGGCACCATCCTGGCTGCTGCAGGCTGATGTCTGCTCTGCTCAGCCTGCTGAGCTCTCATGGGAGGTCTTTCCTCATGGGACGAAGGGGATTACGGGGGATTATTTACCACAAACCACCTCAGGGTTTTATGATAGCTGTTTGTATGGCAAGGAACTAATCAGTTCTCCCAAATCAATTCGAGTGTTGGAGGTGTGCAATGCTGTTCTTACTGGCCAGGTTTGGGCAATAAGAACCCTGGACTGAGCCTAAGAGGTACAGCGGAACTGGGTGGAGCTCCCAAGGGAAAGAAGTGCTGGTGGGCCCATGGAGCAACAATGCAGCCTTATCTGGAGCAGTGCGCAGCCTGGCATTTCTCTGACTGGGCATTGTGCATAGTTCATGTCAAGTTAAAGAGGTGCTGATAAAGAGTCCTGGGAAGCACCTGGCAGCAGGATGTTTCTTGTCAGTGGGCTCTAGGGAACCCAGATGCGCTGCTGTGAAACTTCTTTTGGGGTAGGCAGGGCTGACAGGGAAACACAGATGCTGGGAGGCTGGAGGTGGGGAGATAAGGATGGCCTTTGGAGCAGACATTGTGCTAGCATGTGGGCCAGGAGGGATTGTGAGGGTCATTTGGGGCACAGTCCCCTGAGCAGTGGGGTTGGAGTGGGGACAGGGAGGAAAATGCAGGGCATAGGCACCCACCTAAGAGCCCCAATCCTGAAGATCCCTGTAGGGTGGGACCACCTACCCTTTCTGAACCCCATTTCTAACAGCAGACGATCCAAATGCTCAGTGCTCTCTGGCTCCTTTAGGAACTCCCATATGCCAGGACCCTCCTTGGTCATGAAGCACATGTGAAGTGCAGATCCGTTTTCAGAACAAGGCACTGGGTCTTGGCATCACATGCTTGTCTCTCACTTCATATTGCAGCTGCAACCCTTGTTTTTAGCCCTGACTTCAGCCTCCTCAGTTGAGTGGTTCTGTCCTATCCCTGTTCTCTTCCCCTGAGTGGTCCATCCTGGCTGCTCCCTGCAAATTCCAAGGACTACAGAAGAGACTAGGTCTTGCCTCTGCTTTTATGATCCTGAGGATACTGCCCAGAGCTAGTCCTGGGGATGCTTCCTAGGGCTGCTGTAAAGCTGGAGACAGAGGACTACTGCAGTAACCAAACAGGCTGCCTATGGCAGGGGATGCCTTCCCCACATAATTAAACAGACTGGATGAGCATAGAAAGAAGGTGGCCATGGACTGGAAAGAAGTAGGGTCTCCTCTGATGAAAAAAGGGCAGGGGCTGAGAGGGCAGCCTCCAGCCTGCAGATACCACTCTCAGGGAAATGGCATGTCCAGAAGTGGCCAAGGCCAGGTCTTCCTGGATGTCTGCCCTGTATACTACAGACACAGAATACGATATGGCTTAGGCAGCAAAGTCAGTCAGGAGAGTGACAAGTGCCACAAGCGTAGGAGGCCAGCAGGCCAGTAACCCCAGCTACTCAGGAGGTTGAGGCATGAGGACTGCCAAGTTCAGGGTCAGCCAGGCTACTTAGCCAGACTGTCTCACAAGGTAAAGAGGGCTGGAGATGTGGCCATTACTGGTAGGTCCCAGGATTTCTGCAGGGCTAGTGCCTACCCCAGTGGCTGGCCTCCAACCTTCCATGCCTACAGCTGCCTGGTCCCCCATGGGGAGAGGAGAGTAGCAGGCTGCAGGCTATTCTAGGAATGCTAATTGGCTATCCTGGTTTGAGAGCTAGACTACAAGATTTACTTAAGTCTAGGTAGGAGGTGCGTTAGCCCCAGTCCCATCTTTTTTCTATCTTAGGGGCACCCTCATGGCCTGTCCTTCTGGGCTGATCTCAGAGTGTCTTTACTATGCCTTCTGTGGAGATGGTATTCCCTTTCAACAAGGGAATCTTCCTTGCATATGACATCACAGACTGGGGCCTTTCTCCACCCAGACCAAAGCCAGAGATAAAGGCTGAGGTGCACGGTGGGTGGCCAGTGGCACATGCTCTGTGGAATGCATAGTGTGAACAGACTGGGAGAGAAAGCCAGGCATGGGTTAAGCTGATCACTGTCATAGGCAACTGGGGTACTTTGCCACAGGGGCCTTCCAGGGGAGCCATGTGTGGTGCCTCTGGGATTGTTCATCTGGGTGAAGAAAGAGGAGGTACTCATTAGCTCACCGGTGCTGGCCAATAGCTTAAGACTCCCTTCCCAGATGCTTCAGGTTTAGGAAGCAGCTTGACTAGGCTCACACCTAGTGTGAGCATGGAAGCCCTTGGTGAACAGAGGTAAGGTGTTTCCTGATCCACCTATATGTGGCTCAGCACCACAGCAGCAAGTCAGAGTGGGCAGAGTGGATCTATGTGGGCCACCAAAGTCATGGGACCTGAATTGGAAGAAAGATCTAATGAGAGGACTTCAGGCATCAGAACAGGGCCTTCTCAGGGTGTGAAAACCATGTCCTACAGTGTTTCTGGATCAAAAAGAGGCTGAGTGAGGAGGGTCTTCTGCTCCAATTTCCCCTTGGTATCAGATGGTGTTGCTGGAGTCGGGACCTCAGAGGTAGCAGCTGGCTCTTGCCTCATACCTGATTCTCCCCCAGACTTGGTTGGGGGTAAGCTCATGGAGGGCTGGGGTAAGGGGAGGGTGGTATGGGGCTTATGAGTGGCCCTTGATACCAGACTGTGTGTGGCTGGGCAGAATCCCTCCTCTGCCTCTTGTAGCTACATGACTCATTGCATGTTCCTTTAACTTGAGCCTCAGTTAAAAATCTGTGAAGCGGAATTCCCGTGTCTACTTTGAAGAAGGGGTTTGAGAGTCTGAGGGAATATCTATTGCATGCACATAGTAGACGGCCATTCTTTTCCTATCCACATGTTTCTGAGGGGTTGGACCTGTAATCAGCTACTGCCTGGCATGTGCAGGTACAGCAGGCTCCCGCTTCAGCTTCTGGGAATTAGACAAGTGTCAGAGCCAGGCTTCACCTAGAAAGCCTGATGGAACAGGCCTGGACAGCCAGGTTCTTGTATGAAGAGCTTCCTGGCTTTTGCTGGCAGTGGGTAGGACCAGACAGCCAATGGCCATTTTTCATGCTAGAGAGGGAGGATGCTGAGAGTAGGGCTAGTCACATGGCATCATTCCCTGGCACCCTGTCACTGTGTGGCTAATGAGGCTATCACTGTTCTTCTTTACCACGGCCACAGATATGCCCCCATTTCAGAGTGAAATACACACTTTTTTTTCTACATGGTAGAACAAAGTCCTGTCCCTGTTTGGGCCCTTGACTGTCATTTGGTCTTTCTCCCCTCCTTGACCATTCTCCCTCAGCAGACATGGGCTCTGTGCTCAGTGGAGGATGTGGGAGCCAGGCATCAGTAGTTCTGAGACTGGGATTCCCAGAGGATGCCCTCACATTTGGGTTGTGTGGCCTTTAACTTAGGTTCTTGGCCACCAGGCACACCCACCAGAGCTCTAAAGAGCCTCCACTCCAAGGATGGTCTCTTCTATTCTTATCAGCAATATGGATCAGTGGTAAAGTATGTTCTAATTCACAATTTTATAGAAATTTAAAAACCCTGCAAGATATTGGTTTTCTTTCCATTAGTGAGATGGTGGCAAGCAGTAAAGCCCACTGTCTCTTTGTAATCGGATTTAAATTGTTTTAATTATACAGCCCATATTCTCCCAGTAACATACTATCTCTGTGAGTTAATGGGCTTTGAAATCTTCCTTTGTTCTATACACTGTAGATACAGATTTTTTGTTAGATGATTTATTTTATATATAGAAATACAGAAGATGAGGCACAGCTTACACTGAGCTGGGAGATTCAATTATGCTCAAAGTATCTTAAGGAAACTCCAGCTTGAGGACCTGGACTTTGCTGAGCAACTCCTCTTTAGAACGTTGTTTGGAGTGCCTTGGTGATGCTTGGTGCATCAATGGGGCCAAAGGCTGTGGTGTGATGTCCTTCCTTCCTCCTTCAGTGATAATACTACAGGGGAGTTCCAAGGTTAACAACTGCTGCCCAAGTCTAAGCACCGGAGTTTGCAACTACAAAAAGCATGTAAGGCCAGTGGGCATGACAGCTGCTTGTAATTCCAGCCTCAGGAGGCAGAGATGGAGGTACCTAGAGCAATCTGGATAGCAAGACTGGTGGTATTGGTGAGCTCTGACTGAGAGTCCTTGCCTCAGTGAATAAGGCAGAGAAATGACTGAGGATGATTCCTGACATCAACCTTGGGCCTCTACATGTGTGTGCACCCATGTGCACACTCACCACATCGAGCCCACCTACATGTGTGCACATAGGCATACACACACATCCCACTCCCACACATGGGGAAAAAAGGAAAGAGAAAAAGTGAAGTTCAGCTGGATGGCAGCAGAGGCAGGAGGGTTGTTGCAGGTTTGAAGCCTCTTGATGTACATAGTGAGTTTCAGGTCAGCAACATAGTAGGACCCTGTCTCCAAAAACAAAAACAAACAAACAACAACAAAACACCAAGAAAAGTAATTTGTTCATCCATCCATTCATCCATCCATCCATCCATCCTTCCATTCATCCATCTATTTCCTGAGTCCCCATAACAGCCTTTGCCCTGAGCCTGTACATGTTTGGGAAAGCCATAGTCTTTATTCTTAAAGAACTTGTGCTTTATAGAGGGAAAAACATATATACGACTCATAGACACGACTTCCCAGTTGTCAGTGTCTACAAAATTGGCTGCTGGGCAGAATGCCTGGGACTTTCCCACTGCCAGTATACACTAGTAAAATGCAGAGGGGTGCATCACCTCCCCCCAGGAGGCTTCAGGATAGGGAAGCAGTATGAGCTCCACAAGGCTTCATGGAGGTTGTTGGGCTTGGCTCTCTTAGGTCTTCCCTCCCTCTGTCCTGGGAGCCTGGTCTACCCTGGCTGAGGATCAGACCCATGTGCTGACTTTTCTTGTCTACTGAACCACAGACTAGCCTGAGGGTTGAAGGCTTCTCACTAGAATCCACTAGGGCCTAGCTAACCTCTTCTAGGCTGGGCTGTTCCAGGTCAACTGAGTCAGCAGAAGAGGTTCCTAGTGGTTGATGGGCAAGGTCTCTCTCTCCCTCCCTGCCCCCCCCTCTCTGTGTGTTGGTGAGGAGCGTGGGTGTCAACCTTCATTTTCATTGTCTTTTTACTTGGCTACTAGCTTTGGGCTGAGGTAGCACATGCTGATGGCCAATGCTGGTGATGTGTGGCCTTTGGGAGTTGCTTATCCAATCTGGTTTCTTATGCTGGCTGTGACACTGTAGAGGACCTGTATGCCCCATCTCTGGAGAACATGCTGTCCAGTGTGGGGACCACTCGGCTTCCCCCTTCTCCAGCACTCATTTCTTGGACCCTTTTTGTTCTAGAGCCATTGTTGGCTAAGGTTTTTATCAGTTTTATGGGGAAGAACAGAGCTTCCCCAGGTTCTTAGGAGTGGGCAAAGTTGAGATCATACTAACCCCCGTGTGACAAGGCCTCCTTTTATCTCATGATAGAATTAGAATTAGTGTCCTAAAGTTGGACCCTATTGTGGGCTTGCTGGCTAAGACTCCCCATGGCAGACTCTGGGACCTAGCCCTCTAAATCAAGGCTCCTTGGAGAAAGAATTCAGTTCAGAGATCTGGAGGCCCCAGCCCAAAGCTTCTAAGCTAAGGTCCATTCATGGACAGGCAGAGGTAGGGAGTGGGGGTTGGGTCTGCCTCCCCCTGACACCCACTGCTGGGGCAGCATCTCCATAGATGCTGAACTTGCAATGAGGGACCCCAGATTGCAAAATCTGAGTGAGGTTTTACTGCACATGGTGTCTTACCATGTGTCTGTCTGGCATTTCCAGCTGGTGAGGGGAGCCATAGTCTCAGAAGAATCTGAGAGGGGCTGATGCTCAGGCTGTGGGATAGACATGTGTTAGGACCACAGTGGAGCCAGCACTGCCTTGTTTGTGGAGGGCACTGTGGGCACAGGGTCATGTCCTTCTCTTGGTCTCATCTGTCATCGTTCTGTCTTGTTTAGTGGATGGTGGGAGCTCTGGGACAACCATCAGCATGTTTGTTGCAGTTGGCTCTCAGTGCTGGCACTGGGATTTTTCTGTTGCTAGAGTCATCCCCTTGTGTTTAAGGGGTTTACATTGGGAGGATTGACCTAGGGGTTCAGAGACAGTCCCTAGAGCAGGGACTGAGGCCTAGAGGATGAATAGGACTTTTCCAGGGACAGAATAGGGCAGCAATTGGGGTGTGGAAATAGCCTTGCGAAGGCCAGGAAAGTGTGTTCCCCTGCAGGAAATAAGGCAGGAGAGAGAGAGAGAGAGAGAGAGAGAGAGAGAGAGAGAGAGAGAGAGAGAGGGAGGGAGAGAGAGAGAGAATACACCAGGGCTTGCTGAGCCTGAGGCCTGTCTGTCCTTTGGGAGTAAGGGTTGGAATTGTGGCCCTGGGCTTGCCTGCTGAAACCACACAGGAAAGACTCAGGGTCAAGGAGCAGGATTCCACCTTTGGTCCTAGGTTAGGGGGACAGAGTTAGGGGGGTTCCATGGAGGCAGAATGCTGACTTCCCTCCCTCCCTCAGCCACTTCTGGTCTTTCCTCTAGGCTTGTCCCTACCAGGCAGCCTCCTCAGTTTTCCAGTTGCTCTGCCTAGACACCTCAAAACAGGGAGCCACCTCCTTCCCCTACCCCTTCTTCCCTATCTTTCCCTCTATCGCTTCTTCTGTGGTTTTATCTAAATTATAATACACTTTCAAGAATCCATTGCTTTTTATAAGGTCTAGACAGCAGTAACTTCTTCCCTGCCATTTGCCCCAGAAGTGTGTTCCCAGGGTGAATGCTGGGTTTTTATCTGTATCCTTTCCAAGGACACACTAGACTTTCACTCCTGTTGTTACAGGTCCTAGGTGTGTGTATCAGCAGGGCCTTCTCTTAGTTTGGGCTCTCCCGCCTCTGTCCTTGCAGCCATCCCTCCTGCCTTTAGTGGGACATCATTACCATCCTTTGGGGCTTGCCGGTCATCTGAGATCAGCACCGTCTGCTTTCTGCGTATCTGTCTTCCATCCTCACTTGTCCTGCACTCGTTTCCATCCTGCTCATCACAGGCCTCCCTAGGAGTCCCCAGATGCTTCTGGGTGTCACCTACCCCTGTCTATGCAGCTCACTCTCCTCCTTGCTCCAGGCAGACCTCCCTGGGCTATCCTTAGCCTCTGTTGAGTTTTATCCTATTTCTTGTCACCCCCTCAACATCACTGTTCCTGCACTGCTTGCCCACCACCATCCCCGGGCATTTTAGGAAGCCAGAGATTGCTATCTTTGGGGTCTTCTTTCTCCAGCGCCATGCCAGGCACACAGCAGGAGCTCATTCAGTGGGGGTTGCATGGAGGACTGAGCATCTGAGGTGATTGCCAGGCCAAGACCAAGGGTGTTGTGACCTTGTGAACTTTTGGAAGGCCCCTTGTGGATTTCTGGCAACTCTACCTGAGTTCACATCCTCCTTAGGTCACCGTCTTCCTGATGTTGCCTCTTGGTCTCTGGCTCAAGGCTGTCTGCTTCCACTTAATTCTCTTTTGTTCTTGTGGGTTCCCCATCAGTGTGCAGCTGGCCTCCTTACTGCTCCATCAGGGTACTCAAGGTGGCATCCTGGAGGGTCCTCTCCAGCAGGAGACAAAGGCCTCGGCTTTCTCCCCTGGTGTGCACCCTGAATGTAGTTTTGCTGCCTGGCTCAGCCACCAGTGTAGCAGGAGCGACACCCTGGGAGCAGCAAGTTAATTAGTGTGGCTGAAACTTTGCAGTAATCACCGAACCCACTCCCGAAGGGCAGGTGCAGGTCTACCTCAGCCTTCCCCAGAGAGCCCTGATCTCATCTGGCCCAGTCTTTGCCAGTCTCACAGCTTCTCTAACACAATGCTGCTTCTTTCTGGCCTTCACCTTACCAAGCATCCCAAGGGACTCCTCTCTGGAATTCAAGACTCCCAGAGACTTCTAGGACATGTCTGGGTATGGTCCACAGGGGTCTTGGTTCACTTCTGAAGTACTCATTGGTGATGTGTCTGGGCCAGGCACATAGTAGGATGAGGGTGTGTGGGGTATGTCAAATGCAGCAAGCTTGTTTCCTTGACTTCTAGAATTAGGAGGTGAATGGCAACCTTTTGAAGCATCAAAAGGTTTGATATTTTTGGTATTGCCATCAGCTGTTTTTCCTCTTTAAGATAGGTCTTCCTGTGTAGTCTTGGCTGTCCTGAAACTCATTCTGTAGACCAGGCTGGCTAAGAGATCTGCCTGCTTCTGCCTCCCGAGTGCCAGGATTAAAGGTGTGAGCTACCACTGCCCAGTTAAATTAAAAAAAATAGATCTATTTATTTATTTGTGTGCTTTGCCTGCATGTATGTCTGTGCACCACATGCCTGCTCGGTGCTGCCTTTGGAGGTCAGAAAAAGGAACTGGATTCCTAGAAACTGGAGTTACAGGTGATTGAGAAGCACCATGTAGGTGCTGGGAACCGAAGTCAGGTCCTCTGCAAGAGCAACAAGTGCTCCTAACCACTGAACCACCTCTCTAGCCCCCACAGATCAGCTTTTGTCCTTGAGTCATTTGCTTAAAGTCTCAAGCATCACTTTCCTCATCAATGAGATGGGATGGACACAGAACTCATGGCCAGGCCACTTACGTGAATGTAGTGGATACAGGATCTGCTATGCCAGAGGTGCCTCCCCGAGGCACAGCAGACCAGCCAGCACTTGCTATTCCTCAGATACTGGAGCATGCCAGGGTGACATGTACCTGGCCCTAGAGTTCCAAGAACTGATGGTAAAATAGAGAGGAGGAAGAAGAAGGTTACACTGGACAAAGCAATAAAGGAACAGGGCAAGCTGTGTGGTCCCTCCCAACAGGGGCACCCTTTGTGTTTGCTTTGAGGATGAGATGGGCTTGGGCAAGGAGAGCAGGGAAGTCCCTTGTGGGTCTTGAGATGGCTGCATCATGATGCTCTGATGGTGTCCTTTTATCAGAGCTATATGCCCGGGCCAGAAGCTTTATTAGTGAACACTAGCCATGGCTTCTTAAAGTATGTGGGACAAGATCCAATATATCCTTGAGGATTCAGGAAAGGTCCCATGTCTTGCAATGGAGTATTTTTTTTTTAAGGCTCTGTATGAATTCAGTTTTTGCCAGATTGGGACCCTTCATGGATCATTCCTTTTGCTTAGCAAAAGTAACTAAGGAAACATAACATGTTCTGTAGCTACACCGAGGACAGGTCCCTGGAAGACTGTGATTGGCCCAACATGGGTCATGTGCCTATTTATGAACAAATTTGTGCTACCAAGGCCAGGATATCCTGATTGGTCCATATGGGACCACATTCCTATTCAAGACAGCAATGGGGCTTTTCATTGAGCCACCTGTCTGTGTGCCTCTGCTCCAGTCTGAGGTTGTGGAACTGAAAACATTTGCCAACGGGAGGGAAAAGGGTATTAGCAGATGATCGGACAAGCAGATGACCCTTCAGGGCTGCCCTAGCCAGCCTTTATGGGACCACTTGCTCCCTGGCTGGTCTGGTTACCCCTCACCTTCCTTGTCTTCCATGTAGTGTGTTCAGGACTCTCTGGGCCTCTTCTAGGATGTCTCTTTGTGTTTTTGGCAGGGTGTCCTCTGTCACCTTTTCGGTTCAGAGGAGTTTTAAAGTTGGGCCTCTGTGGTGATCAGTTGGCTTGGGGCATTTGGGAGTTGCCTGCCTGTATAGGACAATGTTCCAGGAAATGGCTAGCCACAAAGTCTTGCAGGCACCCAGAATCTCACCATCAGGCAGCTGCTAGCCCGTGCTGTTGATGCAGCTTAAAGAGGCTCCTGTTCGTGTAGGCATCTGCTGTGGAGAACAGATTGCAATTTAGGGACTGGCTTGAGGTTGGTTAGTTTGTTAGTCAATCAGTTGGTCAGCTAGAGAGTAGGCCAGGCAGTCAACAGGGTTTGAGTATCAGGATCTTTCTAGAAATGTGTATGGATGAATGGGTGATGCGCTCATGAAATGACATCACTGTCAGAAACAATTTATAGTCATGTTCCCATGGAGCCTGGCCTGGTTATGACTGTGGATTGCCGCCTGGCAAATGAGGTTTGTCACCTAATTATTGTGCTTTAGTACCTGTTAGGGAAACTAGCCCTGTAGCCAGCTGGGTGAGGTACTGAATGAAGGCCTCAAAGTACCTCGGAGACCTGAGGGCACTGGGAAGCTTGAGGCCAGGAACTGGGGACAGTTTATGGACCCCAGATTGAATTTCTTCTTCAGCAACTTGGACTGTAGCATTCTATGGTCACATTTTTATTTTCTCCCTGTAGGGGCACCCGTGTTTCTAGGCCCTGGATGTCACATTGTGTTACTCCATCACTGGACACTTGCCAGTGCCTAGAAGTGTGGTTGGCCTGGGGTCAAGATCAAGGGATTCTAGTGAGGTGAAATTTTAGCCTATGCCTGACATCATATTGGCCCTTGTATGTGTGTCTCTATGCTATGTACACTGCATATCCTGTTGTAAGAACAGTGAAGATGGGCTGCTGAGATGGTAAATGCTGCAAGCCTGAAGACCTGAGTTGGAGTTCTGGATCCCACATGAAGGTAGAAGAAGAGAATCAACCCCACAAAGTTGTTCACTTTCATATTTGTTTCCACATCTGTTCCACTTCCATACGTGTGCTATGGTCATGTGGCCCTCCTCCCCAGTACACTAACTGTAAATTTAAAAACAATTAAAAGAACAGCAAAGATGCTTCCTTATCTACAGTGCTAGACTAAATGCAATGACCAAACTCTTGGGAGGGCAACCTGGGCTGTCTAGGAGAAACACAAGTTTGGAAAGGTGGGATGCTGCAGCCCTCCTGGCTCCAGAATGGGTGATCAGCAAGTATAATGGTGTGGGGCCCCAAGCTTTGTTATTTCTTGGATGGAGAGGTTCCAGGAAACCACACTCCCTGGAGAGAGGCCCCTCAAGTGCTTGTTCTGAGCTAGGTCCAGCTAAGGAGTCCATGTACCCTGTTCCTTCATGTGCTCCAAGGATGGTGGTGGGATGCAGAGGGATCCTTTCATCACCTTTGTGGCTGAGGTGGGGTGGTGGTGGTGGGGATATAGAGGAAAATAATTGTACATGGGATATGTTTGTTGGTTAATTCTTCTGAGGGGAAATCACTTACATGAGAAACCGATAACCCAGGTTAGTGCTCCGAGCATCCAGTCTCAGCAGCTCTCTGACACCCAACCAGAACTCCATGAGAGGAGGAGCGCCCCTCTCCTCAGGCCTTTATCCCACATGCCCTTTATCCCAAATGGGTGTGGACAGCACCATAGGTACCTAGAGATCTCTCCCTACAGGGGGAAGCATATAGCATCCCTGGTCAGAGCCCCACGATGCATCCCAGCACTTCGGCATGGACATTTGCTTGGCATCCCTTCATGGAGCAGTCAAGGTGTCTGCTGAGTGGCCGTTGTTTTCAGGGCACAAGAGTGTGTGGGATGGCCACCCTCGGCACCTGTTCCACTTCCAGGAGTGGTGAGGAATAAAATGAACTGGCAGCATGTCCCAAATTGAGTTTGGCACAACTGTTTTTTCACTATGCTGTAGATGGTTCTGTGGCAGGATATCCATGACCAACTGGAGACTCTTGGAGACAACACCATGAATGTCAGTATTTAAGGCTCCGAGAAGTAGTGCAGTAAAGAATGTTCTCGATGTCTGTGGAGTCAGTCAAATGTGGAGTTTTCTCTGGCCTCTGAGCTACTACAGCATATGTAAAATTCCCTGCAGAGGGCCTGTATCTGGAAGGACTTCTCAATAACCCTGCTCTTCTCCCCAGCTTGGCACCCTGAAGGAGGCATGGGAACAGGACAGCCCCAGCTGCCTGCACATCGCTCTGTGAAGCTGGCACTCAGGTTTGGTGGAGACATCAGCGGAAATCAGAACTTAATTTTAAGAGGCAAGGTGTGATGTCTACCATGCTCTGCCAAAATGGGTGTTCATAAACACTGCAGCAGGTGCTGTGTGTCTTGTGCTTGGGCAGTTTTCTAGTTAGACATTGGAGCAAAGGGTTCTGCCTAAGCCATGCCTCTGTTCTCTGATTGATCTGTCAGCACAGAAGACAGCAGAGATTGAGCAAGTCTGTCTAGGAGAGGTGGCCCTGCAACCACCAGAGCAGTGAGAGACCCAGCAGGTTCACCCATGTTCCCAACCTTTCTGCTTGGGTCAGGGAGCTTCCATTTCTTTCTCTGGAGCATAGGAAGCTTCTTGGCCTGAATTGTGTGGACTTGGAGTAAGGACTACATCTTTGTACTGTGTGTCCCTTGAGCTCAGGGCAGATGAAAATCAGAATTGGGTTTTGAAGGATAGCTAGGAGTTCTCACATTGCAGGAGAAGGGCAATTTAGATAGATAATGTTTTGTGGAAGCCCGAAAATATTTGACAGGTGGCACGATCTGTCTCTCGGCAGTGTGTTAGTCATAATGGAGCAAGCAACAGGAACTACTTTAAGTCCTATTGGTCAGGGCTCTGTGCATCAGAGCGATGCCTGGAAGGGAATTTTGGTGTGTACAGAGGCATGGGCTATCCCTGCCCCCATTCATGGGATTTGGGAATCTGGTTCACTTCATCCTGACAGCCAGCAGCAGAGGGAAATGAGGGAGATGGAATGTGTTATTTTAATTATATGCTCTCCCCACCTAATTATAATTTTAATTGACATGTGAGCAGGCACCGTGCTCTTCAGAGCTGTGCCAGATAATGGCAGACTTTCTCCCTGGAAAGGGGCACAGGTTGCTCTCTTCATTAGTCCAGCAGATGGATGGGCAAGGGGCTATGAGCGGCCTGGGAGGAACACAGCATGGAGGATAGCCTCACCTTGGGCCATGTGGAGACGAAGGGTCTTTCCTGCATGGATGGAGAACAGGAGAAAAGGGAGGGGGGAGGGGAAGGAGGAGGTGGCATGCTGGCATCTGGTTCTGGGATGGGTTTTTTCAGGCCTCATCCACTTGTGATTTCAACATAATCGTGTAGGACAGTGCATGGGATTCCACTGACTCCATCCTCCTTTCCCTTGAAAGGTTCGAAGTCTAGAGGGAGGCTGGGAGATGTGGACACAAGTAATTCTGATTACTGGGCTATATGTGAAGTTAGAAGTAAGCAGCATTGATAATGGGGCTGTAAAGTATGAGTAGACGCTGCCTGGATTCTTTTCTATACAGAACTGAAGGCAGAGGTGAGCCCTTTAAGGCAGTGTTAGAAACCTCTGCAGGGGTCTGCAGGGGCAGCCTTGGAGTTACCCAGAGGGAGGATCTGGCAGATGAGGCTGTATGTCTTGGTGGGTGAGTCCTCCCAGGGTAAAAGCCAGATCCCACCTGATGACACGAGGGGTATTTGGAGTGGGATTGAGATGGTGGTGATAGGTGTGTGTGTGTGTGTGTGTGTGTGTGTGTGTGTGTATTTGGGTTTGTGTTGGGGGGGATAAGGGTGGGATTCTAAGATGAGGTTGTGTTGCTGGGAGATCATGTTAGTGGTAGGTGGGCTATCCAGACCCATGGGGTAGACAGAGGTAGGGGGTGAGATGGGCTTGTAACAGTGTGATGGTAGCATGGGGTTAACCTTTGACATTGGGTGAGAGCAGTAAGGGTCAGGTGGCCAGGTCTAGTACCAGGGTGGGAGACTAGGGAGACATGGGTCAAATTGGACCATGGGTTGGACTACCATAGGTGAGATGAGACAGGGCTTCTCATCTTGTCTTCTAGCCACATTCACCATGGACTCCTGGCTAATTAGTGGTCTATAGTCATTTGCAGCCATGTAACCATATTAATTTCAATAGAAGGGGGCAGAAAGGTCCCTGAAATCCTGGAATGACTGGGTACTTAGAACATAGTGGGATTACAACTGTGGCCTGAGGTGGACAATAGGCACAGCTGTGGCTGGTAGGGCAGACCGAGCCTGTGCACCCCTGTCATATTGTCATTTCACTTTAGATGTGTTAGGAGGGGTGGTGGGTACTAGCAGGACTGGCTGAAAATTCTACTTCCCTGCCTCTTTGGTTTCCTGGTGTTGTCTGTGTTTATAGTCATGGGGCTCTGGGAACTCACAGACACCCCAAAGTAACAGCTGTGGGGAGAGTGTCTCAAGGCCAGTCTTCAAATTATAGGTCTTGTGGTCATTCTTTTGACATAAGATAGAGACGGAGGGAAGGATGGCTGGTAGTGGTGAAGGACATAGCAGAGCCAATTGGCCAGACACAGTAACTGTGATGTGAATATATTATAGTTGGGGTGGGGATCTTGCCAGGTACACAGAATTCAGAGTCCCCCCTTGACTGCCAAACCAATATTCAGAGTGTGGAGAGGATCTAGAAGGAGTCTTTCTCACTGAGACCTGGGCATTGAACAGACATAAAAATGTCTGGGTTTTTCTGAAGTCAGAGTTGTACATAGGCATTGCTGGAGAATTAGGTATACTTGCCAAGAATGACCTGTAGGGCATGTGGGCAGGGATCCTGCCACATAGAGAACGGATGCACCTCCAGCCTCTCCATGCACACTGCCTTATGTGTTGAGCACGTTCCAGTAGCTTACTTGGTTTTGTCTCCCACCTTCAACCCTTAACACTTTTATTTCTTTAAATGTCACAAATAATCCATGAATTCACAACTAAGATTAAAAAGACTTAAGAAATAATTAAAGGGAATAAAAGTTCCATTTCTTTTCCCCAAAGGAAATATGTGACGAGGTTTATTCTTTTAGAACACTCCCTGTGTATTTCTATTTACTTGCACACAGAATGGGATAGTTTTGCTTTGCATTTGTGTGTTTCCAGTGCATGTGCAGGGCTGACTGGGCAGACCCTGCTGCCTCTTGCTTACTCCTAGAGCTCCTGCACTGTCCTTTAAACCCATGGCACTATAAACAGGATCCTACCATGTCTCCCTGATAATAGACGTTTAACAGACTCTTAACAGATATTTAGATTCTTTCTGATTTTTCACATTTGCAAACCATATTGTGATGAAAACTCTTATGTATGCCTGGGAGTATTTATCTAGGTAGATTCCAAGAGCGGAATTGCTTGGCGAGCAGCGTGCACGTTGAGGTTTTTAAATAGCTTCTGCCAACCTGCCCTCCAGAAATCTGAATCAATTTGTACTCCCACCCACTAATCCAAGAAGAGCACCTACTTTCTCACGTTCTTGCCAACCCTTGATATTATCAGCCTTTTAATTTTTGTCAATCTGATGGCTCATAGGCAGTACTTCATTGTTATTTTAATTTGCAATTTTCAAATTACTATGAGTTTTTTTCCTACCTACATGACACATATCATCTTAGCAGATCTTAATTGTTAATAAAAAGTATTAACTTGTTTGATTTATTTATCCAAATAGTTCGCCACAAACACAATTAACCATGGTGCTCTCTCCCACTACTCAGTGGAAAGAGCATTGTGTTAGCTGCTTGTGGCTTGCTAAAGGAACTGGGAGTGCTGCCCTCCTTGATCTGCTTCTTGGTTGTTAGTGTAAATTCCTTAAGATGCCGTTGACTGAGGATGGGGTAGCAACACAACAGAGTCTCCTACTTTGACTGTGGTATTTTGGGAATAGATTACAGGTGTAAAACCAGGTAACAGGTGACACTCTTGGGCCCTCTCAGAAGTGAAATTTTAGGCTGCCCTGCTTCTATCTCACTCAAAGTAACAGTAGCACCAAGCTAGAACAAATGTAAGAAGGCTGGCAAGGCATTGGTTTTCTCTGAAAACTATTGGGCTTTTTATTTTTTTATTTTTTGTCAGCTTGCACAAGCCAGGGTCATCTGGGAAGAGGGACTCTCAATGTCGAAAACATCTGCACCAGATTGGTCTATAGGCCAGACTGTGGGACATTTTATTGGTTAATGGTAATGTGAAATCCCCACTCCACAGTGGGAGGTGCCACTCCTGGGCAGGTGGTCCTGGGTTACATAAGAAAGAAGGCTGAGCAAGCCATGGGGGGCAAGCCAGTAGCAGCACTTCTCCGTGGCCTCAACTTCAGTTCCAGCCTCCAGGGTCTTGCTTTGAGACCCTGTCCTGGCTTCCCTTCATGATGGGCTACAACTGTAAATTGAAATAAACTCCTCCCCAAGTTGCTTTTGGTCATGGTGTTTAAACACAGCAAAAGAAACCAAACTATTTTCGGAATCCATTTGTTTTTGAAACATGTTCTTGTTTTGGGGTGCCATTTTGCTGGTTGCCTGCTGGCTAGTCTGGTATATTATTTTCTCTTGTGTGTCCCTTCCCCCTTTATTTTGGGAATTATTTTCAGTTGTGACCACATTGTTGGCATCAATGGACCTTTCAGCTTGCTAAGTACTGGAATGGGTCCTACCTGCTTGGTTCATTGGTGCTCTGTTACTTTTCTTCTAGTGGTCTGTCTTTCTTGCTGTCATTTATGCTGTTTACTGTCTTGGTGTCACTATTATTTTAATTTTGGTTTCATGGACTGTTTGAATTATCTTTACTATTTTGTTATTTTTCCCCTCTGATTTCTCATGTGATTCAGACCTTTTACCTTTCTTAAAACTTTCACATATTTGATTAAGCTTATGTTTGAAGTGCATGTAATTCTCATAAATAATCATTAGCTACTTGTCCCTCACAGTTATACACCCAAAGGCATGTCCGTCTCTGGATGCATTGCACAAAAAGGCAGGAGTAGTCTGCCACCTTCACAGTAGTGGCAGCACCATCCAGGGATGTAGTGCGTCTTCTTATTTACTGGGGGGGGGGGTTCCTTAATGCTTTTAATAAAGTTTTTTTTGGCAGATCTTGCATATTTCTTATTAGGTTTATCCCGAGGGAGTTTATAGATTTTTTTTTGCTTTTAATATGAATGAGCTTTCTTTTGGATTACATTTTCTAATTGGGAATGCTGGCATACACGAAGGCCTATTGATTTCTGTCTATTGATTTTATATCTGGGAGTTTTGCTGAACTCTCATATGAGTTTGAATAGTTATTAAAATTTTTTGGAGCTTATAGGTGGGCACCCTAATTTCCTGCAGATGGTGAGTATTTTCCTGCTCTTCTCAACACTCATCCTCTGGGCCAATGCTAAATACTGATAGTGGTGGAAGGTGCTAAAATTTCACATATGATGCCTGATGTAGGTTTTTGGAGGTCCTTATAGTAGGGTACTTCTTTTGGTCCCTTGTTTACTGGGAATTACTAAGGTTTTTGATAAAAATGCTATTTTGGTCAAACTTAGCAAGTAACTAAACTTAGTTTTAAAGTAGTGTAGAATTTCTGGTGTCATGTTTTGTTGAGTGGTTATGCAAACAAATGCTCTAAGTATTTTGAGTTAATATTAGAAGAGGTGTTTCTTTTAGTCATTCCTATCTATTTCTACTGCTTTGAATTTGGGTAAGGTATAATGCCTTTTTAAAACATTTTGTTTGTTTGCTTGTGTAGTGTGTGTGTGTGTGTGTGTGTGTGTGTGTGTGTGTGTGTGTGTGTGTGTGCACCACGGTGTTTGTGTGGAAGTCAGAAAAGAACTTGTGGTAGTGTATTCCTTCCTTCTACCATGTGGGTCCTAGGGATCACACGGATGGTCAGGCTTGGTACCAAGCGCCTTTATCCACTGAACCATCTCACTGGCCCTATCTGATGACTTTTTGAGCACATATTCTTTTCAAGCTTTTATCGAGACATGTACTGGTAAAAAGAAAATAGTATGGTGTCTCTTGGATCTCAGAAGAGGGTGTAGCTGTGGAGCCAGGGAAAATGACTCTAGTCCTCCTCCAGGATGCATGGTGCTGGGCAAGTTTCTGGGTGTCAATTTTACCTTTTGTAAAGAGGAAAGAATAACAGAGTCTAGCTTATAACATCACATACAGATTAAATTAGTTAATGTATGCAAAACTGTAGCCAGAACTTGGAACATGATGGTTATTTAATAGAATGACATTATTTAATACATTTATAGAGAGATACACAAATCTCCCATACTATTATTTTTATCTCCTGCATCTGAAAGAAAATGATTGAAACCCTCCTTCTGTATTGTGTGTGTGTGTGTGTGTGTGTGTGTGTGTGTGTGTGTGTGTGTGTGTGTGTGTGTATGTGTGTATTGTCTTGGTTTATTTTGAAACTTCGTGTCAGGCTGGTCTTGATCTTGCTATATGGCTAAGAATGGCCTTGAATTTTGGCCTTCACTGCCTAAGTTCTAGAATTTTAGGCCCATGCCACTACTTCTAACTTGTGTAGGCTGGGATTGAACACAAGGCCTGGGTATGCTAGGGAAGCGCTCTGTCACTGGAGCAATGCCATCTTCATGACTGAAGGTTTTCTGTGTCCTTTTTAATTTTCATGATTTTTGGTTTTCTATTTTGAATTTGGCTTTTAAAGTCATAAACTATCACGGCTGTTCTGTCTTGGGCTGTCTTTTATCAATATGAAATGTCTTTGTTCCTTGGCATGCTTTCTACCTTGAAGCCTATTTTGTCTGGTAAACACTTTTTTCTGGGTTATCTTTTGCCGGTGTTGTTTTTTCTCACCAGAATATTTTTAACCTTTGTGGGTGTTTATGTTTCCATCTTTTATAATAAGTTGTGTCATGATGAGAAAAATCTGGTGTGTTTAAGGAAGGTTTTAGTAGGGGAATTTAACCTATTTACATTTATTGAGATCACTGATGTGCTTGGACTTTTTCTTGACACTTTATTCTCTGCTCCTTATTTACCATTATTTCTTGTGTTATTTTGGGTTCTTTCTTGACTTTTGTTAGGTTGTTTGGATTTTCTTTGTCCCAGTTTTTTTATTGTTAAGACAGTTTACTGAACAGGGCATGCTGAGACAGAACTGTCCTCTGGCCATGATATTTTTTGTTGTACTGTAGGATATTTAGTGTCCTGAGTTCAGGACAGTAGCTATAGCAGGTCTCACTTGTCATTGTGGCAATTAAAACTTAGTAAGGATTCAAGAGGCTGCTATGTATTTGTTCTCTAATGGTTTATTTTATATTTTAAAGATATATTTAAGCTGATACTTGTTTCTTCCCGTAAGGTCAATGTCTCTCTAAACAAAACAAAACCATTTGTATACTTTACTTGCCTTTAATACCTGAACTTTATCACCACCCAGACTGGGATTTTAGTGCAGATTTTATCTGTGTGTGTTTTGTTGTTAGGGATTGAACTCTAACTTAACCACTTAACTACTGAGCTACATTCTTAGTCCTCAATAAATAATTTATCCATTAATTTAAACTTTTCTTGCTCCTATGATTGTATTCTGTTCCCTGCCTTTTAGTTAGAGAGTCTTAAAACTCTGCCCTTGAGTGACTTCAGAGCATTTGCAGGTAACAATTCTCTCAATTGTTACCACTAATTTCAGGCACTTTGATCACACCCCTAAGAAACTCTTGTATCTGTTAAACTTTTCCTTCCCACCCCTGTCCCAGTCACTCCTCTGCTCTGTGTTTGCAGTCACTTCTCATAGCTGGAATGTACCATTTGAAAGCTCTTTCCCAGTAGGTTTGCAGAAGGTAAGCTATCTATGTCTTTCCATTTCTGAAAAGGCATGCTTGTCACACAGTTTAGTGGAGGATTGAAGGTTCAAGCATTGCCCTTCCAAGCACTTTGGAAATTCTACTTCCTTGGCTGGTGTGCACCCATTGTTCCTAAGTGCTCAGGGCTGGGGCTTTCATTGGAAGGACTCGTTTCGTCTTGCTGTCAGGCCTATGAGGTGGGTTCTGCTCTGCACAGAGAAGGCCAGAAAGAGAGGCCTACTGAGGAGAGGCCCACAGATTGACAGAGGTTCACACTCAGGCCACTTGGCTCAGCAGCTTGACATTTACCACTCTGACTTCTGTTTCTCTGCAGGCCATCTGTGTTGTTTTCTTTCTGGAATTTTTCCTATTTCACATGAGTTCTAAAATTTCACTACCCTGTGCCTAAATATCATCTTTTTACATAATCCTGTTTTGCACATGATGAATTTTATCAATTTGAGAGACTGGAGTCTTTCTGAATTCAAAACAAAACAAAAACAAAAACACCTAATTTTCTGTGTTCTTCAGCATCTCTCTTTGGAATTCCATCCATGTTTGGAGTTAACCCGTTCCTTTCCTTTCTGGTTTCTTCCTTCCTGCCTCTGGGCTTTTGTACTGCTATCAGGGAGAATTTCTTTCTCCATTCTCTGGGTCACAATGTGGTCCTCACCTTTCCACTCCGCTATTCAGCCCCCTTCTAAAACTTTAGTAATGAAATAGTCAGTTCTTAGATCAAGTTCTTTTTGTGTGTGTGATAGAGATCAAACTCACAGTTGGGTAAGGGCTGTACCACCGAGATAACATCTAGGCCCAAGTTAATTCCTTTTTAATGGATGCAGGAGCATGCCCTATTTCTCAGTCTTCTTTTTTGAAGGGGTCTTTTGGTTTGTTCTAGTAGGTCCTCAGGTGCACTTCTTGTGATGGGCAGATCTTGATAAAAGACAAATCTGGGTTGCAAGCCTATCTTTGTGTTTTCACACTAGCCTGTCTGTGATGCTGACGGTCCCCAGCAATGGCTGCTACAGTCTAGTGTTTGGATCTGAGGTTCCACTTTCTCCTGGAACTTAGTTCCACTCTATGGGAGGCGAACTTCCTCTTCCTGGAGCTCAGGTGCCTATTTGTCCTGTTGTAGGGCTTACTTGATTTTGAATTTCACTGCTTGTGTCACAGCCAGCCATTGTCATGTTTGATCTGGGGCAAGTCTGTGTCTCCATTCCCTTGCCTTCCCTGTGTGGGGCTGCTGCCTCACACAGTGCTTCTGTGGCTGTGCTTTGGACTAGGATGCTGGTTTTGACTTGCACCCATCAATCAGTCTTCGGCCTATCAAGCTTCCTTTAGGGTTTCTGCCCCATTAAATAGACCCACACAAAACAAAGCCATTCTTGTTTTCTAGTATGGGTGATTCTAAATAATCTTATTTTGGTCTTTAATATTACTATTATTATTTTTGGTTGGGAAGAAGAAGCTGATCATACCCTAGACCACCATTTTGGTTTAATCTCAATTCACTTTTTATGGATGACCTTGTTTCATAAGGAACTTATAATATGGCACACCATTCCATATAATTACAATGATATGATAATTATTTTCTGGGCCATTAAAATTTCTTTGTAATTGCTATTTTAATGACTGTGTGATGCAGCTTCTGGAGCCTTTACCTTAACTGATCTGTTTTTCTTCTCAGCATTTCACTGTGGTGGAAAAGCTGCAGTGAGCATCTTGTGCTTGAAACTTCATCTACCTCAGGGACTGTTTTCCTAAGATGGGAGTCAGTGAAGGGACCGGCACACGGGTGTTTGCTGTGATGTCATATGGAAAGCATTGCCTTTCTCTAGCATTACTCTAGGTGATGTGCAGCTGTCCTTTCATGACAAACGCGGCATCTCCTCCAGACACACCCATGTTATAGGTGTGTTTCAGATGCTTGTTCTGTCCTCATTCTGCCTTGGGACCCTTTGGCCCTCTCCTCCATGTCCTGAGCCCATAGACACTGTCTTCACATGTGACTTTGTCATGCTCATGGTTTATGATTCATCTCTGAGTTGGAGCCAAATGAAGTAGAATTTTCTTCCCAGCTGTGCTGGTCTGAAAGTTTGTACCCATACTTGCTTTATAGTTTCTACCTGTGGCTGAGGTGTTCCTCTACATCTGCCAGATGCTGGGGTGTGCAGGGAGGCCCAGGACTTGGTCCTGCAGGGCAGGGGTTGGGTGGTGGGAGTGGAGGCAGAGTGTGTCAGCATGTAATTGTATTAGTTTTGTAGTGCTAGAGATGCATTGTCTTCACTTATGGCCAGAAGTGCTCTACCACCACACTGAATTTCCAGCCCAGGGACTTTATTTTGTTGACTAGGTTGCTGCTGTCACCAAGAGAGCTGGGAAGCTCCAAGTATGAGCTTCTTGCCCCTGCAATTCACACTGTGATAGCAGATCCTAGGAGGGACTCTGAAGGGGGAGAAGGTGTGGAAAGGGTTGGGAGAAGGGAGACATCCCTGATGGCTTCCTGGACACCAGACCCAGCAAGTGCCACTTAGATGTCAGCCATGTTTTTCCTTCCATTGTCTCTGTCTTTGTCAATGGTGTCTGCAGATACCATGATGGCCCATCTTCCCAAATTTTCTCATGGTTTGAGGGATCTATTTCCTGTGACCATTCTCTTTTTAAATATAATTTTAAGTTATACTTTTATTTCTTTATGTGTGTTAGTATGTGGTTTTTGGGAGCCATGGTGTGCTCATGGAGGTCAGAGGACAACTTTTGAGGGTTGGCTCTTTCCTTCACTATGTGTGTCTTGGGCATTAAACACAGGTCGTCAGGTCTAGAGGCAAGCACATTTAGTGTTGAGCCATCTCCACAACCCCCTTGTGACCATTACCCAATCTACTTATTTTTAATTGGCAAGTGGTAGCTGTGTGTTTTTTGCAAATGTACTGCAAGCAGAGTCCATCAATCCCGTGAGCATGTCTATCACCTCACTAGCTGACCAGATTCCTAATGAAGACATCTGAAATAGATTCTTTCAGCAATTTCGAGATGTGCTGTTACTGTGGTCACCCTGCAGTGCAGCACTCACTAAAACATTGCTGACACTGTACCCTCAATCAGTGCCTCCCCTCCCCCATCCCTGCCTCTCCTCCCTAGCTGTGAAAACTGATAATCAGGATTGATGCTTCTGTGCTTGGCTTATTTCCTTTAATGTCATTGGTTTCATCTTTGTTGTCACAAATGGCAAGATTCCCTCACACAGATGGCTAAATGGAATTCCTGGATTATAGTTGCAGGTATGTTTGTTCCTTATGGAAAATGGATCTCTTGGGATCAGAGGCTGGAATTCACAGAGAGAATGCCTTCTTTCCAAATGCATCATCTCTTAGTCCCTCAGGCCCAGAGAAGACCCAAGGAGAGGTGGAGTTAGCTAGCTTAGACATTGCCTTCCCCTTCCCAGGGTGTCAGCTAGCTGGGCAATGGGCCAGGCCAGGGCAGTCAGCTGAGAGTAGACACAGCAGGGTCCTGGAGGCAACCATCTGCATTCCAGGATTGTCTTCTTACTTTGGAATCTTGGCTGAGTTCTTTGACATTAGCTCTTAACCTCTCAACTTTGCCTTAACACCTTCATTTTGTGGCTACTTGGGTGAGGTTGGTATGTCAGGGTGGTTGCCATGCTTCCTATTCCTAAATGGGTGCCTCTTCTGAAAACAAAGACAGACTATTTCTTTTGTGCTTATAATCTACCATGATCATTGCTCCCATGGAGTTGGCCATTGGAAAGCTCTTGTAATCTTATTTATCTCTTCTTGGGCTTCATCTCCCCCTTTCTCATCACTCCCACT
Organism: Cricetulus griseus; assembly: GCF_003668045.3. Lineage (NCBI taxonomy): Eukaryota > Metazoa > Chordata > Mammalia > Rodentia > Cricetidae > Cricetulus > Cricetulus griseus. The sequence goes on along the minus strand of NW_023276807.1, from coordinate 184,523,785 downwards.
TGTTCCTCCAGCAGCTATGCATGGTCTAGCCTGAGGGCCTTTGAACTGTTTGGATGGAGCACTCTTTGCAAGATTCCCATATGGCTTCCCTGCTAACTCCAGTGTCCATTTTCAAGCCCATTTAAGAAACACTATGCGTATGTGTTTATTTTAAAATGGCATTTTTTTCATGCTGGAATGCAAGTTCCACAAGAGTGGGACTCCTGACTGTTTGGTTCTCAGATGGGTCCCTGCCATTTGGTTCTGAATAGGAAGGCACTCAGCTGAGTGAGTGACAGTATTTGGCAGTTGTCCTGTGTATGGTTATTCTTAGCAAGGTGTTGGGGGGGAGGTCTTTCCTCTTCCTTGTTCCCTCCTTAGGCCTTGCCCCAGGCTCAGAACTAGTCCTAAGGAGATGCACCCCAGGTATGGGATGCTTGGGTTCTCTTATCTCCCAGCACCCAGATTGCCCCTAGGACATCAAAACTGGAGTTTTCATGGTGTGAAGCAGGAATCTGAAGTCTATACCTAGCCATTAGCTTGCACAGGCGACTGATGTGGACCAGTCCAAGAAGATAGAGCTATGGGAACAAAGGCCAGCATGAATTGTGGGAAGCCCTAGCCTGGCTGCTGTGTGGTGGTGATAACCACACCCATGTCTGATGTGATATGCAGAAGAAATCCAGGGAGGATGTAACTCATGGGGTCAGCTCTGTTGCGTTACTCACAGAGTACCAGAGGCACACTTACCTTCCATGTATCCTTGTACCAAAAGCCCTATCCTCTGCCTCAACCATCTTGAGGATCTCACTGATGCTTGGCTGTGCTCATCCATGACACTCTAGGAGATGCAGCCTTTGCTTCTTGATAAAGCCCAAAGTGACAGCTGCAAAGAGGGGTCTTATCTGTTAAAAGAACTGTGGAAGGCTGTCTCCCTGTTAGGTGGGAGAAGCCTGGATGAAGTGCTGTAAGGCTTGGGGATATCAGCAGAAGTTGAGACCATTAGAAGGATCTGTTGGGAGTCTCTCAAGGGACACCCGTGTCCATAGTAACCAGCCAGGCTGACAGCCTCATCTCTGCCATTGGGACAGTTTGTAGAGCCCAGGCTAGTCTCATGTTTCTGAAGAGCATGCAGCAGTACCCTAAGCACCTGGAACTTTTCTTTCTGCCAGCAAAGCCCAGACTACTTGATCTGAAGGATATAACTACGAGAGGGTCCTTGGATGCTGATCTTCTAATTAGAGCTGGGAAAGGCCCTGTAGCTCCCCCAGAAGCAACAGCTAAGATAGTGGGGTGAGGGACCCCACTGCTCCCCACCTGTCTATGTTTCCTACTTCTGGCAGAGGTGGAATGCCACAGGGGCTCTCAAGAAAAGTGATTATGTAAAGAATCCACTTTCAGAGAGTAAGATAGAATTGTAGGCAATTGAAAACACCATCATTCATATTTATCATTACTTTACAAGTGCTTCCTCCTTGGGTCATTCATAACTTTTCCAGGAGCTCACAAACCAACAGATACTCAGTCTTTGTTAGGGGTGGAAGTGCAGGTTTATGTGTGAGGTGGCCCAACAGGCAGGAGCCAGGCTGGAGGGACAGCAACAGAAGGGAGTTGTAGAGTTGGTGTCTAGAATCCAAGTATGAGAACAGGATAAAGGGACAGCTATGAAGACCTGGCCTGAGTCCTGAGCAGGGACACAGGGGTGTTGACTAGAGTCGGGCAGGCCTTCTTCAGGGAGGTGAGGGATGGGGATCAAGGAGAGATATATAGATGGGTGACTATTAGGGGTAGGAGTGGGAGAGAGCTGGAGGTGGGGATGATTGCCCAGAAGGTTGGATTAGAGTGTGGATGGGATGGCTAGATAGGTGGTGGGATTGATGGAGTGTGGATGGGATGGATAGATGGATGGTTGTATTAGTGTGGATGGGATGGATAGATGGAAGGGTGTATGATTGCAGGGAAATACATGTAGGTGGCTAAATAAAATATGTAGGGTATGAATTGCTGGGTGGGAGGGCAGTTGGATGAAGGAGTATGTGAAAGCAGGCATAATGAGATGGGTTAATGGAGGCAGAAGGGTGCATTGTGGGATACGAAATAGATCAGGTGGGTAACGTATAAGTAATAAAAAATACTGTGGCCAGATATGCAAAAATCCAGTTGACTGTGTGAGTCAGAGGCAGTGCTGGTTCTAAAGAACTGCCTAAACTCAGACACATTAGTGGAACAGTCCTCACCCTGCTTCTGGGCCATAGGATCCATGTTCCTGACCCCTGTTGTCCTGCTTCTGCCACTGGGGCCTGGGAAGGCATGGCTACTTGGGCTCAGGGAATACTGGCTGGGATGTGTAGATGTGATAAGCTGTATTTGGATGGGTGTGAGGGTGAGTCTGGCCTTTGCTTTATGGAGTCCTCACCAGGCAATGTGTTAATTGCTTGTGAACATTGCTCTTTTATTTTCCCCACAACTGGGGAGGATTAATGTGACTTGCCCAAGATCATGCTGCTTGACTGAGGCAGGAAATCACAACAGATAAGATTCTGGTGGCAATCCTGAGCCTATGCGTACCCCTAGACACTCCCTTTACGCTGCCGTATAAGATCTCTATGCAGTGGCTTCTCGCCGTCTTTCCTAGCCATCCGCCATGGTGGATGGATGAAAGGCCCGAGCTAACATGGGATTAGCTCGGTAAACAACTACAATAAAACCTCTTGCTGTTTGAAAAAAAAAAAAAAGATGCTGGTGGCAGGTGTAGGTAGGCAGGTTGAATAGAATCTGGACTATAGCTGCAAGCAGAGGGAGGGACCCATGATCCTATGGGTTAATAGTTTCAAGGGGCTTGGTGGCTTAGCAGCAGGGGTGGGTGATGGGTCTCATGTTTCTAATGCTTCTGTAGCAGGTACTAGGGCACTAGGCATGGGTCTAGAATGACAGCCCCACATTCCAAGTTCAGTGTGGAGGGCCAGGACAGCTGGAATATGTGTGGTAATATTGGGGTGAGTCAAGTTTAGCCTCATAATGGTTCTGAAAATTACTTGCTTCTACTGTGTGTCTCTGGTATACCTTGCAACGCACCTACCCTTTCCTTCATGGGAATGCCTGTCAGGTTCCTCAAACACAGCAGAAAATGTGTCTCCAGAACACCTGAAGCTTCCATTCCAATCCTTGGGCTAGGTTAGTGATTTCTTTCCACTTTTACTGGCTGGCATTCCAGTCAGTGCTCACACTCTGAGGTGTTAGGGAGGCAGATTCCACCTGATAAGAGCCTCTGAGATGGAGAGGAGCCATCTTTAGGCCATCCACCCTTGTCTTCTGACATCATAGCTGATGTCACTTGGGACCTGCCCCATCTGCACTCCTGGGGGACTGTTTTAATGGTGGGAGTTTGTCTAACGGGGTCCCATTTTAAACTCATGCCCTGGATACTAGTTGAAGGCAGTCGGCCCCACCTCCTGCCTCAGAGCCTCAGGAGGGAAGAGCCAGGAGCCCTTCATGTTTGGAGGAGACAGAGGAAGCTGGACTTAGCAAAGATAAAGCAGAAATCCCAAAAAGTAATTTTAGTGCATTAGGCTTAGATGGGAGACTGTTTACGGATCATTTAGTTTACGGATAGTGATAGGTTAGTGGTTAGATTAGCAGGAAGCCAGTCAGCTCGAAAGGAGGGAATTAATTTATGAGATTGCAAAGGGGAAAATTGTTTGCAAGAAGTACAGCGGTTTTGTTGTAATAGCTCTGAGTTTAGCAGAAACAACAAGCGCTGGCAGGTCCAGCTGTCCATCACAGAGCAGGCTACCAGGATCACCCGTCTGTGGGCTGAGAACACACAGGAGTTTTGGCATGCCCTTCCTCTTGCCTTCTTGATGGGGAGACAGGTCTTCCTTCTCCCTGAGTTTCCTGGGCTTTGGCACTGAACTGCTAGAGCCTGGAAACTGGACCATAGGCTGGGATTTGGTGACTGACAGGCAAGTCCAGGGACATCACTGTGTCTTGAATCAAGCTCATATTGGAGGGGAACCTCCCCATCACAAGGACTCTGGAAAGGGTGTTTTTCTTGGTCCTGTGCCACACTGCAAGAGCTGTGGAAGAGACCTGAGTTTGAAGAGTGCCCCGTTTAGTACACAGATGTCCTCTGTGCTTAGCTTGTGAACACAGATGGCCTGGCAAAGCCTAAGGAATAGGCCTCAATTTCTGAGCCCATGAGCTAGTACTCAAGTGACCTGGGAAAGTCATGTCTCTCACAGCCCTTGTATCCTCATCTGCCAACATCCCAGGATTGTTGTGGGGATGACCCAAGAAGAGGCACAAAAGGGACTTGATCTGGTTCCTCTCTTGTGGTTAGTCCTAGGGAATGGTGGCTGTTAGGATTATTATGGTTATCATTAATGACAGAGAAGTTAATCAGAACCTGCCAAGTCCCAGCTCCTGGTGCCCTGGATCCATATGAGGATGTACTTGTCCTCTGGGCTTCTCTTTCTTCTTACTTTGAGCCCAGAGCAGCTTCTTTGTCCTGGGTTACTTGCCTCCTCAGTCCTGAAGCTGGTGCTGCAGCTGAGCTTGGGGTTGGGACTTGGGTCTCCTAATAGTTGTGTGAGCTCTGCCCTGCTGCTTTGTTCTTGTAGCTCACACAGCCTGGGGAAAGATATCCTAAAGATCTGCTTTGCTGTCACTGTTGCTCCTCTTTCCATGGATGGGCTACCACGAAGATGGCCCTTGAGTTTGTCTATGACATAACCAAGTTCAGGTGTTCTGTTCACCACAGTCTATGTGAGTGCAGGCTTGATGGCACAGCAGTTTACAGAGTGCTTAGCCTTGCTGGTTACCTTGTAAGATGCAATCAGTGGTGATTTCCAGAAACTGGAGCATTTTGCTCACGTTACAGGGCCAGTAGGTAAAGGAGCTCAGATTGGAACCTTCCTCATGAGGCCCTCTCCATCCACCTGCTCCTCACTAGGCCTCTGGTGTTTGAGAGATGATGTCTAACCCTCTGTGGTTGGTCTGTGGGAGGTAGGACAGAGGCCTCTGACTTTACTGATCCAGGAGGAACACCATGAGCTGGAGCAGCTTGAGAGGAAAAGGGAAGCAACCAGGTTCCCCTCAATGACTAATGGAGGGTAAACCTGTGCAGGAGGTGACTAATGGGTGCTCTTGTCGTTCACTCTAGCAGAGGAAGGGACTGAAGGTCCTTTTTAGGGTGTTTAGGGTGGGGTTTTGAGGTGTTCTTTTTTCCAGACTCCACTCATGCCTCACCCCAGACAGCCATTTCTCCAGGTTGAGGGACTTTTTGCTTTGAAAATGAAATGACTCTGATGTCATCTGAGCCTGAAGGAGCTAAGCCATCTGGAAACATTTGGAGATAGGCTCTCTTTGTTTCCACCCACATTTAACTTAGCAATAGCCAAGGCAGTCTGAACTTTGCCGAAGTGCTCTGTCAGCAGAAAGTGCCTGCATGGTGGCACTCAGCCACAAGGCACTTTGCACAAATTACAAGTGCTGGGAAGCAGGCACCAGCCCCGAGGGAGAAGTGGGATCCCCAGTTCAGCTGCTGGGGGTGGGCATCCTGGCTTGACTCATGCACATGACCTTTGGAACCATATACCCCAAAGTTTCAAAGCCGGAGATTGAGGCCGGAGATGGCCAGTGAAGTTTTGACTTAGCTTCCAAAGCTCCAGGATCCGGTTGGTGGATGGATGGCAGAGGTGTGGGGTATCTCCGTATTTCCTCATCTAGGAGTCTGTGTTCCTGGGAGCCAGAAATCCCTTCTTGGGATGTGAAATCTGGCATGGTGGTCTAGGTGTTTCTTTTGCCTCCATTCTGGGCTGGCTGGAGGCCCAGGTGGGAGACACTTATATCCTTTGGCTCTGACGGAGGGACATATTGTCATGGGGCTACATTCATAATGTTATGGGATATTATAGGAGCCAGCATATGGGTGGCAGTTACCTGCTGTCCTGTTTGGGTCTCCTGGCTGCTCCAGTCTTTCCCCACTGCCTGCTGGAAGCTGGGTGATGGGAAGAATGTGGTATGTGACGGTTGGAGCTTGCACTAAATAACACTGTGATTTCAAGGACATTTCTTTTGTTGTTGTTTATGGTGTGTGTATGTGTGTGTATTTGGACATACACTTACCTATGCACATGTGTGTGGAGGCCAGATGTTGATGTTGGGTGTGTCTGTCTACTGTTTTCTACTTTAATTTTTTGAGAAACGCTCTCTTACTGACCTGGAGCTCACAAGTTTGGTTAGTCTGGCTGGCCAGCTGGGATTACAGGCTTGTACCACTGTGGCCATGGATGCTTAGGATCTGAACTCAGGTCTTTTATTGAAATGTTTTTTTTAATTGAATTACTATTTTTAGTTTATTTTTGTGTGTGTAAGGTCAGAGGAAAGTTGGATCTCTCCTGCCACCATGTGTGTCTTAGGGGTTGGACTCAGCTTGGGGGCTCTGCAGCAGCTCCCCTTACCCATTCGGCTTTCCCATTCACTCAGCACCCAGAGGGGCATGCTGGCACAGCAAGTACTTTACTGACTGAGCTCCTTATCCAGTCCCCTCAAGGTGTTTATTTGCATCTCTCAGCCTTGCCTTCCTGTTTGCAAAGAAGGGGATAATGCCTGCATGATAGGCTCTTGCAGAGGTGGGCTAGGGTGTAACAGCAGGTTCCTTGGATGGACTAGGGTGTGACAGCAGGTGTCTTGGTGTGGAGATGGACTAGGGTGTGACAGCAGGTGTCTTGGATGGACTAGGGTGTGACAGCAGGTGTCTTGGTGCAGAGATGGACTAGGGTGTAACAGCAGGTGCCTTGGTTTCCTGGCTGGCTGGGGAAGTGGTCAGAGGATGTTATCTGTCCCACCTCCCTCTCTTCCTCCTCCCCTCCTCTTTCTCTTGGCCACATTTTTCTCCACTGTGCCCCACGAGGCTCTTTAGGATGGAGTGGCTGGAAATCTATCACACTCACCTTCCTGTACCCTCTGCTGTCTGGTCTGGAGATCTGAGCTCAGAGATAACAGTTATTACTGAGCAGAGCTGGCCAAGTTGTAAATTTCTTTGACTTTGGCTTTTTGGAAGTTCCAAAAATAAATGTGGGACATTTCAGTCTCTAGCAGTCTGGGGTGCACCTCTCTTAGCAAGATGACAGAAGGATAGCTGGTGAGTCTGGCTGGGTCTTAGTAGAGTAGCCACTACTTATGGAGTTTCCATCATTCTGCACAAACCACACTCAAGGCCAGTGGGAAGCCAGGAGACTACACTTGCTTATGCCATGTCCCCACATGGCATGGGTCTTTAGCAAAGGCACTGGTAGGCTGAGGCACAAAACTGTGATTAGGGTCTTTGGGATCCAGGGCACATTAGAAATGTCAACTACACATTGAAATCTTATTAATGTTGGTTTCCTTCTCCCTAAAACAGGGGAGCACTGTGGCTCTGTATATAAACAACCCCAGTGTGGCTCTGTCCTATCTTAGAGTGTGGTCTACTGGGAACATGGTTTAATGGGGACTGACTTGGAGTACTGTGCTCTGCCTAGTGGTCATATGCCTGGCTGGCGGATCTAGGCACAGGGCAGCTGCTCTGAAGTTGTTTTGGGTCAGGATAAAGTTGGGTAGGGGGCATTATCTGAGCTCTGGGTTCCTGCTGTGGGAACATTAGACTGCTAATCTGTGCTACTGATGGGGGCGGGAGGGAGGCGGTGAAGGGGGGGGGGAAGGCTGCATACCCTGGAAAGTGGCCTCAAGCAAGGGAACGTATGTAGATTTGAGGGATGGCATACATTTGTGTGTGTCTAGTTGTGAGGGTGACTTGGACAAATGAAAGGCAGCTGGCTGCCCTAGATGCCTGAAGATGGCATGAGTGGGAGGCGGGACAGGAATAGGGCTCCAGAGGCTTGGCTAATGGAGGGACTCACACAGGACAGACTCCTAACAAGGGGGCTACAGAGGAAGAGGAACTCCAGTGCAATCTTTTTTTTTTTTTTTATCTAATTGTAGTTTAGAAGGAAGGTTATTGATTTTATTTGAAACTTACTGGACTTATTTTAGGTGGGACATTAATGGTGGTAACCATAGAGACTGGATGTCACATGGCCAATAATTCAAGTCCCTCCTTAGAGTCACTGTGAAAACACACATGCCGTCTCCAGCTTCGTGTTCCTTCTAGACAAGGATTTTGCCTGGAAGAACAGATGAGGTGGTGTGACCTCAGGGCTTTACTCTGGATATAAAGTGAATATGCCTGTTGGAAACCTGGAGGGCAAGTGCCTTGCTGAGGATGTAGCCTCTGCTCTCCACTTTCTGTCTGTCTGTCTCTCTCTCCCATCTTATTTTTATTTATTTGTTTTTTCTTTACAGAATTTTATTCCTTAAGAACTTTACACAATGCATTTTGAGTAAATTCATTGTTTTCTTATGGTGTTGCATATGGAACCCAGGGCCCAGAGCTCACTAGCCAAGCGCTCTCCAATTGATCAGTGTTCCCAGCCTCAGTCATCTCTTTTTATACATGTCCCCATTCTTTATTTACCAGTCCTCCTCCAGTCTCTCTCTCAAGTCCTCCCTGCAGGACCATTCTTATAATGAGTGTTGCTAGGTTACTTGGGATGCTGTGTTTTTTGTTAATGATCATGGCATTAGTGTGAGGAGATGCCCTTACTGGGTGGCTGAGAATGGGGACCTAGGATCTGTCTCACCTGGATCTGATTTTCACCTTTCTCAATTCAAACTGTATTCAGGGCTCACCTTACTTTTGTGGTCTCAAGAAAATTAATACTCGGCAGCTTCCTATCCTCTTATCTCCACTGCAACTTTATAAATCCCAGGAGCTAAGACAAGCTCCCCTAAATCTACCATTTGCTATATCATCTTCCTACTGACACAGACAATTTCCCATCTTA